>NC_084740.1:49757534-50080034 GCF_033978785.1 Entelurus aequoreus
TCGTAGTCCGAGGCGAAGTCTAGTGCTTGAGTCAGTAGGTCTTGCGTGATGGAAGGGTAAAATTCTTCGATATCGAAGGAGATAAAGTTGGGCTGTTGTTCGTCTTGGATGTTGCTAAACCATTTGATTACTGCTGCTGTATTTCTCCATTGGTTGAGTGGTGTTTTGTCCGTGATTTTTGTGTTGACTCTGTCCAGGATTATTTTGCTGATTTTTCCTATTTCGGATTTAGTTGGGTTTATTAGTCGGCATGATGGGTTATTTGCGAAGTTGGGTTTGTGGTCCTTCAATGTGATGAAGGCTTCCTTGTTGGCTGTGGCGTCCACCCTGTCCTCAATATCCAGTTCAGCCGCGATCCGTTTAATTTCCAGGTGGATGTTCTGTAAAGTGTTGGGTTGTGCTTTTTTGTATGATTTGGTGATGCTTCTGTCCAGTAAAGTGTTATGTTCTGGTATGTCCATTCTGTAGAAGTTTGTGGTTTTATCGGCAGCTATGATGAGGTTGCTTACTTTCTTGATGCGCTCCGTGTCATTTTTCAGTTTGGTGAGGAGTGGGTTGCGGACTGGCTTGAATTTGACTGATTGTATCATTTTGAGCATGTCGTTCTCAAAATCCTTTAATTCCTCAACTGTGGGTGGGTTCTTGGTAGATTTGAATCCGTAAGTTTTCTTTTGTGTTCCTTTTGTTTCACGGTGGAGGAAAAAGTGTGCTTTCCACCGCATCCTTCTTAGGAAGTGTTCCGTCTTTTCTATGAGCCTTAGCCTGTAGTCATTCTGCGCGGGTATGGGAATGTTCTTCGTGGAGTAGTCGATGTTGAATTTTTCCATTTCTGATCATTGCACAGGGCTCAACAAATGTCAATTTGGAGCGGAATATATGTCTTAATTAGATTATCCAAAAAATAGTGCTCGACACCGTGGTAGAGCGCAATATATGTATGTGTGGGGAAAAAATCACAAGACTACTTCATCTCTACAGGCCTGTTTCATGAGGGGTTCCCTCAATCATCAGGAGATTTTAAAAGAGGCATTCACATACCATGGTTTATATAGGGCACAGAACGGGTAGGTACAGGCAGGCGTAGGGGCGTGGTGTTTGGCTCATGTGTTACCTAGGAGGTGTTTACGTCTGTGACGGCATGCTGATACAATTTCGCTGCGCTTGTTGAGAGATGACAGGTCTGGACGGTATATAATAAACAGTTTCTCTTTTAAGCATAAGTTGCATCTTTTATTACCACTGTTGTAAGGTGTGCTGAATGCAAGAATTTGCCATGTTATTGAATATTCAACATTATTGTCTTTGAGGTTCCAAATGTGCTTGCTGAGTTCTGTAGTATGGTATGTGAATGCTTCTATTAAAATCTCCTGATGATTGAGAGAACCCCTCATGAAACCGGCCTGTAGAGATTAAGTAGTCTTGTGATTTTTTTCCCACACATACATATATTGCGCTCTACCACGGTATCGAGCACTGTTTTTTGGATAATCTAATTAAGACATATATATATATATATATATATATATATATATATATATATATATATATATATATATATATATATATATATATATATATATATAAAATAAAATTTCAGTGTTCATTTATTTACACATATACACACACATAACACTCATCTACTCATTGTTGAGTTAAGGGTTGAATTGTCCATCCTCTTTCTATTCTCTGTCACTATTTTTCTAACCATGCTGAACACCCTCTCTGATGATGCATTGCTGTGTGGCACGCACAAAAGTGCTTTCATCAAATGCACTAGAGTCTGGAATCTTCCATCTCTCCCTAGCATGGCCCAAAACCGGTCAATCTTTGCTCCCTGAGGAAGATCTTCACTGCCAAGCACTTGGTAGTCCACTACTTCTTTCTGGAGACTATCCAGGTCCAATCGCAGCTGCGGCTTGGAACTTACAAGCGTATTTCTTCATCTTACTCGTCGTCGGCGTCGCCACGGCTGTATCTTCCTCGTTCTTCTGCTTCGTCTCCTTGTTGTGTGTGCAGTTGTGCACTGCACTCTCTAAAAGCCGTAGATGTTATTGTCACATATGCATGTACAGTAGATGGCGGTATTGTCCTGTTTAAGAGTGTCACAACATTGCTGTTTATGGCAGACCAACTGCTTTACGGTAGACGAAAACGTTGAGTTTGAGTTGAGTTTGAGTTTATTTCGAACATGCAAGCATACAACATGATACATCACAATTTCCAGTTTCTCTTTTCAACATGTTCGAAAAGGAGTAGAAAGAAGCAGAGCTTATTTAATCCTACCCCTTTTCTTTACATAACAGTTGCTAAAACTTTTTGTTCACTTCCTGTTCACAATTTATTCACAATAAACTCCATAAGTAATCACAATAAAAATAAATAAATAAATAATAGTAATTTAATAATAATAATTGGTGTAGTAAGTCATATTTCATATGATGAGATAAGTAAGATTACTTTAAGAATGAATGAATGAATGAATGGATGAAATAAATTGAGAATGTTTGTCATGGTTCTTCTTCTTTGTACTTTGTAAAGACTTTAAGTTTGAAGAGTTTCTTGAAGTGGATCATATTAGTACATTGTTTGATTGCTTTGCTTAATCCATTCCATAATTTAATTCCCAATAGACTTGCTTGTTAGGGTTCAATAAGTCAATATAAAGTCCCCACATAAGAGAATTATTCTTTGACCATTGTCCATGTAAGTAGCCTTGATCCATTCTTCAAATGTTTCTATACTTGACTTAGGTGATCTATATATACAACTGATGAAAATGTTTTTGCTTTTTTCCTGACGTATTTCAATGGTTATACATTCTGTGACTGCTGTTGTGTGTTGTTACCGCGCTGGGAGGACGTTAATGAAACTGCCTAACAATAAACCCACATAAGAAACCAAGAACTCGCCCTCAATCATTCTACAGTTATAACGTGATTGGTCAGGCACGCTGTTTATATCGTGGGAAAGCGGACGTGAAAACAGACTGTCCTCACTCAGGTCCGCCTGAATTTCGTGAGATTTTCGGGAGAAAATTTGTCCTGGGAAGTTTTCGGGAGAGGCGCTGAATTTCGGGAGTCTCCCGGAAAATCCGGGAGGGTTGGCAAGTATAGTGAGAGATTAATGTAAAATGGCAACCCATTCCAGAATGATATACATCTGTACATGACTGTATGTTTGAGGAGATTGGTCCTGGGAGCAGGAAGTGCCAAATAGCCATTGCTGGCATTCCTAGTGTCATGAATATGTGTGTTAGTTGATTTTAAAACTGTTTGTAAAAGTAATCTGGTGATTGATCTAACATGATAGTTGTAAAGAACATAAGGAGACTACAATGCATCTTTTGTTCAACAGACAACCAGGACAGGCGTGAATGCATAAATGAAATATTAGTGCGCAAAGAACATTTAAGTAGCAGTCTAGCCGCTCTGTTCTGAACAAGTTGCAGTTTGTTCAGGTCAGACTTAGTCGTAGCGGACCATATTATAGGACAGTAATGAAGATGACAGAAAACCAAGGACTGTATGACTTGACCCATTGTTGAGGATGTCAAGAAGGTGGAGCACTTCCTGACCATGGCTAAACCTCTTCCCATTTGTATTCAAACACCATCAATATGATGGGACCATGACAGTTGACTGTCTAATAGCACACCAAGCAGTTTTGCTTTTTTAACCTGCTCAATAGGTATGTCTGACATTGAAATATGAAGCTGAAGGTCATCAACAAGCATATGCCCGGATCCAAAAAGAATGCTTTTTGTTTTGTCAATATTAACAACAAGTTTACTATCATTTACCCAGCGTGACACTCTCTCCAGGTCCTGATTGAAGTTATTTTCTAGGTCGTTTAAGGTAGAGGCAGTACTGTATAGAGTTGTGTCATCTGCATACATAACCATATTGGTGTTTGTTGTAACACAGGGAAGATCATTAGTAAAAATAATAAAAAGTAAAGGACCTAAGCAGCTTCCTTGAGGCACGCCGCAGTAATTGTACAAACCCCGTTTCCATATGAGTTGGGAAATTGTGTTAGATGTAAATATAAACGGAATACAATGATTTGCAAATCCTTTTCAACCCATATTCAGTTGAATATGCTACAAAGACAACATATTTGATGTTCAAACTGATAAACTTTTTTTTTTGTTGCAAATAATCATTAACTTTAGAATTTGATGCCAGCAACACGTGACAAAGAAGTTGGGAAAGGTGGCAATAAATACTGATAAAGTAGAGAAATGCTCATCAAACACGTATTTGGAACATCTCACAGGTGAACAGGCAAATTGGGAACAGGTGGGTGCCATGATTGGGTATAAAAGCAGCTTCCATGAAATGCTCAGTCATTCACAAACAAGGATGGGGCGAGGGTCACCACTTTGTCAACAAATGCGTGAGCAAATTGTTGAACAGTTTAAGAAAAACCTTTCTCAACCAGCTATTGCAAGGAATTTAGGGATTTCACCATCTACGGTCCGTAATATCATCAAAGGGTTCAGAGAATCTGGAGAAATCACTGCACGTAAGCAGCTAAGCCTGTGACCTTCGATCTCTCAGGCTGTAGTGCATCAACAAGCGACATCAGTGTGTAAAGGATATCACCACATGGGCTCAGGAACACTTCAGAAACCCACTGTCAGTAACTACAGTTGGTCGCTACATCTGTAAGTGCAAGTTAAAACTCTCCAATGCAAGGCGAAAACCGTTTATCAACAACACCCAGAAACGCCGTCGGCTTCGCTGGGCCTGAGCTCATCTAAGATGGACTGATGCAAAGTGGAAAAGTGTTCTGTGGTCTGACGAGTCCACATTTCAAATTGTTTTTGGAAACTGTGGACGTCGTGTCCTCCGGACCAAAGAGGAAAAGAACCATCCGGATTGTTATAGGCGCAAAGTGTAAAAGCCAGCATCTGTGATAGTATGTGGGTGTATTAGTGCCCAAAACATGGGTCACTTACACACCTGTGAAGGCGCCATTAATGCTGAAAGGTACATACAGGTTTTGGAGCAACATATGTTGCCATCCAAGCAACGTTACCATGGACGCCCCTGCTTATTTCAGCAAGACTATGCCAAGCCACGTGTTACATCAACGTGGCTTCATAGTAAAAGAGTGCGGGTACTAGACTGGCCTGCCTGTAGTCCAGACCTGTCTCCCATTGAAAATGTGTGGTGCATTATGAAGCCTAAAATAGCACAACGGAGACCCCCGGACTGTTGAACAACTTAAGCTGTACATCAAGCAAGAATGGGAAAGAATTCCACCTGAGAAGCTTCAAAAATGTGTCTCCTCAGTTCCCGAACGTTTACTGAGTGTTGTTAAAAGGAAAGGCCATGTAACACAGTGGTGAACATGCCCTTTCCCAACTACTTTGGCACGTGTTGCAGCCATGAAATTCTAAGTTAATTATTATTTGCACACCTCCGTTACCATCGGAGGAAGACCCGTCTCCAACCTTCGCTTCGCGGATGACATTGGCCTTATGGGAAAAAGTGAGGCGGAACTCCAGGAACTGACCACCAGACTGGAGGAGGCTGCGAGAGCTTATGGAATGGAGATAAGTGCAGAGAAGAGCAAGATCCTGGTCAACAGTCACAATCACTTACCACCACCGAACATCACATTGAATGGACAAACCCTGGAGGAAGTAAAAGACTTTAAGTACCTCGGCATAGCAACATCAGCCATGACAAGAATGACCAGTATCTGGAAAAGCAATACCATCAGCTTCCAGGTGAAGGTCAGACTCTACAAGTCACTTGTTCTTTCCACCCTACTCTATGGTTGTGAGAGCTGGACGCTCACAGCGGACACTGAGCGCAGGATACAGTCCTTTGAAAGCAAGTCTTACAGAAGAATGCTACGTATATCATACAGTGAACACCGGACAAATGATTATGTTCGACATTTAGTTACCACCCATGCTGGCGAACAGGAACCTCTACTCTCAACAGTTAAACGTCGCAAGCTGACCTGGTTTGGTCATGTCACAAGGCACACCTCCCTGTCAAAGACCATCCTGCAGGGAACAGTAGAGGGGAAGCGGACAACATCAAAGAATTGACTGGCTGCAGCTTCCAAACCCTGCTACGAACAGCAGAAGATCGTGAGCGCTGGAGATCCCTGACTGCCCAAGCATCCACCATGACACCCCTACGGCCTCCTAGGCCATGGGATGAGTGAGTGAGTGAGTGATTATTTGCAAAAAAAAATAAAGTTTGAGTTTGAACATCAAATATGTTGTCTTTGTAGCATATTCAACTGAATATGGGTTGAAAATGATTTGCAAATCATTGTATTCCGTTTATATTTACATCTAACACAATTTCCCAACTCATATGGAAACGGGGTTTGTACTTGCATTCTCATCTTTTTCTCCATGCACGGCCATCTTTTCTCGACCATGGCTATCGTCAATTGTTTTGGTTGTGATGAACACTTAACTCACAACAAACTAACTTTCAATATTAACTTTCAGCGTTAATATTGACAGAAACTATTACTGTTTTCAGAAATGTCCATCTGACATTCTTGACATTCTAAGGCTCCAACAAGCTATAGTCATGTGTGGCAGTGTGAGGAGCGCCTGTTCTTGAAGTGCACCGCCTGTTCTTGAAGTGCACCGCCTGTTCTAGAAGTGCACCGCCTGGCACCTGGCTGTTGCGCACTGATTGCAGGGTGGAGCCAAATACATTCAAGCACGGGCCTGTGGTGGCTTGGATTTTCTCTTGTCTCCCCCATGTGTTGCATACGTGGCCTGTGGTAATTGTGCCCGTGGCCGTGATCAAAGCCGTATTGGACTGCTGGATACTGTGCGTAACCGCCACTGTCGCTTCCTGCGGTGCTTGAGTGGCCCGCACGTACATCTGATTGGCTGTGGAAAATACAGCTGCATCTTGTGGATGTTGCCGCGCTCCTCCTTGTGGCGCTATCTTGGCTTGTGGAGGACGCCGTCATTGTTCATTCGGGTCATCTGTGTTTGATGTGCGGTGCAGTGCGTCCGTGTTCGCTTTAATGCGCGTTCTGTCAGAAGGTTGGGAGTGGCCCTCGGTCGGGGTCTTGAGATTGGTTTGCCAGGCCAAGCTGCACCACGAGTGGCTGCTGTGGGCTGGAATGCCTCACACTAACCCTAGCACCGGCCAGGGACGGCGAAACTCCTTCCACAACATTTTTGTTGTGATCCATTGCCCGGATCATGTTTTATTTTAGTTTGACTCCCTTAGTTCTGTTTTCAGCACCCCTGGGTTTGTGTTTTAGTTGCCATGGGGGCTGATTATTTTCACCTGCCTCTGATTAGTGTTCGGGACGCTGACCTGCTCCTGGGCACTAAACAGAGAGCTTTTTATTCCTGCTTTTTGCCACACTCAGTCTGGCTGTCTTGTTTGCTCCTGGTTATCTTAGCTTCTTGTTCCTGTTCCTGTGCTTACACTGCAAAAACTGAAATCTAAGTAAGATGAAATATCTCAAATAAGGGTGATATTTGCTTATTTACTGTCAAATAAGATCATTCTTCTCACAAAGCAGATTTTATGTTAGAGTGTTTTACTTGTTTTAAGGGTTTTGGTCCTAAATGATCTCAGTAAGATATTACAGCTTGTTGCTGAGATTTGATGACCTATATTGAGTAAAACATGCTTGAAACTAGAATATCAACTGTTGCAAAGCTGTGTCATCAACACTCACAAGTATAAAACTACTTTTTTAAAGTAATATTTCTTATTTCAAGCATGAAAAAAAGAAATCATGACTTTGACACAATTGTGTCTCATAATTAAAACAGAGGACAGCCAAATGGACTTTGCTGTTTTATTTCCAATGAAACAATAGAAAACACGTACTCATATAGTAGTACAGTTGGCACAGTACAGTAAACTGACAGTTAATATTTAAACATTTAACATGGACTTGTCCAGGGTGTAACCCCGCCTTCCGCTGGAATGCAGCTGAGACCCCAAAAAAGGGACAAGCGGTAGAAAATGGGTGGATGGAACATGTGGTGGGTGGATGGAACATGTGATGGGTGGATGGAACATGTGACATTTCAAACAATTTTGAACAGAAATAGTTCATGCACATTCAGATAAATTCTTCAAAATTACAATAAAAAGAAATGTGGCCGGGGGCCGGGCTGTATATATGCGCACTAATTGACTGAAAGAGTACGCACTTGGCGCGATGATGTCATGTTATCCATGGAAAAATGCATTTTTAGACAATATAATTTGCCTGAGCGGCTAGGAGACCCCGAGAGTAACAAGCGGTTGCCTTGTTGCCTTTCCATTAAGAACAATAAATTTAGTTTTTAGTACAAGTTTGCTGGTTTCAAGAAATGTAATGCCGAGCGCATATCATTATGTCAAGATAATGGCACTAGCATTTACTTAATTTAAGAATATTTTTCAACATATTGAGCAAAAAGGTCTCTTTTTTTTTCTACCAGGAAAAGTGCACTTGTTATTAGTGAGAATATACTCATTTTAAGGTATTTTTGGGTTCATTGAGGTTAGCTAATTTTACTTGTTTTGGAAAGTCTTGACAAGCCAAATTTTCTTGTTCTATTGGCAGATAATTTTGCTTAGTTCAAATAAAATACCCCTCATTTTTGTATTTTTTTTTCTTGTTTTTGAACACTGACTTTTTGCAGTGTAGCTCTACACAATTTTTTGTTCTAATAATGAATGAGGGAAAAACGGAAATTTCAGTTTTTGGTCCGGCCCTCACTGACTTGGGACCATTGCAAAATGATGTGCGTCCCAAAGTCACCAGCCTTGGCGTCACTATAGACTAAACTTGACAAACAAGTCAACGGCGTTTTAAAATCGTGTTTTTATCATCTTCGTCTTTTAGCAAAGGTAAAACCGTTTTTATCTTTTAACCTTTTTGAACAAGTCGTGCATGCTTTTATTTCAAGCGGCCTGGACTACTGCAGTGCACTTTATGCTGGGATTAGCCAAAAAGCTTTCTCCCGGTTGCAGTTAGTCCAGAACGGGGCAGCACGACTTTTAACAGGGGCCAGGAAACGCCAGCATATAACCTTCAATTCTTCAGACTTTGCACTGGCTCCCTGTTCATTTTAGAATTGATTTTAAAACCTTGCTGTTTGTTTTTAAAGCTTTACATGGACTGGCACCTCAGTATATCTAGGACCTCATCCAAATGTACACTCCTGAGGTCCGAGAGCCAGCTCCAGCTCGTGGTGCCCAAGACCAGACTTAAATCCAGGGGAGACAGGGGCCTTCTCTGCGATCGGCCCTAAGCTCTGGAACACTCTGCCCCTCCATGTTCAAACTGCTCCCACAGTGGAGTGTTTTAAGTCTCGTCTTAAGACCCACTTTTATTCTTTGGCTTTTAACACTACTTGAATTGTGTGGTCCTCTGTTGTCCGTTTTTTTTTTTTTAAATGTTGATTTCTATTTACTGTTTTAATTGGTTTTTCCCTTAAAAATCGTTTTTAATCATATTTATTTTTATATTGTATCTATATTTATTTTTTGTTTTTATTCAGTCATTGGTGGAGCTAAGGATAATATTTGAATATTGTTTTTAATATTGTTGTGCAGCACGTTGGAAACATGTTTGTGGTTTAAATGTGCTATATAAAAAAAAGTGGATTGGATTGACTAGCTTCCCGTGCAATCAGCACGCTTTTCTGCTCTTGTTTTCTTGTCTGATTTATGAAATTAAATAATTTTTTCCTACCTGCACGCTGCTTCCGGAGTTCGGGCTGCACCTTGGGGAAACGACCTGCACACAACTATGTGACCCCCCCAACCGTAACAGAAAAGCATGCCGATTGCAGTAAGATTATTAGCTTGTATCTTACCTTCACCTTGCTGGCTTGCTAATAAGTGTGAGACCAAGTTGTTTGAAAAATGTATTTTACTATCATTTTTAACCAAAGTGCGGCAGCTAAACTTTTTTTAAATCAATTCGAGTACGTTTTAAAGCAGCGTCAAGTTGCAATGCAATGAAGAAAGACACTATAAAAAACTCAATTGCATGCGTGCACGCACACGCTAAACATTAGGCACCAATGCGCCGGTATCATAAGATTAAACATACAATTTATTAGGTAGCTTAAATTGTAAGAATTAAAGGCCTACTGAAAGCCACTACTACCGACCACGAAGTCTGATAGTTTATATATCAATGATGAAATCTTAACATTGCAACACATGCCAATACGGCCGGGTTAACTTATAAAGTGCAATTTTAAATTTCCAGCTAAACTTCCGGTTGAAAACGTCTATGTATGATGACGTATGCGCGTGACGTCAATCGTTGAAACGGAAGTATTCGGACACCATTACAATCCGATACAAAAAGCTCTGTTTTCATCTCAAAATTCCACAGTATTCTGGACATCTGTGTTGGTGAATCTTTTGCAATTTTTTTAATGAACAATGAAGACTGCAAAGAAGAAAGCTGTAGGTGGGATCGGTGTATTAGCGGCTGGCTGCAGCAACACAACCAGGAGGACTTTGACTTGGATAGCAGACGCGCTATCTGACGCTAGCCGCCGACCGCATCAATGATCGGGTGAAGTCCTTCGTCGCTCCGTCGATTGCTGGAACGCAGGTGAGCACGGGTGTTGATGAGCAGATGAGGGCTGGCTGGCGTAAGTGGAGCGCTAATAATTTTAGCATAGCTCTGTGAGGTCCTGTAGCTAAGTTAGCTTCAATGGCGTCGTTAGCAACAGCATTGTTAATCTTCGCCAGGCTGGAAAGCATTAACAGTGTAGTTACAGGTCCATGGTTTAATAGTATTGTTGATTTTCTGTCTATCCTTCCAGTCAGGGGTTTATTTCTTTTGTTTCTATCTGCAGTTAAGCACAATGCTATCACGTTAGCTCTGTAGCTAAAGTGCTTTGCCGATGTATTGTCGTGGAGATTAAAGTCACTGTGAATGTCCATTTCGCGTTCTCGACTCTCATTTTCAAGAGGATATAGTATCCGAGATGGTTTAAAATACAAATCCGTGATCCACAATAGAAAAAGGAGAAAGTGTGGAATACAATGAACCCTTGTACCTAAGTTACGGTCAGAGCAAAAAAAGATACGTCCTGCACTGCACGCTAGTCCTTCACTCTCACGTTCCTCATCCACAAATCTTTCATCCTCGCTCAAATTAATGGGGTAATCGTCGCTTTCTCGTTCCGAATCGCTCTAGCTGCTGGTGTAAACAATGGGGAAATGTGAGGAGCCTTTCAACATGTGACGTCACGCTACTTCCGGTACAGGCAAGGCTTTTTTTATCAGCGACCAAAAGTTGCGAACTTTATCGTCGATGTTCTCTACTAAATCCTTTCAGCAAAAATATGGCAATATCGCGAAATGATCAAGTCTGACACATAGAATGGATCTGCTATCGCCGTTTGAATAAAAAAAATTCATTTCAGTAGGCCTTTAACTAGTTTTGATTGCTAAAACAAAACAGGTGTGGGGAATAAAGCTTATGGAAGAAATTAAACTGCTACAGGAAAATACCAACAAAACAGGAAAAGCCACCAAAAGACAAGAACTAAAACACTACACACAGGAAAACACAAAAAAACTCAAAATAAGTCATAGCATAATGTGACAGGTCGTGACAGTACTTTGAGACAAGAGCTATAGTGATGCATGGTTGGTTATGGTTTGAATTCATATCCAACACTAGTTGCATTTTTAATGTCTTCTGCTGGTGGTGTGCCTCCGCATTTTTTCAATGAAAAAAATGTGCCTTGGTTAAAAAAAAAAAGGTTGAAAAACACTGATCTAGAGTAAGTAAAAGTCGTAACTAGGTGTTCGTAGGACAACGCAACCCTCCATGGGGAGCAGTGAACTGAGTGAATTGGTCGAAGCTACACCCCAGCGGTGTGCGCTGGGCCCAAATGCCGTCGGGTACTTAATTCACTTCTTTCACAAGGAGAGAAGGGAGGGCTTCAATGTCAGACAATGCCACTGCTAAGTTGATAGTCGAATCAGACACCTCCGAATCGAATCATTGATAGTCAACTATTCTAGAACACCCCTACATGTATATTTGATAAAACCTCATGGAGCTGGATGCAATCTTACTTGGAGGGGAGGGAACAGGTGGTAGAGGTGAACGGCACCGTGTGTCCCCCCTCAGTAAGCTGTGGAGTCCCCCAAGGCAGTATATTAGGGCCTTTACTGTTCCTAATATTCGTAAATGACATGTCATCAGCATGCGACTGTGAATTGTTCTTGTTTGCGGATGACTCTGCCCTGCTGGTATCAGACAAGGACAAGTCACAGGTGGAGAAAATCCTCAGTGCTGAACTCTGTAGAACTTGCACCTGGCTCGCTGACAACAAGCTATCCATACACTTGGGTAAAACGGAATCCATCCTATTTGGGTCCCACATCAACCTTAAGAAAGTCAATGACTTCACTATAAAAGTGGGTGACATTGTTATCACCAGGAAAGCTGAGGTCACCTACCTAGGTTCCATTCTAGAGGCTAATCTTTCCTGTGATAAAATGGCAACCAAGGTAACCAGAAAGGTCAACCAACGAACGAGATTTCTCTATAGAATCTCCTCTCTGGTCAACAAAAGCACCATGAAGATTCTAGCGGGAACTCTCATTCAACCCTTTTTCGATTACGCTTGCACCTCCTGGTACCCTAGCACCTCCAAAACCCTCAAATCTAAACTCCAAACATCCCAGAACAAGCTAGTCAGATTACTTCTAGACCTCCACCCCAGATCACACCTCACTCCTACCCACTTCTCCAAAGTGGGCTGGCTCAGGGTGGAGGACAGAGTAAAACAACTTGCACTGAGCCTAGTCTATAAAATCCGCTACACCTCCCTGATACCAAAGTACATGTCAAACTACTTCCATAACGTAAATGACCGCCATAACCACAACACCAGGGGGAGCTGTACTAACCATGTTAAACCCAGATTCCGATCTAACAAAGGTCTAAACTCATTAACTCAATATGGAATGCACTCCCAACAGGTGTAAAAGAAAGGGCATCTCTATCCTCCTTCAAAACCGCACTAAAACAACACCTCCAGGCAACTTCAACCCTAGACTAACACCCTCACCCCTCCACATCCCACCTCCCCGGATTGTAAATAACCAAATGTAAATAATCAAATGTATATACTTGTTCTTATGCTTTCTGAACTCACTATGTTCTCTGCTCGCTGTACATATCCTACCAAGTCAGACCTACACTGTTTCAATGTCCATTTCTCAGATGATGCAATTGTTGATGACTGAAGTGCTGATATCAACCAAACCGTCCCCATCCCACCCCCCGGATTGTAAATAATGTAAATAATTAAATGTATATACTCTGATGATTAACTTGTGTGATGACTGTATTATGATGATAGTATATATTTGGACCATGAATTGATTTACGTGGACCCCGACTTAAACAAGTTGAAAAACCTATTGGGGTGTTACCATTTAGTGGTCAATTGTACGGAATATGTACTGTACTGTGCAATCTACTAATAAAAGTTTCAATCAAAAAATTTCAATCAATTTCATTCATTGAATACATGTTGTTTTTACTGAAATGGGGATAAATAAACACTATGCTTGCGACGGACGCTTGATCCAATGAGACAGGATATGTTGTGTTTCATCTGAGAGATGTTTCTAGGTACACATACTCGAGTAGCTTCATCTGGTTTAGAAGCCTTGAAGTTTGTGACTTGACATCTTAGCTGACAAAACTGTGTGTCCAACACAAACATCTTCCATTTATTGAACAATTACTTTGGCTGGGAGAAGTGTAATTAATCACATATTTCTTTTAGATGACAATGATGCAGAATGTAAGAATATATAATATTTATATATAGTATAATATATGATATTTTAGTTCTGTTCCATAAACATCACAACTTGTGTGACTAATCCTAAGGGTGTCATACACTTCTGATTAACAGCGTCCTCTGCTGGTCAGTTTGTGAATTATTCCCCTTGTCATCAATCAGTTAGAACTGTTTAAGAAGAAGAAGAAAAGGCCTATCAAATTAAAACTAATCACCTAACTGAGTTGAAAATGTAAATGTTTTGAAAACTTAATAAGATATGTATAAAAAAAATAAAAAAAAGTAAAAATCCCCAAAAAGTACACCACAAGTGTGGTATGGGCATTTCATAATAATTATACAAAACCATGGAAAACTTAACGACGGGTGCTTTCAAGGCAATGTTTCACTCTGTAAGCCAGACCAGACAGAGTGATGAATAACACACAGAGGCAAACGATTCTATAACCTTAATATCAGAGCCAGATATTTGTCACGTCTGGTTAAACCGCCAACGTAATGCTGGTTTGAATGAGTTGAGACACATGATTATACACAATACTCTATAATCTGTAGTGGCAGTCCTGGGTCTGAAGACATTTCATCTCGCGGCTTGCTCTCCATTCAACTCTCCAACAATAACACCTTCCCGATGAAAAGAAATTCCACCGCCTTCTCTGCCCTCGGCTTAAACACACTTTAATCCTGCTCTGGTAATGAGGTCACCTCGCAAGGTACATTTCCCCACCACCTCGAGTTTTCATCGTGGATGAACCAAAAGTCATTCAATTCATTCCCATGCATGTTCTTATTCCAAGTGTCCATAATACTGTACAGGACTTATTTACAAACCCCGTTTCCATATGAGTTGGGAAATTGTGTTAGATGTAAATATAAACGGAATACAATGATTTGCAAATCATTTTCAACCCATATTCAGTTAAATATGCTACAAAGACAACATATTTGATGTTCAAACTGATAAACTTTATTTATTTTTTGCGAATAATCATTAACTTTATAATTTGATGCCAGCAACACGTGACAAAGAAGTTGGGAAACGTGGCAATAAATACTGATAAAGTTGAGGAATGCTCATCAAACACTTATTTGGAACATCCCACAGGTGAACAGGCAAATTGGGAACAGGTGGGTGCCATGATTGGGTATAAAAGTAGATTCCATGAAATGCTCAGTCATTCACAAACAAGGATGGGGCGAGGGTCACCACTTTGTCAACAAATGCGTGAGCAAATTGTTGAACAGTTTAAGAAAAACCTTTCTCAACCAGCTATTGCAAGGAATTTAGGGATTTCACCATCTACGGTCCGTGATATCATCAAAGGATTCAGAGAATCTGGAGAAATCACTGCACGTAAGCAGCTAAGCCCGTGACCTTCGATCCCTCAGGCTGTACTGCATCAACAAGCGACATCAGTGTGTAAAGGATATCACCACATGGGCTCAGGAACACTTCAGAAACCCACTGTCAGTAACTACAGTTGGTCGCTACATCTGTAAGTGCAAGTTAAAACTCTCCTATGCAAGGCGAAAACCGTTTATCAACAACACCCAGAAATGCCGTCGGCTTCGCTGGGCCTGAGCTCATCTAAGATGGACTGATACAAAGTGGAAAAGTGTTCTGTGGTCTGAAGAGTCCACATTTCAAATTGTTTTTGGAAACTCTGGACGTTGTGTCCTCCGGACCAAAGAGGAAAAGAACCATCCGGATTGTTTTAGGCGCAAAGTTGAAAAAGCCAGCATCTGTGATGGTATGGAAGTGTATTAGTGCCCAAGACATAAGTAACTTACACATCTGTGAAGGCACCATTAATGCTGAAAGGTACATACAGGTTTTGGAGCAACATATGTTGCCATCTAAGCAACGTTACCATGGACGCCCCTGCTTATTTCAGCAAGACAATGCCAAGCCACGTGTTACATCAACGTGGCTTCATAGTAAAAGAGTGCGGGTACTAGACTGGCCTGCCTGTAGTCCAGACCTGTCTCCCATTTAAAATGTGTGGTGCATTATGAAGCCTAAAATGACCCCCGGACTGTTGAACAACTTAAGCTGTACATCAAGCAAGAATGGGAAAGAATTCCACCTGAGAAGCTTCAAAAATGTGTCGTCTCAGTTCCCAAACCTTTACTGAGTGTTGTTAAAATAATAATAATAATAATAATACCTGGGATTTATATAGCGCTTTTCTAAATACCCAAAGTCGCTTTACATGTGTGTGTGTGTGGGGGGAGGAGGGAGGATAAAAACAACTTTATTAGGAAAGGAAACTAAGAAAAGAAAAAAGAAAAAGAATAAAGAAACACCAAGGGCAGGGTCAGTTTGGAAAGGCTAATGTGAAGAGGTGAGTTTTTAGGGTGGTTTTGAAGGTAGGGAAGGAGGGGGCATCTCTGATGTGCCTGGGGAGAGCGTTCCAGAGAGAGGCGGCAGCCACGGAGAAGGCCCTGTCGCCCCAGGTTCGGCGCCTGGTCTTGGGGACCTCCAGGAGGCCGGCATCACTAGACCTGAGGGAACGGGACGGGACGTGTGGCTGGAGGAGGTCAGAGAGGTAGGGTGAAGCCAGGTTATGGAGTGCCTTGTAGGTGGTGAGGAGTATTTTAAAGGTGATTCTGTATTTGACAGGCAGCCAGTGGAGGTCATGAAGGACAGGTGTGATGTGCTCTCTGGAGCGGGTTCCGGTGAGCAGGCGGGCAACGGAGTTCTGGACATATTGCAGTTTGTTGAGGGTTTTGGAGGTGATACCGTAGAGGATGCTATTGCAGTAGTCTAGCCGGGATGAGATGAAGGCTTGGATGAGGGTTTCGGCTGCAGAGGATGTGAGGGAGGGCCGCAGACGGGCAATGTTTCTGAGGTGGAAGAATGCCGTTTTGGTGATGTGGTTTACGTGGGGGAGGAATGAGCGGGTAGGGTCGAAAATTACACTTAGATTGCGGATGTGGGTGGAGGTAGTGACAAGGGAGCCGTCGACGTTTAATGAAAAGTCCTGAGTGGAGCGATAATTATTTCAGATTTGTTGCAGTTGAATTTTAGAAAGTTTTTTTGCATCCAGGTTTTTACGTCTGCGAGGCAGGTGGTGAGGGTGGAGTGGGTAGCTGTGGTGATGGTCGTGGTGGAAAGGTATAGTTGTGTGTCGTCGGCATAGCAGTGAAATTGAAGGCCGTTTTGGCGGAGGATCTAACCGAGGGGTAGGAGGTAGATGGTGAAGAGTAGGGGGCCAAGTACTGAGCCCTGGGGGACGCCGTGGGTGACTGGGGCAGTGGAGGAGGTGCAGTTGTTGGTTGAGATGAATTGCTGACGGTCAGAGAGGTAGGATTTCATCCAGGAGAAAGCAGTGCCGGATAAACCAAGGGAGGAGTGGAGGCGTGATAGGAGGATGGAGTGGTTGATGGTGTCGAAGGCAGCACTGAGGTCGAGGAGGATGAGGATGGAGAGGGAACCAGAGTCGGCGGAGAGGAGGATGTCGTTGGTGACCTTGAGGAGGGCAGTTTCTGTGCTATGGCATGAGCGGAAGCCGGATTGGAACGTTTCGTATAGGTTATTGTGGTGAAGGTGGGATTTGATTTGAGGGGAGGTTGGAGATGGGCCTGTAGTTGTTGGGGGAGTTGGGGTCGAGACCGGGTTTCTTGAGAATGGGGGTGATGGCAGCCAGCTTGAGGGCAGGAGGGACAGAGCCAGTGGATAGGGAGGAGTTAATTATAGTGGTGATGAGAGGTGAGAGTGAGGGGAGGCAGGCTATGACTAAAGTGGATGGGATTGGGTCGAGGATGCAGGTAGAGGCTTTCATACCAGAAGTTATGGAGGATAGGTCAGTTGTGGTGATTTTGGAGAAGAAGTTGAGTGGGTGGTTGGAGAGTAAAGGGAGGTTCATGATCGGGGCTAGGGGAGGAGGTGGGAGAGGAGGCGGCCAGTTCAGAGTGGATGGTGTTGATTTTTGATTGAAAAAATGATAAAAATTCTTCACATTTGCTGGTGGTGAATGAGGTGGTGGTGGTGTCCATGGGTTTGAGGAGTTGGGTTATGTTAGAGAAGAGTATCTTGGGGTTGTTGCTGCTGGATTGTATGACGGAGGAGTAGTGGGAAGTGCGTGCATTGTTGAGGGCATCTCTGTATTCCTGTTGGTGTAGTGTGTAGATGTCCAGGTGAACAGTGAGACCGGTTTTCTTTGAGAGCCGTTCAAGCTGCCGGCCCTTGGCTTTAAGATGACGGAGGTGGTCAGTGTACCAGGGGGTGATGTGGGTATAGGAGACAGTTTTGGTTTTTATGGGGGCGAGTTGATTGAGACAGGAGGAGAGTGTGCTGTTGTAGCTGTTAACCAGTTTAGTGGGGGAGGCGTTCAAAGTGAGGGTGTGATCGGATAGGATGTCTGTGAGGTTGAAGCTGGTGAGGTTGCTGATGGAGAGTCCAGTGGTGCAAATTAAGTCCAGGGTGTGTCCTTTTTTGTGGGTGGGGAAGTCAACGTGTTGAGTAATATTAAATGAATTAAGAATGTCCAGAAATTCAGTGGCAGTTTTGCAGGTGGTGGAATCGACATGAATGTTGAAATCTCCCAGTAGGATGACTGAAGGTGAAATGGCACAGAGTTGGGTGAGAAATTCAGAGTGATTGGAAAGGAATGCAGGGTTGGGTTTGGGGGGACGGTAGATGATTGCAGTGACCAGGGGTTTGGGGCCAGGCAGCTTGAATGACTGGTGCTCAAAGGAGGAGGGGGTTGTGATGGTTACAGCAGTGGGTTTCAAGTGTTGGCGGTATATTGTAGCTATACCGCCACCACGACCGTCACGTGGTTTATCCATGTAGGTGTATCCTGGGGGTGTAGCTCTGTTGAGGTGAATGTATTCCAGTGGTTTTTGCCAGGTTTCGGTTATGCTGAAAAAGTCTATGTTGTCAGTTATGAATTCACTGAGTATTGGTCCTTTTTTATTGAGTGAGCGGGTATTGAGCAGAGCGAATTTGAGGGATGGGTGAAGTTGGATGGGTGGAGGAGCTTTGGTTAACGGTTGCAGATAGGCAGAGCGCACGTGTGGTTTGTTATAGTGATGACGTGTGACGTCACTGGGGGTGGATCGGTTGCGTGACCAGAGTGATGGGATGCAGTGTTGTTCAGTCCGGGAGTAAATAAACTTTCTGCGGGAGCTTCGGTGGATGTATCTGGGTAGGCCAAACAGTCTGTGTGTTTTGATGGTTGCTGTGATGTCTGGAGGTATGGTGATGTGGTTGTTGAGTTTGAGGAGTTGCAGAGCGGAGTATTTGAGTACCATGCTGGCAGTGGTGGATGTTAGCCTGGGATCGTTGGCCGACGGCCACTTGTTGGCCAGAGATGGAGAGACAGGCACAACGCAACGATCCACAGCATGACAGAGGAGAGGAGAGAGGAGTTGGTGGAGGGACAGCAGTCCGTGATTTGCGGGAGGGACCCACGCCGGCTGCGTGTTGTTGCTGCTAGGGCAGGGTGGCTGGAGGCTGGCTAGCTGTTAGCCACCAGCTGCGGAGCGGTGGCTAGTTAGCAGAGAGCGAACTGTGGCTAGCTGTTAGCCACCAGCTGCGTAGCGGCGGCCAGTTAGCAGAGAGCTAACTGTGGCTAGCTGTCCAGGGAGCTGCGTTGATGCTGCTGGTTGTCGGCTAGCTCTGAAGCCGCCAGTTAACCAGGGAGCTGCGCTGATGTGGCCGGTTGCCGGATAGCCCTGAAGCCGCCAGCTAACCAGACAGTCAGCGGGTAGCCAGGAGGGCTATCCGCGGTGCAATCCGGGATAACAGTCCGGGAAACAGCTCGTAGTGGCAGGTTGTTGCTGGGCGATGGTAGCCAGGAGAATCAGTGGAGCCAGCGGGTGAGTGAAACATCTGTCATCTGTCACAAAATAATCCAAGCTGATGCCAGGTGACGAAGTGGGTAAAAGTTGACAAGTAGAAAGCTACACACTTAATTCACACTT
This sequence comes from Entelurus aequoreus, assembly GCF_033978785.1. Classification (NCBI taxonomy): domain Eukaryota; kingdom Metazoa; phylum Chordata; class Actinopteri; order Syngnathiformes; family Syngnathidae; genus Entelurus; species Entelurus aequoreus. The sequence goes on from NC_084740.1 coordinate 49,777,273, forward strand.
AGTATAAAACAAAAAAAGATACTAAGTCGCATAAAAACTAAAACTAAGGCTAAGGAAGGAGAAGCGGCGAACAAGCGAGACGCCAGCGCCCTCTCCTCGCCATCTTATAGGGTAATGTTTAGTTAATTATTAGCGCATTAGTTGCAGCTAGCAATTAGCACTGTAGTTGTCAGCTAAAAGGAAAGGCCAAGTAACACAGTGGTGAACATGCCCTTTCCCAACTACTTTGGCACGTGTTGCAGCCATGAAATTCTAAGTCAATTATTATTTGCAAAAAAAAAAATAAAGTTTATGAGTTTGAACATCAAATATCTTGTCTTTGTAGTGCATTCAACTGAATATGGGTTGAAAAGGATTTGTAAATCATTGTATTCCGTTTATATTTACATCTAACACAATTTCCCAACTCATATGGAAACGGGGTTTGTACTTAACCAGCTGCAGAAAGGAGATTATTGGGAGCCGTGTCCACCACCCCAAACTTTCGTCACCGCACTGAAGACATCCGATCACGAGATCAGCCGACCCGGCCTCAAGTGGAAGTGACAGTGTGTCTGCAAGACACATTAGCAGCAAGAGGAAATTGGATATAAACAGGGGGGGGGGGGATGCAGTCGCTGTTGGAAGCGGCGAGGCACAGGGGGCAGGAAATAAACTTGTATTTAAGCTGATTACCCGAGCGCAGGCCTGGCCTCTGTGGCAGCTCTGTGCGGCCCCTTCTTCGCCACCACCAATGTTGTTAATTAGAGATTTGTTCAGGGGGAAAAGGCAGCCTTGTCAGCCTGGCTGTAGTGTTTGTGATGGCTGGCTGCAGGAGGACATATAGAGCTCTTAATTGGGGCTGTATGCTGTATCGCTAGCTGGCCGGAGCGCTGGTGATGATTGCTGTGAGCAGGTGGCCGCGGTGGCAGCTCCATGCAGGTCGTCCCAGGCCGGCCTGTCTGTTCGTGTCAGGGTCTGGAACACTGAGCAGACAGTTCCTGAGCCCCTGCGCTCATTACGCCAGGTTGCCCGCCGTGTTGCTTAGCAACGCCCCCACACCCCCTCCATAACACTTCCTGCCTGGTCCAACAATGTAAGCCTCGGTCGTCATAGACATAGTCAACTTTGTCTAGTAATGGGAGATAGGAGACTTTGACACTTCTGTCGATACCTGTTCCAACACAGGAAGTTGTACATTAAAATGATGTACAAAACCCAAAACCAGTGAAGTTGGCACGTTGTGTAATTGTACATAAAAACAGAATACAATGATTTGCAAATTATTATATTCAATTGAATAGACTGCAAAGACAAGATATTTAATGTTCGAACTGAGAAACTAAATTTTTTTGTGTGCAAATAATCATTAACTTAGAATTTAATGGCAGCAACACATTTACACAGGGGCATTTTTACCACTGTGTTACATGGCCTTTCCTTTTAACAACACTGGGAACTGAGGAGACCAATTTTTTAAGCTTTTCAGGTGGAATTCTTTCCCATTCTTGCTTGATGTACAGCTTAAGTTGTTCAACAGTACGGGGGTCCCCGTTGTGGTATTTTAGGCTTCATAATGCGCCACACATTTTAAAGGGAGACACGTCTGGACTACAGGCAGGCCAGTCTAGTACCCGCACTCTTTTACTATGAAGCCACGCTGAAATAAGCAGGGGCGTCCATGGTAACGTTGCTTGGATGGCAACATATGTTGCTCCAAAACCTGTATGTACCTTTCAGCATTAATGGTGCCTTCACAGATGTGTAAGTTACCCATGTCTTGGGCACTAATACACCCCTATACCATCACACATGCTGGCTTTTGAACTTTGCGCCTATAACAATCCGGACGGTTCTTTTTCTCTTTGTTCCGGAGGACACGACGTCCAGAGTTTCCAAAAACAATTTGAAATGTGGACTCGTCAGACCACAGAACACTTTTCCACTTTGCATCAGTCCATCTTAGATGAGCTCGGGCCCAGCGAAGCCGGCGGCGTTTCTGGGTGTTGTTGATAAATGGCTTTGGCTTTGGCTTTGCATAGTAGTTTTAACTTGTACCTACAAATGTAGCAACAAACTGTAGTTACTGACAATGGTTTTCTGAAGTGTTCCTGAGCCCATGTGGTGATATCATTTACACAATGATGTTGCTTTTTGATGCAGTGCCGCCTGAGGGATCGAAGGTCTGTAATATCATCGCTTACGTGCATTGATTTCTCCAAATTCTCTGAACCCTTTGATGATATTACGGAGCGTAGATGGTGAAATCCCTAAATTCCTTGCAATAGCTCGTTGAGAATTGTTGTTCTTAAACAATTTGCTCAGGCATTTGTTGACAAAGTGGTGACCCTCGCCCCATCCTTGTTTGTGAATGACTGAGCATTTCATGGAAGCTGCTTTTATACCCAATCATGGCACCCACCTGTTCCCAATTAGCCTGTTCACCTGTGGGATGTTGCAAATAAGTGTTTGAAGAGCATTCCTCAACTTTATCAGTCGTTTTTGCCACTTGTGCCAGCTTTTTTGAAACATGTTGCAGGCATCAAATTCCAAATGAGCTAATATTTGCAAAAAATAACAATGTTTTCTGGTTCGAATATTAAGTAGCTTGTCTTTGCAGTCTATTCAATTGAATATAAGTTGAAAAGGATTTGCAAATCATTGTATTCTCTTTTTATTTACCATTTACACAACGTGACAACTTCACTGGTTTTGGGGTTTGCATCATGTGCCCCTTAGTTAAGGCAACAAGATGCAAGGCGGACTAATTTATTATAGCATGATTAGGTGAAAAATGCTATTAGATATATAGTTCTGCATTTTTGAAAATAAAATCCATAATGTATATATTTCAGACACACACGTCATAGCATAACAGTGAATGATTGTTTACATTTGTCAAATAAAAATAATAATAATTTATTAATAATACATTTTTAGGGCTGTCAAAAATTGCGAGTTAACTCAGGTGATTAATCACAAAAAAATATTGCATTAATCATGTATGTATGCAGTTTAATAACCCAATTTATTTTAACCGTACATCTTCCTTTACCTTAACCGCGGATGGTTACCTGAAAGGTAGCACGGTTGTTATATGATCAGGTCAATGCTCACATCAGTGCAGAGATAAATGAGGAGACAACCATTGGTGTGCTCACTGGTGAATTTCACTCCAAAATACTAGACTGGACTTTAGATAAAACTGTAAGCAAGTTTTTAGCAAATAAATGAAGTGCATTCGAGTAAAACTGAAAAAAAAAATCCTGCGTGACATTTTGACAATAAAATTACTTTTGTGTCTTTTTCTAGTTAATTTAAATTATGCAAGTGAGTATTTGAATTAATCTTGATTAATTCAAATTTAAATATGTGATTACTCTAATTAAATAATCATAATTTGTTTTCAAATGTATAATTTGGCCCAAAACTCAGTTCTAATGCAGGCCTGGGCAATTATTTTGACTCAGGGAGCCAAATTTAGAGAAATAAATGTGTCTGGGGGCCGGTTTATCTGTTTTTAGGAACACTAATACAAAACCTCACAATAACGTCTGATTGAATGCTAAAAACGTTATAACAGACCGCTTTAAAAAAAAAACGGAATGGAATTTTAAATATTTTTACTGAATGAAACACCCAGAATGTACATGAAAATAAAGACTGTGGGGATTTACAATATTAACTATGAACGATAAAACACTGAATATTGACAACATATGAACGTCACACCCCCTCTCGATCGACATATTTTACAATCAAGCAAAACACAACAAAAAGGGCAACAAACAGTGAAATATGAACGCAAAGGGTAAAAAATAAACCCACCTACAATCTGATATATCTGATATATCACTAAGCTTTAGAACTTTGTTGTAAAAATCTCCTTCCGCGTCTGTCCCTGACACCCGCATTTCAAGCTGGCCGCTCTGGAAACACTCGGTGGAAACACTCCACACCCACACTGCTTTGTGCCTTGTCTGAGCTGCTTAGATTACCACAGTAACTAGTATATCTGTCACGGCCAGGACGCATTGAATGCGTCCTCATCTTTGCGTCCTGACGAGCCAACAGGCGCTCTCTCTCCGATGCGGGTGTGCCTCCTCGTGCCTGCAGACAATCTGCAATCATAGCACCTGCCCGTGATGAGCAAGCTGCCTTCATAAGCCGGCACAACCTGCCATCCCAGGCCGGAATATAGTCTTCTGTACCATAAGCCGACACAAGCTTTATGCTCTCTTTTGCTCCCTCCGTCTTTCTTCCCCGTGCTTGATTTGTCCCCTGTCTTCTCCCTTGTGCCCGCAGTGTTTTCCTTCCGTTGCCTTGGTTTCGAGCTGTGCGTCTCGCTCCCTTGGACTTCTCCCCCCCCCCTGGATATCGACTGCCTTCCCGGATCTCGACCCCCCTCGCATGGACACGGACTCTGACGCTTCTCTCTCGCCCCGGATCACCTGCCTGCCCCATGGACTGCCTCGTTCCTTCGCGCTCATCAACACTTGGTAACACACTTCAGCTAATCTACACACATAGTCACACACGTACGCTCTTGGATTTGGTCACACACTATTCTATAGTTTATTAATATTGTTTTGTATTATTATATATACATTGACTATATATATGATACATTATTGTACATACCATCCCGTGGTGTCTGTTGCCGTCATCTCCCTTTCTGCAAACATAATAATATCATGCAAAAGCGTAGATTCCAACCATTGAAATACTTTGTATAGTTCAAGACTTACGGTCATTTAAAAAACATCACTGCACATCATAATAGCAGCTACAATTTCCATCTTAAAGGCCTACTGAAACCCACTACTACCGACCACGCAGTCTGATAGTTTATATATGAATGATGAAATCTTAACATTGCAACACATGCCAATACGGCCGGGTTAACTTATAAAGTGCAATTTTAAATTTCCCGCTAAACTTCCGGTTGAAAACGTCTATGTATGATGACGTATGCGCGTGACGTCAATCGTTGAACCGGAAGTATTGGTACACCATTGTATCCGATACAAAAAGCTTGGTTTTCATCGCAAAATTCCACAGTATTCTGGACATCTGTGTTGGTGAATCTTTTGCAATTTGTTTAATGAACAATGAAGACTGCAAAGAAGAAAGTTGTAGGTGGGATCGGTGTATTAGCGGCGGACTACAGCAACACAACCAGGGTGACTTTGAGATGGATAGCAGACGCGCTAGCCGCCGACCTCACCTTGACTTCCTCCGCCTCCGGGCCTCTGACCGCATCTATGATCGGGTGAAGTCTTTTGTCGCTCCGTCGATCGCTGGAACGTAGGTGAGCACAGGTGTTGATGAGCAGATGAGGGCTGACATAAGTGGATAGCTAATGTTTTTAGCATAGCTCTGTGAGGTCCCGTTGCTAAGTTAGCTTCAATGGCGTCGTTAGCAACAGCATTGTTAAGCTTCGCCAAGCTGGAAAGCATTAACCGTGTAGTTACATGTCCATGGTTTAATAGTATTGTTGATTTTCTCTCTATCCTTCCAGTCAGGGGCTTATTTCTTTTGTTTCTATCTGCATTTAAGCACGATGCTATCACGTTAGCTCCATAGCTAAAGAGCTTCGCCGATGTGTTGTCGTGGAGATAAAAGTCACTGTGAATGTCCATTTCGCGTTCTCGACTCTCATTTTCAAGAGGATATAGTATCCGAGGTGGTTTAAAATACAAATCCGTGATCCACAATAGAAAAAGGAGAAAGTGTGGAATCCAATGAACCCTTGTACCTAAGTTACGGTCAGAGCGAAAAAAGATACGTCCTGCACTGCACTCTAGTCCTTCACTCGCACGTTCCTCATCCACAAATCTTTCATCCTCGCTCAAATTAATGGGGTACTCGTCGCTTTCTCAGTTCCGAATCACTCTCGCTGCTGGTGTAAACAATCGGGAAATGTGAGGAGCCTTTCAACCTGTGACGTCACGCTACTTCCGGTACAGGCAAGGCTTTTTTTATCAGCGACCAAAAGTTGCGAACTTTATCGTCTGTGTTCTCTACTAAATCCTTACAGCAAAAAAATGGCAATATCGCGAAATGATCAAGTATGACACATAGAATGGATCTGCTATCCCCGTTTGAATAAAAAAAATTCATTTCAGTAGGACTTTAAAGATCTAAAACAATTATTTGGGAATGTCCGGCAGGCCATATTGAAAAGCTTAATTGGCCTCATGTGGCCCCCTGGCCTTAATTTGCCCAGGTCTGATCTAATGTTACACAAGAACAACAAAACAATCTGATACAAGGAGTACATAGTTCATCCAACCCCATAAAATACCACAAACTGGAATAGCATCAAAAGCAACATGATCATCCAACATTCTGTCACTAATCTGGCAGCAATTTATTATATTTATACTATGAGATTACGTTTTGAAACGACACCAACGTTTTATTATGTTGTGTCCCTGTAGCTATGTAATCAAATTAATTGAATCCAATCAGCAATAAACTGATGACACACATACCCAACAGTCATGTCGATGCTTTCGTGCGCAAGATGAACTAAATCATCGCCGCTACTAGCATAATAATCCAAACCAGGACTTGTTTACGTTCCGTTGTACTGACCTGGCTATTGAAGGTGTACTACAAGAGTCAAACTCAATTCATCACACCAAGAGGCTCGCGGCAGTGGAAAGTTAAAACTTCAATGGGTTGTCATTCGTCACGGCCATCTTGCATGTCTGGAATGTCTCACTTTGTAAACTCAGAATATCGGACAAGTTGGGTGGTGTTCGAGGAGATCAGGACCACTCTCGACGTCGGGCCCATCAAAGCCGGCAGCCCTAGCACTTCTGTGTTCACACACAGCTGTGTGTCTTCTGGCTTTGCACTTGGGCAGGTGGTGTGAGACCGCACAGTGGAAGTGCCTGTAAATAAATGGTTTTGTCACCGTGTTCCCACATTCCTATAAGCAAGGAGCCCTCTCAGTCTCGCACCGTCTTAGGCTAGGATGGAATCCTCACAGTTGTCTGTTGAAATCAAACTCTTTACGCTACTGGAATTCACTGATATACTAAAAGACAATACCGTATTTTCCTGACCATAGGGCGCACCGGATTTTTTTTCCCTTCCTTCCTTCCTTGTGGTCTACATAACATGTAATGGTGGTTCTTTGGTCAAAATGTTGCATAGATGATGTTTTACACATCATCTTCAAGCCGCTTTCTGACAGTCGCTTCAGGATGCACCGTTTTGAGGGCGGTCTTATTTACATGGCTCTCCTTCGGCAGCGTCGAGGACATGGAGAGAGAGGAGAAAGGAAAATTATTCATCTTTGGGCCTGCAACAGTGGAGGTATTCTTGCTTGCTTCACGGAGATGGGCCTATGGAACAAGAACGCTCTGTACGAAATGGTCAATTAGTCTACAAATTTCACTTGTGATAGAGGATTTCATTGCAGCCCCAGTTCCATCGTTCCTCATGCCGTGACCCGTGGCATTCCCCTGCCTGCAGCATGAAACAGCAGCTTATTCTATTTCAGCCCAGCCTCAATCTTTTTATTGCGGTTACTTTGGATCCCCTTACATCATGAACCTGCCAACTCTTTCAGCCTCTGTTCAATTTTGCAGGAGTTTGTTTTTTTGTCAAACCACACCAAATGTCACCATTCTGACTTCTTTGGGATCAAAACATTGTTTTAAGCTTTTCAACTTTGCATACTACACATCTGTCAATAGACACCTTCAATAATTCACACATAGCCCAGCAGAGGATGTACTTCCTGCGGCAGCTGAGGAAACTTAAAGGCCTACTGAAACCCACTTCTACCGACCACGCAGTCTGATAGTTTATATATCAATGATGAAATCTTAACATTGGAACACATGCCAATACGGCCGGGATAACTTATAAAGTGCAATTTTAAATTTCCCGGCAAACTTCCGACTGAAAACGTTTCGATATGATGACGTTTGCGCGTGACGTCAACGGTTGAAGCGGAAGTATTCGGAGCCCATTGAATCCAATACAAAAAGCTCTGTTTTCATCTCAAAATTCCACAGTATTCTGGACATCTGTGTTGGTGAATCTTTTGCAATTTGTTTAATGAACAATGGAGATGGAAAAGAAGAAAGTTGTAGGTGGGATCGGTGTATTAGCGGCGGACTACAGCAACACAACCGCATCTGTGATCGGGTGAAGTCCTTCGTCGTACCGTCGATCGCTGGAACGCAGGTGAGCACGGGTCGTGATGAGCAGATGAGAGCTGGCGAAGGTGCAGAGCTAATGTTTTTAGCATAACTCTGTCAAGGTTCCGTAGCTAATTTAGCTTCAATGGCGTCGTTAGCAACAGCATTGCTAGGCTTCGCCAAGCTGGAAAGCATTGTCCGTGTATTTACATGTCCAGAGTTTGGTAGTATTGTTGATCTTCTGTCTATCCTTCCAGTCAGGGACTTATTTGTTTTGTTTCTATATGCAATTAAGCCCGATGCTATCACGTTAGCTCAGTAGCTAAAGAGCTTCGCCGATAAAAGTGGGGATAAAAGTCACTGTGAATGTCCATTTTGCGTTCTCGACTCTCATTTTCAAGAGGATATAGTATCTGAGGTGGTTTAAAATACAAATCCGTGATCCACAATAGAAAAAGGAGAAAGTGTGGAATCCAATGAACCCTTGTACCTAAGTTACGGTCAGAGCGAAAAAAGATACGTTCTGCACTGCACGCTAGTCCTTCACTTTCACGGTCCTCATCCACGAATCTTTCATCCTCGCTCAAATTAATGGGGTAATCGTCGCTTTCTCGGTCCGAATCTCTCTTGCTGCTGGTGTAAACAATGTGCAGATGTGAGCAGCCCTTCCTCCGGTGTCGTCACGCTACTTCCGGTAGGGGCAAGGCTTTTTTTTATCAGAGACCAAAAGTTGCAAACTTTATCGTCGATGTTCTCTACTAAATCCTTTCAGCAAAAATATGGCAATATCGCGAAATGATCAAGTATGACACATAGAATGGATCTGCTAGCCCCTTTTAAATAAAAAAAAATAATTTCAGTAGGTCTTTAAGGTGCCGACCAAGATGCTGGTGTAGCTTTACTCAGCCATCATCGAGTCCATCCTCACCTCCTCCATCACCGTGTGGTTCCCCGGCGCCACAGTCCAGAATAAGTATCGACTGCAGCGCATGGTACGTGCTGCTGAGAAGGTGATTGGCTGCAAGCTCCCATCCCTACAGGACCTGTTCTCTTCCAGGACCAGGAGGCGTGTGGGTCGGATCACAGCTGACTCTTCTCACCCTGGACACAAACTATTCTCCCCTCAGGCAGGAGACTACGGTCCATCCAGACCCACACCTCCCGCCACCTGAACAGTTTTTTACCCTCGGCCATCAGGCACATGAACAATAACAAGATCTGATATCTCAGTTACAGCTCTTTTTATTACCAAATCTGTGTTTTATGTGTTTTATGTTGCACCATTGCACCAAGAAAAATTCCTAGTTTGTGAACCCGTTCTCAAACAATGGCAATAAAAACGATTCTGATTCTGATAAATAAGTTACATCTGATCATGGGATACATATATTTTCCTAGCTTGTATGCTGAAGTGTCTAGTAGAGCTTGTGCTTTTCATATAATAAAACCACTGATGCATGAACAATCTCGTCTTCCATAGGGCATAGGGACTTCAATTTCATACACACACACAAATACACTGTCACGTGGGGGTCGCATATTTATGCGGGATCGTTCCTCTAATGCAACACGGACACTCCGGACAAAAACGTGAAGGTAAGAGATGATTTATTTAGCATAAATCATAGGCAAACAGAAAACTGTCATGTCTGTTCATGTTTTTGTTTTGGCCATGTGTTTGTTTTTTGGACTCTTTTTAGTTCCTGGTTTCACTTCCTTGTTTTGTTTGGTTTCCATGGTCACCCATTAGTTTTCACCTGTCATGTAAAGCACCTGTTTCACGTTTAGACTCACACACACCTGTCACCAATCATGTCACTGTTATATAAGCCCACCTTTGTTCATCACTCGTTCTGCCTGCATTGTCTTTATGTCACACCGGTTCATGTATCATTCTGACCAAGTAAGTTTCCTAGTCCATGCCATAGCTTCTGCTACCTTGCAGCTTCACTTGTGTTTTAGGCACGCTTACCTTTATTGCTTTACTGTTTGCGTTTGTGGTAGTTTGAGTGATTTATGTCTAATAAATCCAAGCCCACCTTCACGCTGTCGTCCGGAGCCGTCTTTGCACTGGAAGAACAACCCCGCAGCAAGCTGCGACCTTCCCCACTTGACAAAAACAAGCAAAAGAAAAGCGTGCCGAACGCACTGGAAGCTAAGGCTAACACTTAGCACAGAACTGAGACAACTAGGCACAGAGTCTAGAACAGGAGCAAGAATCAGGAATATCAAAACGCGACTGTTGCTTACCGCAAACAAGGAAGCCAGGACGAGTGAACAGAAAGGCAGGCTTAAATAGTGTCAGTGATGACAAACAGGTGTGTGTCGGGAACACAAGCGGCAGGTGAAAATAATAAGTAACCATGGTGACAAACTCAAACAAGGAAGTGCAACCAGGGACTAAAGAAGTCCAAAACTAACAGAACATAACTAAACTAAACCTGATCCGGACCACGGATCATGACATAAACGCACACATCTGTGATTAACACTACTATCAATCATTCTTTATGATCTAGTGACAACATTCCCACTGGGATGCAATGTGTTTCATTGTACAGACTAAGGTCATGCATCTTACTATAAATGTGGTGTCAAGAACAACACTCTTTGGAGTGCAAATCTGTGTGAAAGCCAAACAAGCCTAACTTGGGTCAACAACAAATTGAACACAACTATACTGTCAATAAGATCAATGCATTGATCAAAGTCACTTCACTGTGAAATTAAAGCCCATTTTCACACATTTCCATTGGCAAATTCAGGTACAACTGGTGACTATTACCTGATCGGCTGAGGTTCCAGGCATGCTCAAAGCTCCTAAACCCGTGGAGGCTCCGTGGGCTGCGGGTTGTTGGCCTACCGTCCAGGGGCCGGGACATCAGACTGTGCATGTAATGTGTGCTTGGACCTGGTCCTTGGGCCTTTTTCTGGCCTGTCCGGCTCTCTGAAATTGGTGCCGGTGGCAGGGCCTGCGGCACCGTCCTTGGACTCCTGCGTGTAGCTGGTCCCTTCGGGTCGGTTGGGTTGGCTCCGTATTGGAGTGGCTGGAGTCTGTGCCTGGGCGGCATGTGTGTATTTGTGAAGGTCGTGGGGGGTACGCCGCGATGGCGCCCGGGGCTTTATATGGGTGGTACATCACTCGCAGGTTTTGTGCGAGCCTTGGCGGGGGGCTGTGTGTTGTTGGGTGCCCCATGTCGTCTGTCCACCGCGCTCCACCGCTTTGCCCTTCGCATCCTTGTCATGCCGCCGTCTGGTGCGGACTTCTCTGGGTTTATTTCTTATTTCTATCCCCTCCTGATCCGGTCTGGTTGCACCAAACACCAAATATATCCAAACCTTTAATAAATGTAAACACAAATAATGCAACAAGGGAAGTATTCCACACTTCTCTTTTGTAAAGTAAATCTGTACAGCAGATACAGGCATCTAGATCAACAATATAATTTGCCCATGTGGCTGGACAAGAAAAGTTAAAGGCCTACTAAAATGATTTGTTTTTTATTTGAACGGGGGTAGCAGATCCATTCTATGTGTCATACTTGATCATTTCCCGACATTGCCATATTTTTGCTGAAAGGATTTAGTAGAGAACATCGACGATAAAGTTCGCAACTTTTGGTCGCTGATAAAAAAAGCCTTGCCTGTACCGGAAGTAGCGTGACGTCACAGGTTGAAAGGCTCCTCACATTTCCCCATTGTTTACACCAGCAGCGAGAGCGATTCGGACCGAGAAAGCGACGATTACCCCATTAATTTGAGCGAGGATGAAAGATTTGTGGATGAGGAAAGTGAGAGTGAAATACTACACTGCAGTGCAGGACGTATCTTTTTTCGCTCTGACCGTAACTTAGGTACAAGGGCTCATTGGATTCCACACTTTCTCCTTTTTCTATTGTGGATCACGGATTTGTATTTTAAACCACCTCGGATACTATATCCTCTTGAAAATGAGAGTCGAGAACGCGAAATGGACATTCACAGTGACTTTTATCTCCACGACAATACATCGGCGAAGCACTTTAGCTACGGAGCTAACGTGATAGCATCGGGCTTAACTGCAGATAGAAACAAAAGAAATAAACCCCTGACTGGAAGGATAGACAGAAAATCAACAATACTATTAAACCATGGACATGTAACTACACGGTTAATGCTTTCCAGCCTGGCAAAGCTTAACAATGCTGTTGCTAACGACGCCATTGAAGCTAACTTAGCTACGGGACCTCGACAGAGCTATGCTTAAAAACATTAGCTCTCCACCTACGCCAGCCCTCATCTGCTCATCAACACCCGTGCTCACCTGCGTTCCAGCGATCGACGGCGCGACGAAGGACTTCACCCGATCATCGATGCGGTCGGCGGCTAGCGTCGGATAGCGCGTCTGCTATCCAACTCAAAGTCCTCCTGGTTGTGTTGCTGCAGCCAGCTGCTAATACACCGATCCCACCTACAGCTTTTTTCTTTGCAGTCTCCATTGTTCATTAAACAAATTGCAAAAGATTCACCAACACAGATGTCCAGAATACTGTGGAATTTTGCGATGAAAACAGAGCTGTTTGTATTGGGATACAATGTGTCCCATTACTTCCGTTTCAACCATTGACGTCACGCGCATACGTCATCATACATAGAAGTTTTCAACCGGAAGTTTCCCGGGAAATTTAAAATTGCACTTTATAAGTTAACCCGGCCGTATTGGCATATGTTGCAATGTTTAGATTTCATCATTGATATATAAACTATCAGACTGCGTGGTCGGTAGTAGTGGCTTTCAGTAGGCCTTTAAGCCGACAATATCATGCTAAATGTGATTATGTCTTCATTGGAAGATCCTGCCATGGTTAAAGTCCTCAGGGAAAGAGCAATAACCCTACAGCAGCCTCTTTTATATACCAGGTGGATTATACTTGCATAGCACTTTTTCTACCTTCAAGGTACTCAAAGATCTTTGACACTATTTCCACATTCACACACACATTCACACACTGATGGCGGGAGCTGACATGCAAGGCGCTAACCACCGCCCATCAAGAGCAAGGTTAAAGTGTCTTGCCCAAGGACACAACAGACGTGACTAGGATGGCGGAAGCTGCGATCGAACCTGGAACCCTCAAGTTGCTGGCACAGCCGCTCTACCACCCCAGCCATGCTGTCCCAGGCATAGGTGCCGATCCCGTGGGTGCTCGGGCCCCAAAGCAATTGCCGAGCACCCATTGATTGATTGATTGATTGAGACTTTAATTAGTGGGTTGCACAGTGAAGTACATATTCCGTACAATTGACCACTAAATGGTAACACCCGAATAAGTTTTTCAACTTGTTTAAGTCGGGGTCCAACTTGTTTAAGTTGGGGTCCAACTTGTTTAAGTCGGGGTCCCACGTGGGATTGATGGCAACTTTCAATCTTTAAAATAATTTTTTTTAAATCTATCTTGTTTTAGTTAATTTTGTGGCGAGGTTGGTCCGTTTTGCAAAATAATAAAGCCACAAATCATATGGGATATTACCTTCGCTGAACGTCTATTTTTGTTTTTGTTAATACACACACACCGAGCACCCACTGACAGAAATGTAGATCTGCGCCTATGGTCCCAGGGCTCCAAATTGGCACCCAAAATATTTTCTAATCACAACAGAAGGTAATTGAAGTATGATAACAAACAAGAGTGCACGAAATCGGCAATCCAATCACATCCAATCAAAAATTTATGTACTAAAGTGCATCAAATCGGTACGCAAATCGCATCTGATCGCATTTGAAGGTGTCATGCCTCGCATCATAATCTCCGCCAGATCTTATCAGAATTTATCAAATCATCTACTTAAGTGAAATCTGACCACAGATATTATGACCAGCTACGAGTGGGCAATCGGGGCGATTGCACGACAGAGAGAACAGGGCTTTATAAACAATAGCCCCTCTCACAGCGCCTGTGGAAGACAGTAGTTCCTGTCTTTTCTCATTATCGCTGTATTGACAACGCTAATCTGGAAACGTGTAAAACTCAACACTGCAATTTTCTGTTTTTAAAGGTCGTACCAAAGCCGTGTGTCAGGAGGCACTAAATTGATATAGACAGTCATCAGACAATGACAGTAGTAAACAGTATGCACCTTCACACATCTAGTTAGTCACCCACAAAGTACAAACCCCGTTTCCATATGAGTTGGGAACTTTAATCTTTAATCTTTAATTTAAATTGTGTTAGATGTAAATATAAACGGAATACAATGATTGGCAAATCATTTTCAACCCATATTCAGTTGAATATGCTACAAAGACAACATATTTGATGTTCAAACTCATAAACTTTTTTTGCAAATAATCATTAACTTTAGAATTTGATGCCAGCAACACGTGACAAAGAAGTTGGGAAAGGTGGCAATAAATACTGATAAAGTTGAGAAATGCTCATCAAACACTTATTTGGAACATCCCACAGGTGAACAGGCAAATTGGGAACAGGTGGGTGCCATGATTGGGTATAAAAGTAGATTCCATGAAATGCTCAGTCATTCACAAACAAGGATGGGGCGAGGGTCACCACTTTGTCAACAAATGTGTGAGCAAATTGTTGAACAGTTTAAGAAAAACCTTTCTCAACCAGCTATTGCAAGGAATTTAGGGATATCACCATCTACGCTCCGTAATATCATCAAAGGGTTCAGAGAATCTGGAGAAATAACTGCACGTAAGCAGCTAAGCTCGTGACCTTCGATCCCTCAGGCTGTACTGCATCAACAAGCGAAATCAGTGTGTAAAGGATATCACCACATGGGCTCAGGAACACTTCAGAAACCCACTGTCAGTAACTACAGTTGGTCGCTACATCTGTAAGTGCAAGTTAAAACTCTCCTATGCAAGGCGAAAACCGTTTATCAACAACACCCAGAAACGCCATCGGCTTCGCTGGGCCTGAGCTCATCTAAGATGGACTGATACAAAGTGGAAAAGTGTTCTGTGGTCTGACGAGTCCACATTTGAAATTGTTTTTGGTAACTGTGGACGTCGTGTCCTCCGGACCAAAGAGGAAAAGAACCATCTGGATTGTTATAGGCGCAAAGTGTAAAAGCCAGCATCTGTGATGGTATGGGGGTGTATTAGTGCCCAGGGCATGGGTAACTTACACATCTGTGAAGGCACCATTAATGCTGAAAGGTACATACAGGTTTTGGAGCAACTTATGTTGTCATCCAAGCAGCGTTACCATGGACGCCCCTGCTTATTTCAGCAAGACAATGCCAAGCCACGTGTTACATCAACGTGGCTTCATAGTAAAAGAGTGCGGGTACTAGACTGGCCTGCCTGTAGTCCAGACCTGTCTCCCATTGAAAATGTGTGGCGCATTATGAAGCCTAAAATACCACAACGGAGACCCCCGGACTGTTGAACAACTTAAGCTGTACATCAAGCAAGAATGGGAAAAAAATTCCACCTGAGAAGTTTCAAAAATGTGTCTCCTCAGTTCCCAAACGTTTACGTAGTGTTGTTAAAAGGAAAGGCCATGTAACACAGTGGTGAACATGCCCTTTCCCAACTACTTTGGCACGTGTTGCAGCCATGAAATTCCAAGTTAATTATTATTTGCAAAAAAAAAATAATGTTTATGAGTATGAACATCAAATATGTTGTCTTTGTAGTGCATTCAATTGAATATGGGTTAAAAAGGATTTGCAAATCATTGTATTCCGTTTATATTTAACATCTAACACAATTTCCCAACTCATATGGAAACGGGGTTTGTATGTATCCATATTTATGTGCCTCAGTTCATGTTGATTAAAGTGAGCACAATCATCAGGAGCGTGTGCGTGCCGATATGCATGACTTTATGTGTGTGGGAGTTCGGAAACGGATATGTAAAGGCTGAGGTAGTTGCTTGAAAACAAAGGCTCCAGAGTCACATGAGTCTTTCCTTTCACAGGCACCCAAGGCGCCCCGTCCACATCACTGGAACGCTTAAGAGAGAACATCCTGGAGCTTCCACCCCCTCGTTTCCCTTCACCTGACCTACAGCACATCACAGCAATCAATAACACGTTCACATTAGCAAAACAAGAGCAACTATTACAACGATACAGCTGGTGTTTTGGTTGTTAAACTAAATTGTTGTGCAGTCCACTACAAAAAAATAGAACTTTTTGACTTATTTAACCGTTTATTACTCTCATACATACATACTGAAAAGATCATCTTTCACCCTGGATAATTATCTCTTCATCCGACCACTTTTTCAATGCTTTTGCTCTCTGTTTTACGGGCCTGACTGCACTGTTCAAAGGTCACCCCCTCCTCTTTTATGTTCCCTGCCTCTTTTCCTCCTCTCCCTTTTGGGAGGCCCCTCTTCCAATACGCCCAGCATTCCACAGACTGTGGGAGCCCCTTCGAGAGTTCCATAAGCACAGCAGCCGAGCACTCACAGCCACATGCAAGACGACTGTGCTGCGTCCTCAGCTGCCATTAAGTCTCAGCTCCAAGGCTTTGGTTGGGAAGGAGCCGTCAGAGCAGGGTCAGAGTCTGCATGATGACGAGGAAGAGCTAACTGCATCTGGGGGTGATAACTGCAAAGCATTAGCCACTTCCAAGCAGCTGAACCCAGTGCCATGGCAAACATGGGCACCACGGCATGGCCTCTCGTGTGGGTCCTGGAAGGTGTGGCAGCACTCGCTTCTCAAAGCACCTTGTCGTCTGACCTCTTTAAATCCTTGAGGTCAGTACCATACAGACACACTGCTCCAGTTTCAGGCTCCCAGGCAAAGCCAAGTGCAGGCGTACACTACCGTTCAAAAGTTTGGGGTCACATTGAAATGTCCTTATTTTTGAAGGAAAAGCACTGTACTTTTCAATGAAGTTAACTTTAAACTAGTCTTAACTTTAAAGAAATACACTCTATACATTGCTAATGTGGTAAATGACTATTCTAGCTGCAAATGTCTGGTTTTTGGTGCAATATCTACATAGGTGTATAGAGGCCCATTTCCAGCAACTATCACTCCAGTGTTCTAATGGTATACAATGTGTTTGCTCATTGGCTCAGAAGGCTAATTGATGATTAGAAAACCCTTGTGCAATCATGTTCACACATCTGAAAACAGTTTAGCTCGTTACAGAAGCTACAAAACTGACCTTCCTTTGAGCAGATTGAGTTTCTGGAGCATCCCATTTGTGGGGTCAATTAAACGCTCAAAATGGCCAGAAAAAGAGAACTTTCATCTGAAACTCGACAGTCTGTTCTTGTTCTTAGAAATGAAGGCTATTACACAAAATTGTTAGGGTGACCCCAAACTTTTGAACGGTAGTGTACATACTAGTCACACACGGAACACATTGACCATTGAATCCATTCTGTGCCATTGAAGCCATTCTGTGACTGACAGTGGTCCACCTTGACTGTGTTCCCATAGAAAATAATGGGAAAAAATGATCGGTTTCTGTTGGCGGTGAGGTCAACGGCAAGGTCAAACAATCATAACATATTAACTGTACAGTAAACAAGACATCCTGTGTGACATTGTGTGTGTGTTTGTAAAAACAGGGTGTGTGTGATGTGCCAGTGCAGTGGCACTGCGTAGAAGTGCTTGTAGTTAGCGCATGTTGCATGTTGCATGTCTGCTTTCAGCTACTGCCACCGGCTAGCCCTCCTTACGGGGGGGTGAAAAGAGGAGCCGAGTGTTCCTGAGCCCATGTGGTGATATCCTTTACACACTGATGTCGCTTGTTGATGCAGTACAGGCTGAGGGATCGAAGGTCACGGGCTTAGCTGCTTACGTGCAGTGATTTCTCCAGATTCTCTGAACCCTTTGATGATATTACGGAGCGTAGATGGTGAAATCCCTAAATTCCTTGCAATAGCTGGTTGAGAAAGGTTTTTCTTAAACTGTTCAACAATCTGCTCACGCATTTGTTGACAAAGTGGTGACCCTCGCCTCATCCTTGTTTGTGAATGACTGAGCATTTCATGGAATCTACTTTTATACCCAATCATGGCACCCACCTGTTCCCAATTTGCCTGTTCACCTGTGGGATGTTCCAAATAAGTGTTTGATGAGCATTTCTCAACTTTATCAGTATTTATTGCCACCTTTCCCAACTTCTTTGTCACGTGTTGCTGGCATCACATTCTAAAGTTAATGATTATTTGCACAAAAAAAAAATGTTTATCAGTTTGAACATCAAATATGTTGTCTTTGTAGCATATTCAACTGAATATGGGTTGAAAATGATTTGCAAATCATTGTATTCCGTTTATATAAAAAAAGTCTGCGGGCTATAGAGCGTTTTCTATTCGGGCTCCAGTACTCTGGAATGCCCTCCCGGTAACAGTTAGAGATGCTACCTCAGTAGAAGCATTTAAGTCCCATCTTAAAACTCATTTGTATAATCTAGCCTTTAAATAGACCCCCCCTTTTTTAGACCAGTTGATCTGCCGTTTCTTTTCTTCTCTCCTCTTCTCCCCTGTCCCTTGCGAGGGGGAGTTGCATAGGTCCGGTGGCCATGGATGAAGTGCTGGCTGTCCAGAGCCGGGACCCCGGGTGGACCACTAGCCTGTGCATCGGTTGGGGACATCTCTGCGCTGCTGACCCGTCTCCGCTCGGGATGGTTTCCTGTTGGCCCCGCTGTGGACTGGACTCCCGCTGATGTGTTGGATCCACTGTGGACTGGACTTTCACAATGTTATGTCAGACCCACTCGACATCCGTTGCTTTCGGTCTCCCTTAGAGGGGGGGGTTACCCACATATGCGGTCCTCTCCAAGGTTTCTCATAGTCATTCACCGACGTCCCACTGGGGTGAGTTTTTCCTTGCCCGTATGTGGGCTCTGTACCTAGGATGTCGTTGTGGCTTGTACAGCCCTTTGAGACACTTGTGATTTAGGGCTATATAAATAAACATTGATTGATTGATTGATTGATATTTACATCTAACACAATTTCCCAAGTCATATGGAAACGGGCTTTGTACATCTCTTAAAGAAAAATTATGAGTCACTGTAAATACAGTAATTACTTTTTTCAAAGTATTTGTCCTAACACCGCACATAAGTGTAAAAAGAAGTTAAATTTTTTAATAGTAAAATCTGAAAATATGTTGTTTATCAAGCAATGACGAGCATGATGACACTTTCCATACCCTCCAAGAATTTGTAATGTTGTTATCGCACCAATTCACGCATTCACCTGTGAATTATGTGCGGCCTTGCAGCTTTGTCTAATACAGGGGTCGCCAACCTTTTTGAAACCAAGAGCTACTTCTTGGGTACTGATTAATGCGAAGGGCTACCAGTTTGATACACACTTAAATAAATTGCCAGAAATAGCCAATTTGCTCAATTTACCTTTAACTCTATGTTATTATTAATAATTAATGATATTTACACTTAATTGAACGGTTTAAAAGAGGAGAAAACACGAAAAAAAATGACAATTAAATTTTGAAACATAGTTTATCTTCAATTTCGACTCTTTAAAATTCAAAATTCAACCGAAAAAAAAGAAGAGAAAAACTAGCTAATTCGAATCTTTTTGAAAAAATAAAAAAAATAATTTATGGAACATCATTAGTAATTTTTCCTGATTAAGATTAATTTTAGAATTTTGATGACATGTTTTAAATACCGGTAGGTTAAAATCCAATCTGCACTTTGTTAGAATATATAACAAATTGGACCAAGCTATATTTCTAACAAAGACAAATCATTATTTCTTCTAGATTTTCCAGAACAAAAATTTTAAAAGACATTCAAAAGACTTTGAAATAAGATTTAAATTTGATTCTACAGATTTTCCAGAATCTTTTTTTTGAATTTTAATCATAATAAATTTGAAGAAATATTTCACAAATATTCTTCGTCGAAAAAACAGAAGCTAAAATGAAGAATTAAATTAAAATTAATTTATTATTCTTTACAATAAAAAAAATAAAAAAAATGTACTTGAACATTGATTTAAATTGTCAGTAAAGAAGAGGAAGGAATTTAAAAGGTAAAAATGTATATGTGTTTAAGAATCCTAAAATCATTTTTAAGGTTGTATTTTTTCTCTAAAATTGTTTTTCTGAAAGTTATAAGAAGCAAAGTAAAAAAATTAATGAATTTATTTAAACAAGTGAAGACCAAGTCTTTAAAATATTTTCTTGGATTTTCAAATTCTATTTGAGTTTTGTCTCTCTTAGAATTAAAAATGTCGGGCAAAGCGAGACCAGCTTGCTAGTAAATAAATACAATTTTAAAAATAGAGGCAGCTCACTGGTAAGTGCTGCTATTTGAGCTATTTTTAGATCAGGCCAGTGGGCTACTCATCTGGTCCTTACGGGCTACCTGGTGCCCGCGGGCACCGCATTGGTGACCCCTGCTCTAATCCATGCAATTTCCCTGCACATTTTCGACAATTTATTGTCATTTGAGTTTGTTCCTTTGCAGCACTCAAATGTGCACGTCAACTGTCTAATCAAAATGTATGTTTGTGTCACGGCGCGGGCTCTAACCCGCTTTCCTTCAGCAGCTGGGTCTGCCAGCGCCTCCGTTGGCAGCGCGCCAGGACACGCCCCTGCCCGCGCTGGCCGGCAAAGCTGCAATTTTTGTGTACCGTTACACCCTTAGTTAGAACAGAGACAATTCTAGAGTCCTGTAGTCAGTCTCCAGTTGTGCCAATGTGCTGTGATTATTAATGCTCACATCTGGATGGACTTAGTCAAGGAATCCTATAAAGAACCTAATGGGGTCTTCTAACATTTTTCGGTGACTGATAAAGAGCCATTTCTCTTGTTCACATCAATGAGCACCATCTGTGATTTATTATGTTTTCACTTGTTCTCCTTTGGTGTTATGAAGTGAGGGGTTTGGAGAGACTTGCATGCTTTCAAAGTTATGTACAAAAGTCATGGATTGTATATGGGCAGCTTCCAGAAACAAGTCCATGTCAGAAAACCAACAAATTTAGCTAAATTTTTGTTTCATCTGACCACAGAACTTTCCTCCAGAAGGTCTTATCTTTATATTTATTTATTTTTTAACACTGTGGCACTTTGAGGTTGTTTGCTCAACGTAAAGTGCTTTTTACAAATAAAATCTATTATTATTATTATTATTATCTTTGTCCATGTGATGTCAGATGAAACAAAAATGTTGCTGTTTGGCCACAATACTCAGCAATATGTTTGGAGGAGAAAAGGTGAGGCCATTAATCCCAGGAACACCACCCTACCGTCAAGCATGGTGGTGGTTGTATTGTGCTCTGGTCCTGTTTTGCTGCCAATGGAACTGGTGCTTTACAGAGAGTAAACGGGACAATGAAAAAGGAGGATTACCTCCAAATTCTTAAGGACAAGCTAAAATCATCAGCCCGGAGGTTGGGTCTTGGATAGGTTCCAGCACCCCCTGCGACCCTGAAAGGGACAAGTGGTAGAAAATGGATGGATGGTTTCAATGTTACTATTGGCATTAGCTGTTTTCAACTGTACTGCTATAAATGATAGACAGACAGATACTAATAAAAGGCTTGCTGTATTTATATTGCGATAGTTTTATATCTAATAAGAATCTTACTGTATTTGTGTTACAATTGACAATGATACCTACCTTCGCTCCTGAGGTTTAGGTAGCATCCAGTGGTGAAACCATTCACCCATCCATTTTCTACCACTTGTCCCTCTTGGAGTGGCGGGGGTGACTGGAGCCTATCCCAGCTGCATTCGGGCGTAAGACGGGATACACCCTGGACAAGTCGCCACCTTGTTGTAAATCATGGGTGTCGAACTCTGGCCCGCATTCACCGCTAATACTCATACTTGCCAACCCTCCCGATTTTCAGTGCCCCTCTCGAAAGTCTCGAATTTCTCCCGATTTCCACCCGGACGACAATATTGGGGGCGTGCCTTAAAGGCACTGCCTTTAGCGTCCTCTACAACCTGTCGTCACGTCTGCTTTTCCTCCATACAAACAGCGTGCCGGCCCCTGTCACATGATATATGCGGCTTTTACACACACATAAGTGAATGCAAGGCATACTTGATCAACAGCCATACAGGTCACACTGAGGGTGGCCGTATAAACAACTTTAACACTGTTACAAATATGCGCCACACTGTGAACCCACACCAAACAAGAATGACAAACACATTTCGGGAGAACGTCCGCACCGTAACACAACATAAACACAACAGAACAAATACCCAGAACCCCTTGCAGCACTAACTCTTCCGGGACGCTACAATATACACCCCCCGCTACCACCAAACCCCGCCCACCTGAGCCCCGACATTAATGAACTAGCATCCAAGAAAAGATGGCAGGTACACTACCGTTCAAAAGTTTGGGGTCACATTGAAATGTCCTTATTTTTGAAGGAAAAGCACTGTACTTTTCAATGAAGTTAACTTTAAACTAGTCTTAACTTTAAAGAAATACACTCTATACATTGCTAATGTGGTAAATGACTATTCTAGCTGCAAATGTCTGGTTTTTGGTGCAATATCTACATAGGTGTATAGAGGCCCATTTCCAGCAACTATCACTCCAGTGTTCTAATGGTACAATGTGTTTGCTCATTGGCTCAGAAGGCTAATTGATGATTAGAAAACCCTTGTGCAATCATGTTCACACATCTGAAAACAGTTTAGCTCGTTACAGAAGCTACAAAACTGACCTTCCTTTGAGCAGATTGAGTTTCTGGAGCATCACATTTGTGGGGTCAATTAAACGCTCAAAATGGCCAGAAAAAGAGAACTTTCATCTGAAACTCGACAGTCTATTCTTGTTCTTAGAAATGAAGGCTATTCCACAAAATTGTTTGGGTGACCCAAAACTTTTGCACGGTAGTGTATCTGGCTTGGGCACATCCGATTAGATCAGTGTGTTGCAAATTGAGCAGCTTAAAGTCCTGAATGGTTGATTTATTCATTGTTATTTTATTTTCAAATTTATTAGCCTGTGGAAAAAGTTAATGTTGATATTTACCTCAGAAGGCTGCGAATAGAAAAAAGCATTCAATTTTTATTTAAATTGTATTTGATATGCCATTGATATTTTTGAATTATTATTATTATTATTTGAAACTGGATTTTGCATGTCACTATAAAGTGATAATATTCAATGCAAAACTTGTTTGGGTCCCTATTAAAAGGTTAATTTGTTCAACCTTGGCCCGCGGCTTTGTTCAGTTTTACATTTTGACCCACTCTGTGTTTGAGTTTGACACCCCTGGACAAGTCGCCACCTTGTTGTAAATCATGTTGACACACGACACACTAAACCTTTTTGAAAACAAGTATGAACACTGAGTGACAACCGTAAAAACAACATTTGGAGGTTACAATAGTAACTGCTCACTACAGTTTGTATCCAAGTGTGATTTAGGCTAGCAAGTGGGGATTTTACTTAGCCAAACACGCTGTTTTTTATTTTGTTTTAAAGTTGCATGTATAACCCTAACCCTAACCCTAACCCTACAATATATAAATGTTGAGACGTTTCTTACCGTGTGAAATGTCAGAAAACCTTCAAAATAAATGGGATAAGGTGGTGCAAGTTGCAGTTTGTTACCAGGAGATGTCGCTAAATACTAGCAAAGCATGCTAGTGTTGCCTTTAAGGGTTCCTTTGAGTGTCGTACATTCTTGTTTCTCCTTCGTTTTTTTTAAATAAACCTTTATTTATAATGTTCAACATTTACAAACAGGCAAAGAAACAATAATAATCAAAACAAGTACAGAAACAGTACAATACAGCGAGAGGGGGTTGTAAACTCAATAAAGCAGCTAAAGTAGAATGCAAAATATATATATATGTAACAAGTTTTTTTTGTTGTTTTTTTGTCAGGTTTTTTCAAAGATGATGCATATATTTCAAAACTACAGCCTGAATGAAAACAATTGTTTAAATCACCCTGTATAACAAAATAATGCACATATTGAGGATGAACAATGAACAACAAAGAGTGTGTGAAATAATAAAAGGATACGGTCATTGCCTTTAAAAAGAGGTTTTCCTTGAAGCATCTCTGCCATGATGCAGCCTACTGACCAAATTATTTTATTTATTTTTTTTAAATTTTATAAGCCTTTATTTATAAATTGCAACATTTACAAACACTTGAGAAATAATAATAATCAAATAAGTACAAAAACAGTACAAAAGAATGCCAGGGGGTTGTAAACTCAATAAAGTAACTAAAATAGAATGCAAAATATATATATGGAACAAAGTGCAAAGCCATAGGCTCACACAAGTTCCGTAAATAATTTAAATTTGGAACAGAGCATCATCGTTTTCACAGGTTGTTAGAGGTAGAGAGTGTTTTAACGTAGAGTTTTAATTCTTTTTTAAAGGCACAAAAAACAGGTCGGGTATTGAGAAACATACATTTATGAATATAAAACTTAGACAATAGTATAATGAGGTTGCAAAGGTAAAATTCATTTTCAAAAAAGTTTCTCATACTGTGTATATCCAAATAGCACATCTTTAAATCAAAGCACACATTTGTCATGAATATTGTCCAGGATGAAAGAACAGATGTACTGCCATAGTGATCGAGTCCAAAACAGGTGGTAAACAGTCTCTAGATGCATGTTACATAAGGTGCAGATAGCATCAATGTCCTTCTTATATCTAACCATCACAGTCTTTACAGGGTAATAACCATGAATGATTTTTGAAAGAAATCTCTTTGACTTTGTTGGTAAGTAAATACCTGTTAGGAAGAGACCACGTTTTGACCCAGCAGATGTCATTCAAAACATTATTCCAGAGCGCAATTACATAGGAGACAGACACACAATCATTTTGGAATAAGCTGCAAATGTTTCTGTTATTTTTCTGATCAAAGCAAAGTTTCCCCACAGAAGTGTCAAGTGGATCATTCACAATTGTTACAGCAGAAAGAGGAGATGAGTAAGCCCTGTACAACGTAACAACACCTGTTGGAATGGCATCAAATACAATGGCAAATTGTTTGGGAGTCACAGGGACCTTAAAATGGTTGAAAAATTATCCATCCATCCATCCATCTTCTTCCGCTTATCCAAGGTCGGGTCGCGGGGGCAGCAGCCTAAGCAGGGAAGCCCAGACTTTCCTCTCCCCAGCTCCAATCAGCCGCCTCGACAATAGAGGCACGGAACATGGTCCACTCGGACTCAATGTCCAGCACCTCCCTTGTGACATGTTCAAAGTTCTTCCGGAGGTGGGAATTGAAACTCTCTCTGACAGGAGACTCTGCCAGACGTTCCCAGCAAACCCTCACAATGCGTTTGGGCCTGCCAGGTCTGTCTGACATCCTCCCCCACCATAGCAGCCAACTCACCACCCTGGTGAGGTGGTGATCTGTAGAAAGCTCCGCCCCTCTCTTCACCCGAGTGTCCAAAACATGAGGCCGCAAATCCGATGACACAACTACAAAGTCGATCATGGAACTGCGGCCTAGGGTGTCCTGGTGCCAAGTGCACATATGGACACCCTTATGTTTGAACATGGTGTTTGTTATGGACAATCTGTGACGAGCACAAAAGTCCAATAACAAAACACCACTCGGGTTCAGATCCGGGCGGCCATTCTTCCCAATCACGCCTCTCCAGGTTTCACTGTCGTTGCCAACATGAGCGTTGAAGTCACCCAGTAGATCAAGGGAATCACCCGGGGGAGCACTTTCCAGTACTCCCTCGAGTGTATCCAAAAAGGGTGGGTGCTCTGAACTTCTGTTTGGTGCGTAAGCACAAACAACAGTCAGGACCCGTCCCCCCACCCGAAGGCGAAGGGAGGCTATCCTCTTGTCCACCGGGTTGAACTCCAACGTGCAGGCTTTGAGCCTGGGGGCAACAAGAATTGCTACCCCAGCTTGTCGCCTCTCACTGCGTGCAACGCCAGTGTGGAAGAGAGTCCAGCCCCTCTCGAGAGAACTGGTTCCAGAGCCCTTGCTTTGCGTCGAGGTGAGTCCGACTTTATCCAGCCGGAACTTTTCTACCTCGCGCACAAGCTCAGGCTCCTCCCCCCCAGCGAGGTGACGTTCCACGTCCCAAGAGCTATCTTATGTAGCCGAGGATCGGACCGCCAAGTGCCCTGCACCCGACCTCTATTTCCCCTCCCATGAGTGGTCAGACCATTGGAGGGGGGACCCACGTTGCCTCTTCGGGCTGTGCCCGGCCTGGCCCCATGGGGACAGGCCCGGCCACCAGGCGCTCGCCATCGTGCCCCAACTCCGGGCCTGTCTCCAAAGGGGGGCCCCGGTGACCCGCGTCCGGGCAAGGGAAATCTGAATCCTTGTTGTTTCATTGCCATAGAAGTCTTCGAGCTGCTCTTTGTCTGATCCCTCACCTAGGACCTGTTTGTCTTGGGAGACCCTACCAGGGGGCATGAAAGCCCCCGGACAACATAGCTCCTAGGATCATTGGATCATTAAAATGGTTGAGAAATTATTGGTAATTAAAAAGTTTACCTTCCTTATTGAAAAGCTGACTCACTAAAATAATATCATTCTTGAACCAATTGTTGAGGAAAAGGGAATTTATTTTGTAACATATGTCTTTCTTGTTCCAGATGAAGTATTTTGTAGGTGAGAAATTGTGCTCGTATATAAGAGCCAGAAGGTCTTGTTTGTGGAAGTTTGAAAGAGCAACATGAATCCTAACAAAAATTTTAGGCCTCCAAGGTTATAAAATGCATGATGAGAAATGAAGTTCCAAATTGAGGAAGGGTCTTTCAAATAGTGTCTTATTCCATTAATCTTGAAGGTGTTGTTTAATGTAGTCCATCCGTCCATTTTCTACCGCTTGTCCTTTTCGGGGTAGCGGGGGGTGCTGGAGCCTATCTCAGCTGCATTCGGCCAGAACGCGGAGTACACCCTGGACAAGTCGCCACCTCATCACAGGGCCAACACAGATAGACAGACAACATCCACACTCACATTCACACACTAGGGACCATTTAGTGTCGCCAATCTCCCTATCCCCAGGTGCATGTCTTTGGAGGAGGGAGGAGCCTATCCCCAGGTGCATGTCTTTGAAGGAGGGAGGAGCCTATCCCCAGGTGCATGTCTTTGGAGGAGGGAGGAGCCTATCCCCAGGTGCATGTCTTTGGAGGTGGGAGGGGCCTATCCCCAAGTGCATGTCTTTGGAGGTGGGAGGAAGCCGGAGTACCCGGAGGGAACCCACGCAGTCACGAGGAGAACATGCAAACTCCACACAGAAAGATCCCGAGCCCGGGATTGGACTCAGGACCTTCATATTGTGAGGCACATGCACTAACCCTTAAATCCACCGTGCTGCCCTGTTTAGTGTAGTGAAATCCAGAAAGTTTAGACCACCCTGATTGTAATTGTTCATTATAACAGATTTCTTAATATAATGAATTTTGTTTTTCCAAATAAAGTCAACAAGTATTTTGTCAATAGTCTTACATATTTTTTGGTTAACATCTACAGAAATAGCCGCATACGTAAGCCTGGACATACCTTCTGCTTTGGAAAGCAAGGTTCTGCCTTTTCAGGATAAATCTCTCTGTAGCCATTGGTTAAATCTTTTCTTAGTTTTTTCTACAATTGGAGTAAAGTGCAAGACTGATCTAGAACTCTGATTTTTAGTAATAAGTATTCCTAGGTAATTAATACTCTCCTTAATTGGAATTTTAGACATAATTTCACATCTCTTCACATCCATTAGTTCACACTTATTCGCATTTAAACGGAGACCAGAAGCCAAAGAGAATACATGTATCACATCCAAGGCAAGAGGAATTTGAGAAGAGTCCTTCAAAAAGAGTTGTTGTGTCGTCAGCCAGTTGGTTGATAATTATTTCTCTGTCTTGAACTCTCCTGAAGGAATCAATAAAGTACTATCTAATATAGAGATCCCCTTTAAACGACTAGTTTTTATATGAACCGATAACAATTGGGTGGCTAACAAAAAATAAATATGGAGAAATGGGACATCCTTGCCGTATCCCACGTTTTAATTCGAACCTTGGAGATGTACCAGATTTTAGCAACAGGCAACTGCAACCCTTGACTAACACCCTCCCCCCTCCACATCCCACCTCCCCGGATTGTAAATAACCAAATGTAAATAATCAAATGTATTTCTAATGTATATACTTGTTGTTATGCTTTCTGAGCTCACTATGTTCTCTGCTCGCTGTACATATCCTACCAAGTCAGACCTACACTGTTTCAATGTCCATTTCTCTGATGATACAATTGTTGATGACTGAAGCACTGATATCAACTAAACCCTCCTCATCCCACCCCCCGGATTGTAAATAATTCAATGTATATACTCTGATGATTAACTTGTGTGATGACTGTATTATGATGATAGTATATATTTGTACCATGAATTGATTAACTTAAACAAGTCCATTTAGTGGTCATTTGTACGGAATATGTACTGTACTGTGCAATCTACTAATAAAAGTATCAATCAATCAAAGTTTCAAGCTTTATCGAGCTATGGGTGTCGTACTTTTTTTTTTTTTAAATTTAATTAATTTAAATTTAATTTAATTTAATTTGATAAACCTTTATTTATAAATTGCAACATTTAGAAACAATTGAGAAATAATAAAAATCAAAATAAGTACAAAAACCGTACAAAACAGCGCGGGGTTGTAAACTCAATAAAGTAACTAAAATAGAATGCAAAATATATATATATATAACAAAGTGCAAAGCCCGGGTGTCGTACATTGAACTGCCAATGGGCTTTTGGAATTACGTCACTAAAATAACCAACCTTTTTAATAAACAAAATGGATGTGGCTTTTTATCTCGTAAAGTGATGTTTCTTTACATGCTAAAAGTAAAACGTAACAATAAACAAATAACAAAATAATAAAAAGCCTTTTTTGGGGGGGCCGGAAATGACGTAGAGCAGCAGGAAGTAAGCCGGAAGCAAGGAGTGTGTACGTCTGATATTAGGCTCTCGTTGTTTCCCAGCAGAAGCGCGCTGCTACAGGTTGTTAAAATGCAGCTGTAAACCTTGTTTTACATTGAGGTAATGTTAATATTCTCAACTGAAACGTTTGGGAAATAACCTGTTGTTTTGACGATGCGTTTATCCTGAATGTTGAACCGTTAACTGTTTGTGTAGCCTTAAGTGTAACATTCATCCATGTAACATGCGCATTAAGTCTAACATTCATGCATGTAACATGCACATTAAGTGTAATATTCATGTATGTAACATGCACATTAAGTGTAACATTCATGCATGTAACATGCACATTAAGTGTAACATTCATGCATGTAACATGCACATTAAGTGTAACATTCATGTATGTAACATGCACATTAAGTCTAACATTCATGCATGTAACATGCACATTAAGTGTAATATGCATGTATGTAACATGCACATTAAGTGTAACATTCATGCATGTAACATGCACATTAAGTATAATATTCATGTATGTAACATGCACATTAAGTGTAACATTCATGCATGTAACATGCACATTAAGTGTAACATTCATGCATGTAACATGCACCTTAAGTGTAACATTCATAAGTGTAACATTCATGCATGTAACATGCACATGTGTTCCTACCTCAATGACGATGTGCTCAACAGACCAAACAATGTTCTGTTATTTATATCAACACGTTGGCGTGGTGGGAATGAAACAAATGAATACTCTGTGCATTCCATTTAGCTGCTGGTGTGTAACCGGTAAAGATGCACAGCCGCTTGCAGGAGTTGAAGAAGGAAGAGGAGACCCTCCTCAAAATCAAAGTCATGCTCCAAGACCAGCTGAACAGGTTAAAGGTGAGCATTACATTTGTTAATAAACTGTCTTTGTATAGACAATGTGTTATATCTAGAAGTGTCCGATAATGGCTTTCTTGCCGATATCCGATATTGTCCAACTCTTTATTACCGATTCCGATATCAACCGATATATATACAGTCGTGAAATTAACACATCATTATGCCTACCGTATTTTCCGCATTATAAAGCGCACCGGATTATAAGGCGCACCTTCAATGAATGGCCTATTTTAAAACGTTATTCATATATAAGGCGCGCCGTATTATAAGGCGCACCTTCAATGAATGGCCTATTTTAAAACGTTGTTCATATATAAGGCGCACCGCGTTATAAGGCGCATAGAATAGACGCTACAGTAGAGGCTGGGGTTACGTTATGCATCCATTAGATGGAGCTGCGCTAAAGGGAATGCCAACAAAACAGTCAGATAGGTCAGTCAAACTTTATTAATAGATTACAAACCAGCGTTCTGACAACTCCGTTCACTCCCGAAATGAATAAACAGCTGTTTTATTATTTCCCCGAGGTAAAGTCAGTGACGTGGTGTTTTGTTTATCTTTTAACAACAGCAAGGTACAACATGTAGTGCAACATTTGATCAACAAATCAAAACACACCTATTCCTGACTGCTTATTCATTGTAATCATCTTATCTTCTCTATCTTTGTTGTTGTTGTTTTTATCCAATTTGATTTTATTGTTTTGACTTTGTACGGTGTCCTTGAGTGCCCAGAAAGGTGCCTTATAAATAAAATGTATTATTATTATTATTATTATTTATATCACATAGTGGAGGGGAACTTTTCCCTGATTCAATAAACAGGTAAAAAAACAGTGATACTGTTACGGTAAATCAAACGTTAGTGCAATCACAATATAGTAACACTCCAAATAGTGCAGAGCAATAACAATATATCAATAACTCAACCTTGCTCAAACGTTAATGTCACACAACACAACACAACACACAAAATAAACATGTAAAGCTCACTTTATGAAGTTATTCCTCATCCACGAATCCCTCGAATTCTTCTTCTTCAGTGTCCGAATTAAACAGTTGAGCAAATACGGCATCCAACATGCCCGCTGCTGCTCTATTCCCGTGTTCTACTGCCTGACTGATCCCCTTAAGTTTAAACTCTGCGTCGTAAGCGTGTCTCTTAATAGGAGCCATTTTGGGGTCTTTACATAAACACACAAATGGAAATGAAACGGAACGCCTCGCGCAGTCATATATCCCAGCATGCACCGCGCGCTTCTTCTTCTACGTTAAGCAGCCGCCGACTTCATTTTCCCCCGTAGAAGAAGAAGCGCTTCGTAGAAGAAGGTATCGTAGTTGCGAGACCTGTTGTGGGTCATTATTGGTCCATATATAAGGCGCACCGGATTATAAGGCGCACTGTCAGCTTTTGAGAAAATTGGAGGTTTTTAGGTGCGCCTTATAGTGCGGAAAATACAGTAATTTTGTTGTGATGCCCCGCTGGATGCATTAAACAATGTAACAAGGTTTTCCAAAATAAATCAACTCAAGTTATGGAAAAAGGTGGGGAGGGTAGTACAATATACACAGTGTATTGTAGCGTCTTGGAAGAGGTAGTGCTGCAAGGGGTTCTGGGTATTTCTTTATGTTGTGTTACGGTGCGGATGGTCTCCCGAAATGTGTTTGTCATTCTTGTTTGGTGTGGGTTCACAGTGTGGCGCATATTTGTAACAATGTTAAACTTGTTTATACGGCCACCCTCGGTGTGACCTGTATGGCTGTTGACCAAGTATGTCTTGCATCAGTTCGTAATGAGTAAAGCCGGTAGATATTATGTGACCGGGATGGCATGCACGTAAAGGAAGTGCCTTAAAGGTTTATTGTCTCTCTGTACTTCTCCCTACGGCCGTGTACACAGCTGCGTTTTAAAAAGTCATACATTTTACTTTTTGAAACCTATACCGATAATTTTTAAACCGATACCGATCATTTCCGATATTACATTTAAAAGCATTTATTGGCCGATATTATCGGCAGTCCGATATTATTGGACATCCCTAGTTATATCCATATCAAATGATGTACGTTTAGTAATATGTATGTCATTTGTGTTTCAGTTTGAAGAAGGGGCCTTGAAATCAATAATTAAAGCTCAGACTGAGGAAGGAGTATCTGAATGCCCGTCTCCAGAAATTGAGGTACCGTACCAGAGAGTGTGCATCAAGAGTTTAAAATATGGCTGACATTACGGTGGCATGCATGGACAAATGTGCAGCAACCTCCGAGCACAGAAATGACCAAAAAACTAATACATTTGCTTTCAATGGAGCCTATGGGTGTCGCTCTATTCTGCCTACAAAGCCCTTAAAAAACATCCAAACACCTCCATTAAGGTTTTATATACATGCTATAAGTACCGTATTTTTCGGACTATAAGGCGCACTTAAAATCCTTTCATTTTCTCAAAACTCGACAGTGCGCCTTATAACCCGGTTCGCCTAATGTAAGGAATAATTTTGGTTGTGCTTACCGAACTCACATATCACCACATGAGCCCATGTGGTGATATCCTTTACACACTGATGTCGCTTGTTGATGCAGTACAGCCTGAGGGATCGAAGGTCACGGGCTTAGCTGCTTACGTGCAGTGATTTCTCCAGATTCTCTGAACCCTTTGATGATATTACGGAGCGTAGATGGTGAAATCCCTAAATTCCTTGCAATAGCTGGTTGAGAAAGGTTTTTCTTAAACTGTTCAACAATTTGCTCCCGCATTTGTTGACAAAGTGGTGACCCTCGCCCCATCCTTGTTTGTGAATGACTGAGCATTTCATGGAATCTACTTTTATACCCAATCATGGCACCCACCTGTTCCCAATTTGCCTGCTCACCTGTGGGATGTTCCAAATAAGTGTTTGATGAGCATTCCTCAACTTTATCAGTATTTATTGCCACCTTTCCCAACTTCTTTGTCACGTGTTGCTGGCATCAAATTCTAAAGTTAATGATTATTTGCAACAAAAAAAAATGTTTATCAGTTTGAACATCAAATATGTTGTCTTTGTAGCATATTCAACTGAATATGGGTTGAAAATGATTTGCAAATCATTGTATTCCGTTTATATTTACATCTAACACAATTTCCCAACTCATATGGAAACAGGGTTTGTACATGAATGCCTATCTGATAGTGAGTACATGAATCTGAGATTGAGTCTATGAAAAAGCTGCATATTCCAGTGTTTCTCATAAACTGCCAAGATACCTGTGGCGGTGGGGGCGCGGCTATGGGCGTGGTCACCATGACATTTGCATAATTTACTACAATGATATGATTTTCTCTAAAAAGGCTAAAAAAAATGTATACTTACTAATTAATAACAGTTTTGTTTTAAACGTCCATCCATCTATCCATTTTACAATATAATTACAACACTTTATGTAAATATTTATATACAGGTTTGAACAATAAGTTATTCACTGAAATATATTTATTAACTGTGGTTCTTACAAAAAATATATCTTACAAAATATAAAAGCTAAAATGTCTCTTAAAGCTCTGCCCCTTTAATTAGTGCATACTAAATAATTTAACTTTAGCTTACTACTACAACCATATTATTTACCAGCAACATAAAGTGAAACAGAGGCAGAGGTGTCCTGCCACAGTCAGTAACAAATAAACAGAAAACAGTAATGGTCAAATACAAATAAGGCAACAAGAGAAGTATCCTACACTTCTCTTTTGTAAAGTAAATCTGAACATCCGATACGGGCATCTACATCAACTATATGATTTGCCTGAGAAGCTGGACAGGACAAAAAAAAAAAAAAAAACGTAATTACGGACGTAATTATTTTGTGGCGGGCCGCCACAAATAAATGAATGTGTGGGAAACTCTATTCACACCGTTTTGCTCTTTCCAGACCAACATCAACCTCGACGACGAGAACACGATCAACTGCACCAAGCTTCTGCTGAACACTGCTACAGATTATGACATGGAAGACGACGACGAGGAAGAGGAGGAGGAGGAAGACGAGGGGAACAATGAAGAGGGTGACA
This sequence comes from Entelurus aequoreus, assembly GCF_033978785.1. NCBI lineage: Eukaryota > Metazoa > Chordata > Actinopteri > Syngnathiformes > Syngnathidae > Entelurus > Entelurus aequoreus. The sequence continues at coordinate 49,811,213 of NC_084740.1, forward strand.
ACGCGTTTGGTTTTGCACCTATTGAGGATGAAGAAGAAGACGACGATTACTGAGCCGCACAAACGCTTAACGTGGCGTTGTTGTTTCTAGATTTGTTAACCTGTGTATTACTTTGGTGTGAGAAGGTATATTTATTGTCACGGAGCGTGTAGCAGTCGGCTTGATGTGCGGTGCTCATGGTCTCCTCTATTCAGCTGTAGAATCCACGTTTCCAACTTCATGAGGATCGTCACACCAAAGTGAAGCAGTAGGTGCTTCTACTCTATTAGATGCCACAAATCAGGTGTTAAAATGTGCCTGTTCGCATGAAACAGTATGGCTGGGCCACATGGGAAATTGCATTAGCACAAAATAAACATTTTGTATTTGTTTTTATGTTGTATATGAATATTTTCATTTGTTGTTGCATTTTATTGCTAATTATGACAAAGGTACGGCGATGCTTTTTTTCAGATGGAATAAAGTGTTAGACAGTTCTTGTCCCTTTGTCTGTACAGATGCCTCACTGAGCCAATAGTCATGTTTTTTATTCCCGTTCTGACCTGGGCCAATGGGTTATGCAGTGTAAACACTTTCTGCCAACAAACCATTCAGCGTTCTCAGCTAAAACAATGCAGCACGGCAGCTTTTGTACACGCTTGTTGCTACAAGAGGCTGCCCACAATAGAGTAGCCGGCCCCTATAGATGTATGCTTTCCACATGGCCCGCTGTGCCAGGAGGGCCCCCATTTGCACCGGGATTGTGGACTCAACACACACCTATAAATGACCTCTTCCTAAAATACAAAGGTAAGATTTATAGCTGTGTGCCAAATTTTTATTTTGCAATTTAGACTGCCTCACTATAACAACGGAGACCCCCGAACTGTGATTTTTTTTGTTTCCGGCCAATCAGCAAAGTTACACATAATGAAAGGAACACGTTCATTATACTGCTATGCTACATGTGTTGCCAGTAAAAGTATTGAAATTAGTTTAAATAAATCAGACTCTACCATGATTCGCTTGCTAAAAACAGGATTAAAATGTGAAAATAATGAGTTGTCTTTGTAAAAAAAAAAGTAATTGCAAAATGCGATCTTTAGAATTTAAATTTATGCTAATTTAAGTTCCTCAGAATATTGAGGTACCGTATACCGTATTTTTCGGACTATAAGTGGCAGTTTTTTTTATAGTTTTATACTCAGGAGCGACTTATGTGTGAAATTATTAACACATTACCGTAAAATATCAAATAATATTATTTAGCTCATTCACGTAAGAGACTAGAGCAGTGGTTCTTAACCTGGGTTCGATGGAACTTTAGGGGTTCGGTGAGTCGGCCTCAGGGGTTCGGCGGAGGTCAAAACACACCCGACTCATCGTGTAAATACAAACTTCTCCCTATCGGCGTATTACGGATACGGCAACAGCTGACTGGTTTGCAGGTGTGTAATTTGTTGTGAGTTTATGCACTGTTGGTTTTGTTGTTTGAACAAGGTGATGTTCATGCACGCTTCATTTTGTGCACCAGTAAAAAAACATGGTAACACTTTAGTACGGGGAACATATTCACCATTAATTAGTTGCTTATTAACATGCAATTTAGTAACATATTGGCTCTTAACTAGTCATTAAGTACTTATTAATGCCTTATTTGGCATGACCTTATTATAACCCTAACCCTCTAACCCTAACCAAATAACTCTAAATTAAGTCTTTGTTACTTAGAATATGTTCCCCTAGTGTCCAAAAAACCCTAAATTAAGTCTTTGTTACTTAGAATATGTTCCCCTAGTGTCCAAAAAACTCTAAATTAAGTCTTTGTTACTTAGAATATGTTCCCCTAGTGTCCAAAAAACCCTAAATTAAGTCTTTGTTACTTAGAATATGTTCCCCTAGTGTCCAAACAACTCTAAATTAAGTCTTTGTTACTTAGAATATGTTCCCCTAGTGTCCAAAAAACCCTAAATTAAGTCTTTGTTACTTAGAATATGTTCCCCTAGTGTCCAAAAAACTCTAAATTAAGTCTTTGTTACTTAGAATATGTTCCCCTAGTGTCCAAAAAACCCTAAATTAAGTCTTTGTTACTTAGAATATGTTCCCCTAGTGTCCAAACAACTCTAAATTAAGTCTTTGTTACTTACAATATGTTCCCCATACTAAAGTGTTACCAAAAACATATAACTTTGTCTTGAATTTGAAAAAAAAACATTTTATTTATCACTAAAGAAGGGTTCGGTGAATGCGCATATGAAACTGGTGGGGTTCGGTACCTCCAACAAGGTTAAGAACCACTGGACTAGACGTATAAGATTTCATGGGATTTAGCGATTAGGAGTGACAGATTGTTTGGTAAACGTATAGCATGTTCTATATGTTATAGTTATTTGAATGACTCTTACCATAATATGTTACGTTAACATACCAGGCACGTTCTCAGTTGGTTATTTATGCCTCATATAACGTACACTTATTCAGCCTGTTGTTCACTATTCTTTATTTATTTTAAATTGCCTTTCAAATGTCTATTCTTGGTGTTGGCTTTTATCAAATAAATTTCCCCAAAAAATGCGACTTATACTCCAGTGCGACTTATACCGTAATTTACGGACTATAAGCCGCTACTTTTTCCCCTCGTTCTGGTCCCTGCAGCTTATACAACGGTGCGGCTTATTTACGGCCTGTTCTTCTCCGACACCGACGAAGAGGATTTCGGTGGTTTTAGTACGCAGGAGGAAGACGATGACACAATGATTAAAGACTGACTTTTCATATACCGGTAGGCTGGTTATTTTGATAACGTACAGGCGAGCACTTTGTATTACTTTGCACCGTTGTATTATTTGTACTCTGCATGAATGCTGTTCGCCATGTCAAAGATGTGAAAGTTTGATTGAATTATTGAAAGATTTATTGTTAATAAATGGGACGCTTTGCGTTCCCAAACAGTCATCTCTGTCCCGACAATCCCCTCCGTGGTAGCAGGAACCCCTATATACTACGGTAATTACACATCAAAACCCTGCGGCTTATAGTCGGGTGAGGCTTATATATGGAGCAATCTGTATTTTCCCCTAAATTTAGCTGGTGCTGCTTATAGTCAGGTGCGGCTTATAGTCCGGAAATTACGGTATATGTTTTTTTTTCCTTCTTTATTATGCATTTTCGGCCGGTGCGACTTATACTCCGAAAAATACAGTAATTCTAAAACTTTTTTTTAAATGAGTTCAGATTTTCAACAGAAACATTTGGGAAAATATATAAAATTGTTTTGTTTTAATAAAAAAAAATCTGAATATTTATTGACACGGACAAAATATTTGTATTGATTTTGTTAAAATCCATTAATGAATGAAAATTAGAGAATATAAGGAATTATTCCCTAATTGTAATTTAAATTTATTTAATAAAATATACAAACTATTAATAGTTAATATTAAATGTAATGATGTAATATGTATATTTGTGTGTGTAGGTTAATAGCAAAAAAAATTCAATTTACAACAAGGGTTGAGTGCTGAATGACTTTTTTGCTTACAGAGGTGGAAATGGTAGTTGTGTGAGTTGTGTGAGCGTCAGCAAGATGAGCTTACACGCCATTGACTTTCAATAAGAACCTTTAGTCGCACAATTGGGATGCTGGAGACCTCACTGTCCATCACATCATCTCATTGTGTCTAGATCTGATGCATTTTTTTTGAAATACTGTTTATTTGTCTTCCGTGTTTGTGTGGACCGTAGTGAACTAAAAGAGGAGAACCGGACCAAAAGTGTGGTGCAGACTGAAGAAGACCATGTTGTCTCGCTGTGTGCTCATTGTGTGTCATGTGTTTGTGTTGGTGCTGTGTGTGTCTGCGTCTGAGGACTTCGACTGGACAAAGAACGACCACGGCTCCTTCTATTATGGCACTTTTCCAGCTGGTATGACTCCTACATACACTAGTTATTTATGTACAAAACCCAAAACCAGCGAAGTTGTCACGTTGTGTAAATGGTCAATAAAAAGAGAATACAATGATTTGCAAATCCTTTTCAACCTATATTCAATTGAATAGACTGCAAAGACAAGATATGTAACGTTCGAACTGGAAAACTTTTTTTTTTGCAAATATTAGCTCATTTGGAATTTGATGCCTGCAACATGTTTCAAAAAAGCTGGCACAAATGGCAAAAAAGACTGAGAAAGTTGAGGAATGCTCATCAAACATTTATTTGGAACATCCCACAGGTGAACGGAGTAATTGGGAACAGGTGGGTGCCATGATAGGGTATAAAAGCAGCTTCCATGAAATGCTCAGTCAATCACAAACAAGGATGGGGCGAGGGTCACCACTTTGTCAACAAATGCGTTAGCAAATTGTCGAACAGTTTAAGAACAACATTTCTCAACCAGCTTTGGCAAGGAATTTAGGGATTTCACCATCTACGGTCCGTAATATCATCAAAAGGTTCAGAGAATCTGGAGAAATGCACGTAACATTGAATACCCGTGACCTTCGATCCCTCAGGCGGTACTGCATCAAAAACCGACATCAGTGTGTAAAGGATATCACCACATTGGCTCAGCTCACATTTCAGAAAACCACTGTCAATAACTACAGTTGGTCGCTACATCTGTAAGTGCAAGTTAAAACTGTACTATGCAAAGCGAAAGCCATTTATCAACAACACCCAGAAACGCCGCTGGCTTCGCTGGGGCTGAGCTCATCTAAGATGGACTGATGCAAAGTGGAAAAGTGTTCTGTGGACTTGTCAGACCACAGAAAAGAACCATCCGGATTGTTATAGGCGCAAAGTGTAAAAGCCAGCATGTGTGATGGTATGGGGGTGTATTAGTGCCCAAGACATGGGTAACTTACACATCTGTGAAGGCGCCATTAATGCTGAAAGGTACATACAGGTTTTGGAGCAACATATGTTGCCATCCAAGCAACATCTTTTTCATGGACGCCCCTGCTTATTTCAGCAAGACACATTCAGCAGGTGTTACAACAGCGTGGCTTCATAGTAAAAGAGTGCGGGTACTAGACTGGCCTGCCTGTAGTCCAGACCTGTCTCCCATTGAAAATGTGTGGCGCATTATGAAGCCTAAAATACCACAAGGGAGCCCCCCGGACTTTTGAACAACGTAAGCTGTACATCAAGCAAGAATGGGAAAGAATTCCACCTGAGAATCTTAAAAAATGTGTCTCCTCAATTCCCAAACCTTTACTGAGTGTTGTTAAAGGCCTACTGAAATGAATTTTTTTTATTTAAACGGGGATAGCAGATCTATTCTATGTGTCATACTTGATAATTTCGCGATATTGCCATATTTTTGCTGAAAGGATTTAGTATAGAACAACGACGATAAAGATTGCAACTTTTGGTATCTGATAAAAAAAAAGGCTTGCACCTACCGGAAGTAGCGTGACGTAGTCAGTTGAACATATACGCAAAGTTCCCTATTGTTTACAATGATGGCCGCATGAAGTGAGAGAGATTCGGACCGAGAAAGCGACAATTTCCCCATTAATTTGAGCGAGGATGAAAGATTTGTGGATGAGTAAAGTGCAAGTGAAGGACTAGTGGGGAGTTGAAGCTATTCAGATAGGGAAGATGCTGTGAGAGCCGGGGGTGACCTGATATTCAGCTGGGAATGACTACAACAGTAAATAAACACAAGACATATATATACTCTATTAGCCACAACACAACCAGGCTTATATTTAATATGCCACAAATTAATCCTGCATAAAAACAACTGCGTGTTTGTTATGCTAGCTCCTAGCTCCTCTGCTAGCTCCTAGCTCCATAGAACACGCCAATACAATTCAAACACCTGATCAACACACACAATCACTCAGCCCAAAAGACCGTTTACCTAACCCAAGGTTCATAAAGCTTATATATTTTTAAAAAGTTACGTACGTGACGCGCACATACGGTCAAGTTATCGAATGTTTAGCAGCCAAGGCTGCATACTCACGGTACCTGATATTCAGCTGGGAATGACTACAACAGTAAATAAACACAAGACATATATATACTCTATTAGCCACAACACAACCAGGCTTATATTTAATATGCCACAAATTAATCCTGCATAATAACACCTGCGTGTTTGTTATGCTAGCTCCTAGCTCCTCTGCTAGCTCCTAGCTCCATAGAACACGCCAATACAATTCAAACACCTGATCAACACACACAATCACTCAGCCCAAAAGACCGTTCACCTAACCCAAGGTTCATAAAGCTTATATATTTTTAAAAAGTTACGTACGTGACGCGCACGTAGGTACGGTACGTGTTATGCTAGCTCCTCTGCTAGCTCCTAGCTCCATAGAACACGCCAATACAATTCAAACACATGATCAACACACACAATCACTCAGCCCAAAAGACCGTTCACCTAACCCAAGTTTCATAAGGCTTATATATTTTAAAAAAGTTACGTACATACGCAAAAAAAAGCCAAAGCTGCATACTCACAGTAGCACGTCTGCGTCTTTGTCATCCAAATCAAAGTAATCCTGGTAAGAGTCTGTGTTGTCCCAGTTCTCTACAGGCGTCTGTGTATCCAAGTCAAATGTCCTCCTGGTTAGAGTCTCTGTTATCCGAGTTCTTCCATCTTGACTGCATCTTTCGGGAATGTAAACAAAGAAGCGCCGGCTGTGTACTGTTGTGGCTGACTACGTTCGAAAAATACGTCCATTTCGCACCGACAACTTTCTTCTTTGCTTGCTCAGCTTCCTTCTTCATAATGCAATGAACATGATTGAAACAGATTCACGAACACAGATGTCCAGAATACTGTGGAATTATGAAATGAAAACAGAGCTTTTTCGTATTGGCTTCAATGTGGAAGGCATACCCGTGTTCGCCGGTCTACGTCACGCGCATACGTCATCCTCAGAGGCGTTTCGAACCGGAAGTTTAGCGGCAAATTTAAAATGTCACTTTATAAGTTAACCCGGCCGTATTGGCATGTGTTATAATGTTAAGATTTCATCATTGATATATAAACTATCAGACTGCGTGGTCGGTAGTAGTGGGTTTCAGTAGGCCTTTAAAAGGAAAGGCCATGTAACACAGTGGTGATCATGCCCCTGTGCCAACTTTTTTGCAATGTGTTGCAGCCATTAAATTCTAAGTTAATGATTATTTGCAAAAAAAAACATTAAATATCTTGTCTTTGCAGTCTATTCAATTGAATATAAGTTGAAAGGATTTGCAAATCATTGTATTCTGATTAAAGTGTTTATGAGAAAGGAGTGCATATTTAAGGACACAAAGTAACACAAATGGATCCCATCTTCAGTGAAAGTGTGACATAAATAAGTGGTTGCTTGTTAATCAGGGTTTTCGTGGGGAGCCGGCAGTTCAGCCTATCAAACAGAGGGAGCCTGGGACAAGGATGGAAAAGGACTGAGCATCTGGGACATATTCAGTCACAAGAAAGGCAAAATTCAGCTGAATGATACAGGAGATTCCTCTTGTGAGGGCTACTACAAAGCAAAGGTAGGAGGTTGTGAAGAACATTGACGTGTTCAACGCAAATATTGTCCTTTGTATCTTTGATAGGATGACGTCGCGTTGATGAAGGAGCTGAGGCTAAACCATTATCGCTTCTCCATCTCCTGGCCTCGACTCATTCCCACTGGTCTCAAATGTGAGTAACTTTTCCCTAGCATGCTGGCTTCATCAAGGGTTCAATCCTCTGTGTAGAGTTTGCATGTTTTCCCTGTGCGTTCTCCAACTTCTCCCCACATTCCAAAAGTTTGCATGTTTTGGTAATTGGAGTACCTATAATGCCCATTGGCGTGAATGTGAATGGTTGTCTTGTCTATATGTGCCCTATTATTGGCTGAAGACCAGTCCAGGATAGACTCCGGCTCACCTGTGACATGAATGAGGTCAAGTGTAACGGATGCCAACTAGTGTGGATGTGCTGTCAAATGTTGGTAAACCTCATGCCCAGGACACCAATGGGCCAGGACAACAAGCCAATAGCTTTGGATTTGGCTCGTTGGATAGCACTCTCGACTCTACCAGTCCTCGTCCGGTCCTGCTGATGACCAGCATAGGCCGAGCCAGTCTGTAGGGAAGTCAGCACCTCCCAGGAGTAGTGACCTTCGAAGCACATCACCTTAAAAGTGTCCTTGCTTCTCCCACACTACCCTGATTGTGGGAGATGGAATAATTAGGAGTATCCACAGTTTTCAATACCATTACTTCCTGCTTTCCCAGCCTTATTGGTCAGCTTTTCTTCTTCGTTAACTCGTAAACTCATTTCGGCTGCTTGTACCCGTGATCCTGTCATAACCCAAAGCTCAAGACCATAGGTGATGATGTAGATGGACCGGTAAATTGAGAGCTTTGCCTTCCAGCTCAGTTCCTTCCTTACTACAATGGATTGATAGTGTCTGCGATACTGAAGGCGCTGCACCGATCCGCCTGTCGATCTCACAATCCACTCATCCCTCACTCGTGAACAAGACTCAGAGCTACTTGAACTCCTCTACTTGGGGCAAGATCTCTTCCCCCAACCCAGAGATGGAACTCCACCCTTTTTCGGGCGAGAACCATGGACTCAGACTTGAAGGTGCTGATTCTCATCCCAGTCGCTTCACACTCGGCTGCAAACTGATCCAGTGAGAGCTGAAGATCCTGGCCAGGGGAAGTCATCAGGACCACAACATCTGCAAAAAGCGGACACCTAATCCTGCAGCCACCAAACCGGATCCCCTTAACACCCTGACTGTGCCTATAAATTATATCCATTAAAGTTATGAACAGAATCGGTGACAAAGGGCAGCCTTGGCGGAGTCAAACGATCACTGAAAACGGGTCCAACTTACTGGCAGCAATGCGGACCAAGCTCTGACACTGATCATATAGGGAGCGGATCCCCACAATAAGACAGTCCGATATGCCATACTCTCTGAGCACTCCCCACAGGACTTCCCGAGGGACACGGTCAAAGGCCTGCTCAAAGTCCACAAAGCACATGTAGACTGGTTGGGCAAACTCCAATGCACCCTCAAGTGCCCTGCCAAGAGTATAGAGCTGGTCCACAGTTCACACTTCTCCTCCTGAATCCGGGGTTTGGCTATCCGGCGTAGCCTCCTCTCCAGCACACCTGAATAGACCTTAACCGGGAAGGCTGAGTAGTGTGATTCCACGATAGTTGGAACACACCCTCCGGTTCCCATTCACCAATTCATTTGATTTTAATTACACCTAACTGCTCTTGAAGGGTTGTGGTTAGTGCCTTGCATGGTAGCTTCCACCATCAGTGTGTGAATGGGTGAATCACGTGATGTATAATTTAAAGTGCTTTGGGTATCATTCCAGGTATAGAAAAGCGCTATAAATACAGACCAATTAATTTCAACAAGCGTCGCTGATTTACCAGTATTGATTTATGAGCTCGGTCACACAACCACTTGAGTTAGTAAGTTGAGGTATGACTGTATTTTAATGGTTTTATTCATTTCTGTATTAAGAATTACAAATGTGAAATGTAGGGGCGGTATAGCTCGGTTGGTAGAGCGGCCGTGCCAGCAACTTGAGGGTTGCAGGTTCGATCCCCGCTTCCGCCATCCTAGTCACTGCCGTTGTGTCCTTGGGCAAGACACTTTACCCACCTGCTCCCAGTGCCACCCACACTGGTTTGAATGTAACTTAGATATTGGGGTTCACTATGTAAAGCGCTTTGAGTCACTTGAGAAAAAGCGCTATATAAATGTAATTCACTTCACACTTATTTCATATTTATTATGAAATGCATTAGCAACTGATAGCTCGTACGATGTCAATCCAAACTAAACAACTATCGCAATAGTGTGCAAAGTGTCTAGTGAGTGTATGTGTTGATAATACTTCTCTTTCTACTCAATTCCCAGCCGATCATATCAGTGAACGAGGAATTCAGTACTATAATGATCTGCTTGACCACCTGCTGGGAAACAAGATCACTCCCATAGTGACATTGTATCACTGGGATCTCCCACAGGTTGATGCACACATGATCCCTATCTCTCCCACCTGATTTTAATGAAATAAACCCACTCTCTGTTAATTCCTTTTATTTTATTCAATAGGTCTTGCAGGAGAGATATGGTGGATGGCAGAACATAAGCATGGTCAATCATTTCAATGACTTTGCAAGCCTGTGCTTTGAGAGATTTGGCAACCGAGTGAAATACTGGATTACTTTCAGCAATCCATGGGTATGTTTGGTTTGTATTCAGTCACTTACTATTGATCTTTGACTGACTCAATATCTTGTTTAGTCTGTAGCAGTGGAAGGCTATGAAACGGGTGAGCACGCTCCTGGACTGAGGACGAGAGGAACGGGAGCATATAGGGCTGCCCATCACATTATTAAGGTAGCACAAATCCACTTTCTTCCACTTAGGAAGTTACAACAAAGCACCTCAAGATAAAATTATGTTTTCCGACAGGCTCACGCTAAAGTTTGGCACACATACGACACACAGTGGAGGGCAAAACAAAAAGGTAGGCAATCCTTTAGCATGTGGAGCATGCTGTACGACTCTTAGCAGCACAGACTCTTGTGTGCTGAGAGATGGCGTCTGCACCTGCAGGTCTCGTCGGCATCTCCCTGACTGCAGACTGGGGAGAGCCTGTTGACATCAGCAACCAGAAGGACATTGAAGCAGCTGAGCGATATGTCCAGTTCTCCCTGGGCTGGTTCGCCACGCCTATCTTTCATGGGGACTACCCTCAAGTGATGAAAGACTTTATTGGCAAGTTCATGCACCGTTGATGTGAAGTGAAAGGAGCTTGCAGAGCCAAAATGTCAAAGGGCCTCTCAGCCCAAATGGTTTGTTCATACGGCTCTAACATGTTAAAGGCCTACTGAAACCCACTACTACCGACCACGCAGTCTGATAGTTTATATATCAATGATGAAATCTTAACATTGCAACACATGCCAATACGGCCGGGTTAACTTATAAAGTGCAATTTTAAATTTCCCGTGAAACTTCCGGTTGAAAACGTCTATGTATGATGACGTATGCGCGTGACGTCAATCGTTGAAACAGAAGTATTCGGACCCCATTGGATCCAATACAAAAAGCCCTGTTTTCATCTCAAAATTCCACAGTATTCTGGACATCTGTGTTGGTGAATCTTTTGCAATTTGTTTAATGAACAATGAAGACTGCAAAGAAGAAAGTTGTAGGTGGGATCGGTGTATTAGCGGCGGACTACAGCAACACAACCAGGAGGACTTTGAGATGGATAGCAGACGCGCTAGCCGCCGACCTCACCTTGACTTCCTCCGTCTCCGGGCCGCCGACCGCATCTATGATCGTCGCTCCGTCGATCGCTGGAACGCAGGTGAGCACGGGTGTTGATGAGCAGATGAGGGCTGGCGTAGGTGGATAGCTAATGTTTTTAGCATAGCTCTGTGAGGTCCCGTTGCTAAGTTAGCTTCAATGGCGTCGTTAGCAACAGCATTGTTAAGCTTCGCCAGCCTGGAAAGCATTAACCGTGTATTTACAGGTCCATGGTTTAATAGTATTGTTGATTTTCTGTTTATCCTTCCAGTCAGGGGTTTATTTCTTTTGTTTCTATCTGCATTTAAGCCCGATGTGCTATCACGTTAGCTCCGTAGCTAAAGAGCTTCGCCGATGTATTGTCGTGGAGATAAAAGTCACTGTGAATGTCCATTTCACGTTCTCGACTCTCATTTTCAAAAGGATATAGTATCCGAGGTGGTTTAAAATACAAATCCGTGATCCACAATAGAAAAAGGAGAAAGTGTGGAATCCAATGAACCCTTGTACCGAAGTTAGGGTCAGAGCGAAAAAAGATACGTCCTGCACTGCACTCTAGTCCTTCGCTCTCACGTTCCTCATCCACAAATCTTTCATCCTCGCTCAAATTAATGGGGTAATTGTCGCTTTCTCGGTCCGAATTGCTCTCGCTGCATTGTAAACAATGGGGAAATGTGAGGAGCCTTTCAACCTGTGACGTCACGCTACTTCCGGTACAGGCAAGGCTTTTTTGATCAGCAACCAAAAGTTGCGAACTTTATCGTCGATGTTCTCTACTAAATCCTTTCAGCAAAAATATGGCAATATCGCGAAATGATCAAGTATGACACATAGAATGGATCTGCTATCCCCGTTTAAATAAAATTTCATTTCAGTAGGCCTTTAAGGATTTGTTTTGTCGCAAGACCTCACGAAGAGACTTGTACACAAGCAAAGCTGTCTTAAAGTCTATTCTCTGAGCGACAGGAAGCCAGTGCAGTGACATGAACACTGGACATATTTCCTGGCTCTAGTCAGGATTTGAGGAGCAGCAACATTCTGAATGTACTTTATAAAAGTAGTTGTGATTTTGCTGTTTTTCCAGGGAGGAAAAGCGCCCAGCAGGGTCTCGGGGCATCTCGCTTGCCCTCGTTTTCCCCCCAGGAGAAAAGCTACATCAAGGGCACCTGTGACTTCCTGGGCATTGGTCACTTCACCACGCGTTACGTCACCCAGAAAAATAACCCGTCAGGCCGCGGCACCAGCAGCTACTTCATGGACCGCGACTTGGCTGAACTGGTTGACCCCCAGTGGCCTGACCCAGGCTCAGAGTGGCTCTATTCTGTGCCGTGGGGTTTTAGACGTCTGCTTAATTTTGTGAAGGTGACTTGTGATTGGCATTGTCTTGATTGGTGCTGGGATGTCTTTAACATTTGAGACTTTCCTTTTTAGACTCAGTACGCAAACCCAATGATTTACGTGACTGAGAATGGAGTCTCTGAGAAGATGCAATGTACAGAGCTGTGTGATGATTGGAGAATACAATATTTTAAAGACTACATCAACGAGATGCTCAAAGGTGACCTTACAGCAGCATGTTATTAGGATCATGTCAATAAGTAATAAACAGTATTTTGTTCTCATCACAGCTGTCAGAGATGGGGTCAATGTGAGAGGTTATACAGCATGGTCCCTCATGGACAAGTTTGAGTGGGATGAAGGCTTCACCGAGAGGTTTGGTTTGTATTATGTGGACTTCCGTAACAAAAACAAACCTCGCTATCCCAAATCTTCAGTTCAGTTTTACAAGCGCATCATCAGCTCCAATGGATTTCCAAACCAGAGAGAGGTAAATGAGTGGGCACACTCGCTTTAAAGCATGGGCTTCAAATGAACAAGTCATTGTTTATGTCAATGTGTGACACAGAAAGGTATCAAATGCATGGAATAAACGAGCATTTTAAGTGCGGGGTAGTACTGTACAGTAGTGTCAAGGGATAGTCCAGTAGGGATAGTGATAGTCAGCTCAGTTTCAAAACATTGATACTACCAATACCAAAGTTCCGTTGTTATTCTCAAATTTAAACATCAATATTTGGACACATTTGGGGATAATGCATGCTCGTTGACATGGCCTAATTTCAGATATTCTGTGTTAAAACACAATACAATTTTAAAACGGCTAGTCTTATGTAAGACTCGCGTTTACTTTCTTTAGTACTTTAGTAGTAGTGCTAAACCGACCCACTTTAAGTTCGGTACATTCAACATGTGTAGTATAAGCATAACTAATTTGCATACAAGCATAAAGTTAGGAAACAATGTAGGCTTATATATATATATATATATATATATATATATATATATATATATATATATATAAATGATAAATGATAAATGATAAATGGGTTATACTTGTATAGCGCTTTTCTACCTTCAAGGTACTCAAAGCGCTTTGACAGTATTTCCACATTCACCCATTCACACACTGATGGCGGGAGCTGCCATGCAAGGCGCTAACCAGCAGCCATCAGGAGCAAGGGTGAAGTGTCTTGCCCAAGGACACAACGGACGTGACTAGGATGGTAGAAGGTGGGGATTGAACCCCAGTAACCAGCAACCCTCCGATTGCTGGCACGGCCACTCTACCAACTTCGCCACGCCGCCCCATATATATATATATATATATATATATATATATATACACTGTATATCACACATATACAAACGCAGTGAAGTTGGCACGTTGTGTAATTCGTAAATAAAAACAGAATACAATGATTTGCAAATCCTTTTCAACTTATATTCAATTGAATAGACTGCAAAGATAATATATTTAATGTTCGAACTGAGAAACACATTGCAAAAAAGTTGGCACAGGGGCATATTTACCACTGTGTTACATGGACTTTCCTTTTAACAACACTCAATGAACGTTTGGGAACTGAGGAGACAAATTGTTGAAGCTTCTCAGGTGGAATTCTTTCCCATTCTTGCTTGATGTACAGCTTAAGTTGTTCAACAGTCCGGGGGTCTCCATTGTCGTATATTACGCTTTATAATGTGCCACACATTTTTAATGAGAGACAGGTCTGGACTACAGGCAGGCCAGTCTAGTACCCGCACTCTTTTACTATGAAGCCACGTTGATGTAACACGTGGCTTGGCATTATCTTGCTGAAATAAGCAGGGGCGTCCATGGTAACGTTGCTTGGATGGCAACTTATGTTGCTCCAAAACCTGTATGTACCTTTCAGCATTAATGGCGCCTTCACAGATGTGTAAGTTACCCATGTCTTGGGCACTAATACACCCCCATACCATCACACATGCTGGCTTTTACACTTTGCGCCTATAACAATCCAGATGGTTCTTTTCTTTGGTCCGGAGGACACGACGTCCACAGTTTCCAAAAACAATTTCAAATGTGGACTCGTCCGACCACAGAACACTTTTCCCCTTTGTATCAGTTCATCTTAGATGAGCTCGGACCCAGCGAAACAGGCGGCGTTTTTGGGTGTTGCTGATCAATGGCTTTCGCTTTGCATAGTAGAGTTTGAACTTGCACTTACAGATGTAGCGACCAACTGTAGTTACTGACAGTGGTTTTCTGAAGTGTTCCTGAGCCCATGTGGTGATATCCTTTACACACTGATGTCGCTTTTTGATGCAGTACCGCCTGAGGGATCGAAGGTCACGGGCATTCAATGTTGGTTACTGCTTACGTGCAGTGATTTCTCCAGATTCTCTGAAGATTATGATGATATTACAGACCGTAGATGGTGAAATCCGTAAATTCCTTGCAATAGCTTGTTGAGAAATGTTGTTCTTAAAGTGTTGGACAATTTGCTCACGCATTTGTTGACAAAGTGGTGACCCTCGCCCCATCCTTGTTTGTGAATGACTGAGCATTTCATTGAAGCTGCTTTTACACCCAATCATGGCACCCACCTGTTTTCCCAATTAGCCTGTTCACCTGATGTTTGATGAGCATTCCTCAACTATCTGTCTTTTTTGCCACTTGTGCCAGCTTTTTTTAAACATGTTGCAGGCATCCAATTCCAAATGAGCTAATATTTGCAAAAAATAACAAAGTTTACCAGTTCGAATGTTAAGTATCTTGTCCTTGCAGTCTATTCAATTTAATATAGGTTGAAAAGGATTTGCAAATCATTGTATTCTGTTTTTATTTACGATTTACAAAACGTGCCAACTTCACTGGTTATGGGTTTTGTACATATGCATATATATATACACATACATATATGCATATATGCATACCATATTTTTCGGAGTATAAGTCGCACCGGCCGAAAATGCATAATAAAGAAGGGAAAAAACATATACAAGTCGCACTGGAGTATAAGTCGCATTTTTGGGGGAAATTTATTTGATAAAAGCCAACACCAAGAATAGACATTTGAAAGGCAATTTAAAATAAATAAAGAATAGTGAACAACAGGCTGAATAAGTGTACGTTATATGAGGCATAAATAACCAACTGAGAACGTGCCTGGTATGTTAACGTAACATATTATGGTAAGAGTCATTCAAATAACTATAACATATAGAACATGCTATACGTTTACCAAACAATCTGTCACTCCTAATCGCTAAATCCCATGAAATCTTATACGTCTAGTCTCTTACGTGAATGAGCTAAATGATATTATTTGATATTTTACGCTAATGTGTTAATAATTTCACACATGAGTCGCTCCTGAGTATAAGTCGCACCCCCGGCCAAACTATTAAAAAAAATTGCGACTTATAGTTCGAAAAGTACGGTACATATACATACATATATACATCCTGTATGCATAAATCACTAAAAAAAATTATAAACTATATATTTTAGCATGAAAAAGTACTATCAATAGTGGATTAAAACGATAACAAGCTCTTTTAGTTAAAACAAAATGTTGGGTATCAGCCATCGCTCGCCTAAAAAAGTTTTATTGGTTGTCATAAGTGTCGTTGCTTCACTCTATCCCTGTTTGCTGTAAAACATTTGTTTTCTGTCTTTAATAGGTCTGTACCAGGAACTCTAACAATGTGTAGTAGAGTACATAGTACTCAAAAACTGGATGAATAACTAGTCTCTAGTGATGTCATTTGATTGACTTGTACAGGTTGAGAACTGGAGGAAGAAGGCTGTTGAGACCTGCTCATCAAGCAACCAGCTCCTTGCTGCAGGTAAGTTCACTTTTTTTGGTTTGTTTTCACTAAGACGCCCCTGACCTCCATCACGCTATCAGACCCAAACAACTAGCTGGGGTAAACAAATAAAGATTCTGACCAAATAATGTAAAATTAATGAAAACATTTGTGACACTGCCTTAAAGTAGAATGATACTCAGTAGAGCAAAGACCTCCACCAAGGCTATTTCGTAGCCCTGATTGGGATCAGTATCTACACCTTCATATTCCGTTTTTTAAGATTAAATCAGAAATTGATTACAAAACATGTTCAGTCTCAGAATGTTGATTACGGAAAATACTGGATCCGCAACAAAATCTTTGCAGTTTTTGTGTAGTCCTTATGTGTCCTAATTGGCAGAGGTACAGTAAATGTAGCAGTATCAGTACTACAACCTGGCAAAGAAAATCTGAGACATCTTTTTTTGTTTGCCCCTCCAGCTAGAAGAAAAGCCACGGAACATGCAGAAAAGCCAAGGGTTTGGCCTGTGCATGATGAAGTTTAAACTTGATCGAGGGTACAAATCGTCACTGTCATGAAATGTATCTTTTTGTGGTTGTTAATATTACTAACATGTATGAAGTGTGTCACCTAACCACTTTCAAGTGTTTTAATGGATTTTGAATAGGGCTTGAAAGTGTGACGTAGTAAACACAATGCATTGTGGGTCTTATGGGCCTCTGAATAGCTTATTTACACGGCAGAATGAAAGGCTAAAGTTGTGTTCTTTTCTTTAACAAGTTCAAAACATGCCACGAACGTTAACTGCCGTAACAAATGATCGCTTCAGGTAAATAACGACTTGGTGAGAAAGCCAGGGAACTAGGCTTAGTGAGCTAATAAAGAGACGGGGATAGCCTGGAGCCCGAGACCATCAAACATGACTTAACGCCATCACAATTTTTTTTGTCCTGTCCAGCTTCTCAGGCAATTCATATAGTTGATGTACCGGTAGATGCCCATGTCGGCTGAACAAATGTACTTTACAAAAGACAAGTGTGGGATACTTCTCTTGTTGCCTTATTTGCATTTGACTTTATTAGATGTATTTATATTATCATTTGGTGTATTATTTTCTGAGACGTAGCACAGTGATTAAAAGGATTTAAAGGCCTACTGAAACCCACAACTACCGACCACGCAGTCTGATAGTTTATATATCAATGATGAAATCTTAACATTGCAACACATGCCAATACGGCCGGGTTAACTTATAAAGTGCAATTTTAAATTTCCCGCTAAACTTCCGGTTGAAAACGTCTATGTATGATGACATATGCGCGTGACGTCAATCGTCGAAACGGAAGTATTCGGACACATTGTATCCAATACAAAAAGCTCGGTTTTCATCGCAAAATTCCACAGTATTCTGGACATCTGTGTTGGTGAATCTTTTGCAATTTGTTTAATGAACAATGAAGACTGCAAAGAACAAAGTTGTGGGTGGGATCGGTGTATTAGCGGCTGGCTGCATAAACACAAGCAGGAGGACTTTGACTTGGATAGCAGACACGCTATCCGACGCTAGCCGCCGACCGCATTGATGATCGGGTGAAGTCCTTCGTCGCTCCGTCGATCGCCCGAACGCAGGTTAGCACGGGTGTTGATGAGCAGATGAGGGCTGGCTGGCGTAGGTGGATAGCTAATGTTTTCAGCATAGCTCTGTGAGGTCCCGTTGCTAAGTTAGCTTCAATGGCGTCGTTAGCAACAGCATCGTTAAGCTTCGCCAGGCTGGAAAGCATTAACCGTGTATTTACAGGTCCATGGTTTAATAGTATTGTTGATTTTCTGTCTATCCTTCCAGTCAGGGGCTTATTTCTTTTGTTTCTATCTGCAGTTAAGCATGATGCTATCACGTTAGCGCCGTAGCTAAAGTGCTTTGCCGATGTACTGTCGTGGAGATAAAAGTCACTGTGAATGTCCATTTCGCGTTCTCGACTCTCATTTTCAAGAGGATATAGTATCCGAGGTGGTTTAAAATACAAATCCGTGATCCACAATAGAAAAAGGAGAGAGTTTGGAATCCAATGAGCCCTTGTACCTAAGTTACGGTCAGAGCGAAAAAAGATGCGTCCTGCACTGCACTCTAGTCCTTCACTCTCACGTTCGTCATCCACGAATCTTTCATCCTGGCTGAAATTAACGGGGTAATCGTCGCTTTCTCGGTCCGAATCGCTCTCGCTGCTGGTGTAAACAATGGGGAAATGTGAGGAGCCCTTCAACCTGTGACGTCACGCTACTTCCGGTACAGGCAAGGCTTTTTTTATCAGAGACCAAAAGTTGTGAACTTTATCGTCGATGTTCTCTACTAAATCCTTTCAGCAAAAATATGGCAATATCACGAAATGATCAAGTATGACACATAGAATGGATCTGCTATCCCCGTTTAAATAAAAAAATGTCATTTCAGTAGGCCTTTAAATGTAATAATGGGCTTGTTTTTTTATGGAAACCTGCTTATGAAATTAGGCTGGGCACCCTCACTTCATCTCGAACACATAAAACAAGAAAACCGCAGACTACGTGCAATTAAACGTATGCACTGGTAAAAAATTAACTCCGTTGACGAGATATAAACAAGTTTGGCTTTGACAATGGCGACAATCTACTCAAATCTCTTGTCCACTGGATGTGCTCATTTGCATCAATTCCACCAATTTTACTTATCTTTTTGAAGTAGCTAGAAGAGGGTATACCGTATTTTTCGGAGTATAAATCGCTCTGGAGTATAAGTCGCGCGGGCCGAAAATGCATAATAAAGAAAGAAAAAAACATATATAAGTCGCACTGGAGTATAAATCACATTTTTTGGGGAAATTTATTTAAAAAAATCCAACACCAAGAATAGACATATGAAAGGCAATTTAAAATAAATAAAGAATAGTGAACAACAGGCTGAATAAGTGTACGTTATATGAGGCATAAATAACCAACTGAGAACGTGCCTGGTATGTTAACGTAACAGTCATTCAAATAACTATATCATATAGAACATGCTATACGATATTTTACGGTAATGTGTTAATAATTTCACACATAAGTCGCTCCTGAAAATAAGTTGCACCCCCGGCCAAACTATGAAAAAAACTGCGACTTATAGTCCGAAAAATACGGTAGTTTGTCTTGATGTGGTCCATTGATTTTTTTATTTTGTATGATCCATTTGAATCCAGTTTGTTGCTCTCTCTCACATTGCCGCGGGTACAGTACAGGCATGTAAACAAAAGCTGTGGCCAACAAAAATGGCTACTGCGGCCCCACAATGCATTGCAAAGTGACATGCCCTTTCGAGCCCGATTGAAAAACCTTTGCGTATGAGGGATTTCACAACATAATCACACAATTTAGGGGTGTCTCGTTACAACTTTTCCACTTCCGATACAATACTGATATTAACCGATACGATATCACCTGTAGTCATATTTACTTTTAATATTTTGTAAGGTGAAATGTTACAAAAGAGAGTTTACTGTATTTTTCTGATTATAAATCACAGTTTTTTTTCATAGTTTGGCCGGGGGTGCAATTTATACTCTGGAACGAATTATGTGTGAAATTATTAACACATTACCGTAAAATATCAAATCATATTATTTATCTCATTCACGCAAGAGAATAGACGTACCGGTAGAAGAGGAAGCGGCGCATTGTCTACCTTGGGAGTTGGCAGAGTTGTTTAGAAGCGACACAGAGGAAGAAGATTTTATCGGATTTAGCGATTAGGAGTGACAGATTGTTTGGTAAACGTATAGCATGTTCCATATGTTATAGTTATTTGAATTACTCTTACCATAATATGTTACATTAACATACCAGGCGCGTTCTCAGTTGGTTATTTATGCCTCATATAACGTACACTTATTCAGCCTGTTGTTCACTATTCTTTATTTATTTTAAATTGCCTTTCAAATGTCTATTCTTGGTGTTGGCTTTTATCAAATAAATTTCCCCAAAAAATGCGACTTATTTATATATGTTTTTTTCCTTCTTTATTATGCATTTTCAGCCGGTGCGATTTATACAGTAAATAAAATGACTCAAACAGAGAACAATGGCATGTATGAAAAACACTAATCTATTCATTATTAACCATCTTGAATTGACTTATACTATGACCTAGTGGCCATAATAATTAATTAAGTAATAACGCAATCATGCGAACACATTTGTTACTGGATATTTGTTAATGCGCCTCTACCTAAGTAATGTGCAACTATCATTTGTGATACTTGTTTCTATACACGGTTGTCACCTTTTAGATAACATTGCTTAATCAAGACCACTTTTCATGTGTCTAGCCCATGTACCGTATTTTTCGGAGTATAAGTCGCTCTAGAGTATAAGTCGCACCGGCCGAAAATGCATAATAAAGGAAAAAAACATATATAAGTCACACTGGAGTATAAGTCGCATTTTTGGGGGAAATTTATTTGATAAAAGCCAACACCAAGAATAGACATTTGAAAGGCAATATAAAATAAATAAAGAATAGTGAACAACAGGCTGAATAAGTGTACGTTATATGAGGCATAAATAACCAACTGAGAACGTGCCTGGTATGTTAACGTAACATATTATGGTAAGAGTCATTCAAATAACTATAACATATAGAAAAACTATACGTTTACCAAACAATCTGTCACTCCTAATCGCTAAATCCCATGAAATCTTATACGTCTAGTCTCTTACGTGAATGAGCTAAATAATATTATTTGATATTTTACGCTAATGTGTTAATCATTTCACACATAAGTCGCTCCTGAGTATAAGTCGCACCCCCGGCCAAACTATGAAAAAAACTCCGACTTATAGTCCGAAAAATACGGTACTATTGGGTGCTTACTTGTTATGTAGCTGGTAGATCCTGATGGCCTATAGCCTACCATTTACCTTTTTGTAAATTAACTCACTAAAATACAAAAAAAAACAACCTTGTGTGATTATTGAAAAACATTTAGCTGCTTTGCACAAGTAAACGCACTGCAAGACTGCTTGTATCAGAGCACAATTTTAAATGAAAGCCGATTTTTTATTGATATCAGACCAATATCAATGTCAGATCAGGACACCCCTAACTAAAGGATAAAAGTGAGGAAGTTGATTGCTATAACAGTTTTGCTTGGTGGTAGTGCAAAGCTGCTTGCTCTAATATGTCCTAATAGATGCATGCAGTTCTCAAAGGGTTATTAAATATTGCTAATTTAAATCATTTATATTATTGTTAATCAACTCTGAGTCATTTCTCTTTTTTTAATAGAAGAACAGCGGAGTACTGCTGCCAATATTCTAAGACTTATACATGGTAAGACATCACCAAAGTAAAACAAAATATTAACAATTATGATGATTGCACATAATTCTTGTGAAAAAAACCCTTTGAGTTCTGTGCTTAAGCATGAACATGATTTATTAGTAAAACTAGGTAAATGTGTTGCACACCAGTTGCTAATAGATGTGTGTGTTCTTTCCAGACCCACTGACCAGCCACATGGAGATGGTCACAGAGATTGTTGTTCCAACTGTGTGCACACTCTCCATTTTACTGAGTGCCATCTTCCTTATGTTCCTGCTGCAGAGGCGGAACTAACAGAAAGAAAAAGCAAAGTCCGCAATACACAACCATGAGAAGACACACACACACATTTATTTTTAAGTGAAGCATATATTTAATGAATTGGGTGTGTGAACTAAAATACAGTAAACAATTTGGATTGAACTTCATTTTGATGTGGAAATGAAAACTTCTCATTAAAAATATTGCTGTGAAAAATATCCACACTTGGTGATTTGTGAATTCACTTAACTTTCTTAACTAACACGGTGTGAGTTTATGCAAAGTTGACAAGGCTGCAGCACACCAAGGTGGAGAAGTAGGCAGCTTCCATGTTGTCTTCGTTCACTGTTTCGTTGGGATGAACTACAAATGAAACATTATAAAAGTAATTTTTTAGTACAGTATTTTATTTTTATTTTTTTAATATACATTTTTATTTATAAAAAATACATACAAAACTAAAATAAAGTGAAATACGTATTTATCTTAAACAATAGTCATTAATACTATCTATCCAACAGAAAACCGTGTGGCCTCTGTTTTAACTCACATTATGGTCGGCAAATATATTTTTTATTGCTGTATAAAATGGATCAACATACAAACCCTGTTTCCATATGAGTTGTGTTAGATGTAAATATAAACGGAATACAATGATTTGCAAATCCTTTTCAACCCATATTCAGTTGAATGCACTACAAAGACAACATATTTGTTGTTCAAACTCATAAACTTTTTTTTTTTTTTGCAAATAATAATTAACTTAGAATTTAATGGCTGCAACACGTGACAAAGTAGTTGGGAAAGGGCATGTTCACCACTGTGTTACATGGCCTTTCCTTTTAACAACACTCAGTAAACGTTTGGGAACTGAGGAGACATATTTTTGAAGCTTCTCAGGTGGAATTCTTTCCCATTCTTGCTTGATGTACAGCTTACGTTGTTCAACAGTCCGGGGGTCTCCGTTGTGGTATTTTAGGCTTCATAATGCACCACACATTTTCAATGGGAGACAGGTCTGGACTACAGGCAGGCCAGTCTAGTACCCGCACTCTTTTACTATGAAGCCACGTTGATGTAACACGTGGCTTGGCATTGTCTTGCTGAAATAAGCAGGGGCGTCCATGGTAACGTTGCTTGGATGGCAATATATGTTGCTCCAAAACCTGTATGTACCTTTCAGCATTAATGGTGCCTTCACAGATGTGTAAATTACCCATGCCTTGGGCACTAATACACCCCCATACCATCACACATGCTGGCTTTTACACTTTGCGCCTATAACAATCTGGATGGTTCTTTTCCTCTTAGGTCCGGAGGACACGACGTCCACAGTTTCCAAAAACAATTTGAAATGTGGACTCCTCAGACCACAGAACACTTTTCCACTTTGTATCAGTCCATCTTAGATGAGCTCAAGCCCAGCTGTTTCTTTTTTTTTTTTTTTTTTTAATGTCCTGCCCAGCTTCTCGGGCAAATCATATAGCAGATGTAGATGCCCATATCGGCTGTTCAGATTTACTTTACAAAAGAGAAAAGTAGGATACTTCTCTTGTTGCCTTACTTGTATTTTGACTTTATTAAATGTATTTATATTATCATTTGGTGCAGCCGGGCCGGAGCAGGAGGGGATAGAAAGAGAGAAAAAGGAAGACAGAGGGGGGAATTGTGGGGACAAGAGGGGGAATAGACAGAGAGACGAAAACAACAACAGCAAACACAACAACAACAACAACAACAGAGCAACATCAGCAAATACGACATGTACAAATATGATGGTAAAAGTAATAGTAAATAAGCAGTTAGCGAAAATAAAAAAATAATACAGAAATGACAATGAGCATTATTACACTAAAAATGGAGCAATATGAATACCAATAGAAATAGTGCTATTGAAAATAAACAATACCAATACTTTACCTTTATTATCAACAATACAATTGTTCAAATGCAACAATACATATACGTAATGATAACTTGTGATACGAAAGAATGCAGAAAAATGGAGGGGAAGAAAGAGAAGCAACCTACATTAACCTTGTAGATTGTTATAGTAACAATAGGTTAAGCTTTGTCAGTGTGCCATGTGTTATACCCAGTTTACCCTAGGGCAACAACGTTAATATATGTTTGATGAAACTTGATTATGTGCATGAGTGTATGTGTGCATATGTACTTGTATATGTACAGTATGTGTATATGTGTGCTTGTACAGTGAATGTATATGTACAGTAGCTGTTTCTGGGTGTTGTTGATAAACGGTTTTCGCCTTGCATAGGAGACTTTTAACTTGCCCTTACAGATGTAGCGACCAACTGTAGTTACTGACAGTGGGTTTCTGAAGTGTTCCTGAGCCCATGTGGTTATATCCTTTACACACTGATGTTGCTTGTTGATGCAGTACAGCCTGAGGGATCGAAGGTCACGGGCTTAGCTGCTTACGTGCAGTGATTTTTCCAGATTCTCTGAACCCTTTGATGATATTATGGACCGTAGATGGTGAAATCCCTAAATTCCTTGCAATAGCTGGTTGAGAAAGGTTTTTCTTAAACTGTTCAACAATTTGCTCACGCATTTGTTGACAAAGTGGTGACCCTCGCCCCATCCTTGTTTGTGAATGACTGAGCATTTCATGGAATCTACTTTTATACCCAATCATGGCACCCACCTGTTCCCAATTTGCGTGTTCACCTGTGGGATGTTCCAAATAAGTGTTTGATGAGCATTCCTCAACTTTATCAGTATTTATTGCCACCTTTCCCAACTTCTTTGTCACGTGTTGCTGGCATCAAATTCTAAAGTTAATGATTATTTGCACAAAAAAAATGTTTATCAGTTTGAACATCAAATATGTTGTCTTTGTAGCATATTCAACTGAATATGGGTTGAAAAGGATTTGCAAATCATTGTATTCCGTTTATATTTACATCTAACACAATTTCCCAACTCATATGGAAACGGGGTTTGTACATTCTATTCAGATATTTGATATAAGCATGGAAAGGACAAACCTGTTTCAAGGATTACATGATTCACCAGTGGTCTGTCGCTGATCTGTAACGACGTCTTGACTTCGCGAAGACCTTGCCCACTTGACAAGTCCAGTCCCCACACACCTGGATTCTGTCTGTAAGTCAAGCCAGGTCCATTTTACTTATGCATGGTGAAAACATGTACACACAAAAGTCAATATACTCTATTAAAAAGTAAAGTTACTAATATATTGGGAATTATTCCCAGTGATGCTAAAGAGTCAGGGTCTCAAGTGAGCTGGAGCCTATCCTAGGTAACAGTGGCAGAGGCAGACTACACCCTGAACTGGTCAAAAATGGCCAGTGAGTGAAAATGGAAACAAACACAAGTACGAGGAGCGCATGCAAACTCCACACACAGCATACTCAGTACCATCTGGCTGTTATGTACTAATCTCACATGTTACCAGCTGAGCAGTATTGGACAGGCAGAATGCTGGGTAGAGCTTTTTCTATTGTATTACAACAGTAAATTGTATTTTTAAGTAAGAAATATTTAGTTTCTCCTCAGAAAATAGACTGAAGCATGTTTCGGGAGGATGTTTTGTGGTGTTTTTTTGCTCAAAATCAATTCATTTGCCTTCAAACGTAAGTTAGTTTAGCAGGTTTTTCTTAAGTTCATTGAAACAAAACACATACAGTCGTGCTCATAAGTTTACATACCCTGGGAGAATTTATGATTTCTTGACCATTCTTCAGAGAATATGAATGATAACACAAAAACCTTTCTTCCACTCATGCTTAATGGTTGTGTGAAGTTATTTATTGGCAAACAACGGTTTACTCTTTTTAAATCAAAATGACAAAAGAAAGTACCCAAATGACCCAGATCAAAATTGTTCATACCCCAGTGACTTTGATCTGATAACATGCACAAAAGTTGACACAAACAGGTTTGAATGGCTAATCAAGGTTCCAATCCTCACCTGTGACCTGTTTGTTTGTAATTAATGTGTGTGTATAAAAGGTCAGTGAGTTTCTGGGCTTCTGACAGACCATTGCATCTTTCATCCAGTGCTGCACACATGTTTCTGGATTCTGAGTCATGGGGAAGGCAAAAGAATTGTCAAAGGATCTGCGAGAAAAGATAATTGAACTGCATAAACCAGAAAAGGGGTATAAAAAGATATCCAAGTAATTGAGAATGCCGACCATGCAGCCCATTTTTCTTCAAGTGCCTCCTTATTGTGCATCTTGAAGCAGCCACACCACAATTTTTCAGAGAGTCCTGTATTTCAGCTGAAGTTGTTTGTGGATTTTTCTTTGCATCTCCAACAATTTTCCTGGCAGTTGTGGCTGAAATCTTTGCTGGTCTACCTGAATCCCTCATTTTCCACTTCTTAATCAGCGTTTGAACACTGCTGATTGGCATTCTCAATTACTTGGATATCTTTTTATACCCCTTTTCTGTTTTATGCAGTTCAATTACCTTTTCCCGCAGATCCTTTGACAATTATTTTGCCTTCCCCATGACTCAAGAATCCAGAAACATGTGTGCAGCACTGGATGAAAGATGCAGTGGTCTGTCCGAAGCCCAGAAACTCACTGACCTTTTATACACACACATTAATTACAAACAAACAGGTCACAGGTGAGGATTGGAACCTTGATTAACCATTCAAACCTGTTTGTGTCAACTTTTGTGCATGTTATCAGATCAAAGTCACTGGGGTATGTAAACTTTTGATCAGGGTCATTTGGGTACTTTCTTTAGTCATTTTGATTTAAAAAGAGTGAACACAGTTGTTTGCCAATAAATAGCTTCACACAACCATTAAGCATGAGTGGAAGAAAGGTTTTTGTGTTATCATTCATATTCTCTGAAGAATGGCCAAGAAATCATAAATTCTCCCAGGGTATGTAAACTTATGAGCACGACTGTAACTGTTGAAGAGATCAGATTTGTGTGCTTTAAACCAGAGAGTGAAACAATAAATGATCTTCCTTACTTCTGGTAGAAATGGCTGATCAACGCTGGTTTGATTTGCAGGTTAAACTCATGCGCCTCGTCATATGGCGACGTTTTGTAGTGCTGTAAACACGATCTATAAAAGTATGGTTAAATACACATGTGCTTCTAAATTATTGCAATGGGCCATCAATCTGACTTACTGTGTGAAGAGGAAGAGCCTGGCATAGGGCAAACCCAGGAAGGTGCTGCAGGTAACAATTATTTCCAGCAGATGGTGCAGTTTCCTCAGGCGGATCACCTGCTCCTGCAGATTCACCTCTGTGCTCAAGTAATAATGCTGTGAAGTAAAACAGGCATCGTGAATACCTTGTCATTTATGGCAGAGTTGATGGTAAAATGTCACAGCTTACCAAGTTGTTCAGAGTTGTCAATTCTTCACCTGAAGAAAAAAATACAGGATAAATTAATGATTAAATAATTGTTACAGTGGATGGAGCTCAACTTTTCGTAGTGGACATCAATCACGTTGTGCAACATTAGGGCATGTCCACAGCAACAAAAATACTTACAAATATCCATTTGTATGTACGTTTTGGCCTCTTGCCCACACGCAAACGTATACTTTTGTCCTTAAAAACTGAGTGTGGAGAGGCGGGGCCGGCAGTCCGACAGCGAGGCAGGGCACACCGGAGCCCGCTCCAAGATGGTGGCAAGGAGGCGTGGACGGCGAGTGAGCAGCGAGGCGGGGCGCGCCGGGAGCGACGCCGCAATCATTATAAGGTGCGTGGATCGTGCAGCTGGGCACAAAGTAATTATCCTCTCGCACTGTATAAAAGGGCGGCAGACGTAAACGTCAGGGAGAGAGGCGGAGAGAAGAGAAAGAGCCAACGAGAAGCGGATGCGGAGCGAGAGCGAAAGAGAGCGCAAGGAAAACGACGACGCACGCAGCTGAAAAGCGGGAGCGGAGAAGCGAGCAGGAGAAAACGGCAAAGCTGAAAGGCAACTCGACAGAGACTTCTCTTATTGCAAAATAAAGAAGTCTACACCTGCTCGCAACATGTCCTTCCTTGGTGGTCCATGGAACCCGCACGACAGCACAAAACTGTCACACTGAGACTTATGAAAAGTCCATCCAGAGTGAACTTTTAAAAACTCCGGCTTCAGCGTGTGTGTGGACGAGTAAAACGCATCTTTTAGGTTTGTGTTAATAGGAATATGCAACATTGTCATTTTTAAACCTTATTTCACAACAGAACATGACTTTACCTATGTGTGTTGGTTTCATTTCATGCAGCGACTTATAACACACACGAGTGATCCAAAAAAAAATCTGTGTTTCTTGGGCTCCATGTCCCAGATTTTCCAAAGATAATGTACACATCATTGTACAAAACCCAAAACTAGTGGAGTTGGCACGTTGTGCAAATCGTAAATAAAAACAGAATACAATGATTTGCAAATCCTTTTCAACCTATATTCAATTGCAAGGACAAGATACTTAACGTTCGAACTGGAAAACTTTATTTTTTGCAAATATTAGCTCATTTGGAATTTGATGCCTGCAACATGTTTCAAAAAAGCTGGCACAAGTGGCAAAAAAGACTGACAAAGTTGAGGAATGCTCATCAAACACTTATTTGGAACATCCCACAGGTGAACAGGCTAATTGGGAACAGGTGGGTGCCATGATTGGGTATAAAAGTAGATTTCATGAAATGCTCAGTCATTCTCAAACAAGGATGGGGCGAGGGTCACCACTTTGTCAACAAATGCGTGAGCAAAATATCCAACAGTTTAAGAACATTTCTCAATGAGCTATTGCAAGGAATTTCGGGATTTCACCATCTACGGTCCGTAATATAATCAAAAGGTTCAGAGAATCTGGAGAAATCACTGCACGTACGTGATGCTATTACGTACCTTCGATCCCTCAGGCGGTACTGCATCAAAAAGCAACATCGGTGTGTAAAGGATATCACCACATGGGCTAAGGGACACTTCAGAAAACCACTGTCAGTAACTACAGTTTGTCGCTACATTGTGGCTTCATAGTAAAAGAGTGCGGGTAGTAAGACTGGCCTGCTTGTAGACCAGACCTGTCTCCCATTGAAAATGTGTGGCGCAATATAAAGCCTAGAATACCACAACGGAGACCCCAGACTGTTGAACAACTTAAGCTGTACATCAAGCAAGAATGGGAAAGAATTCCACCTGAAAAGCTTCAAAAATTGGTCTCCTCAGTTCCCAAATGTTTACTGAGTGTTGTTAAAAGGAAAGGCCATGTAACACAGTGGTAAAAATGCCCCTGTGCCAACTTTTCTGCAAAGTGTTGCTGCCATTAAATTCTAAGTTAATGATTATTTGCAAAAAAAAAAAGTGGTTTCTCAGTTTGAACATTAAATATCTTGTCTTTGCAGTCTAATCAATTGAATATAAGTTGAAAAGGATTTGCAAATCATTGTATTCTCTTTTTATTTACCATTTGCACAACGTGCCAACTTCACTGCTTTTGGGTTTTGCACATCTAATATGTCACTATTGACGAACACAGGTATTAAAAATGCACCAAGTCAGCTGTGGCTGCTTTTCGGACTTCTGATGCGCAAGACAATCCGTGAATGTGTTTTTATGTGGACACTGTTTTTTTTTTAAAAACGCACTCCTGTGGCTGGAGATCGTTTGAACTCCGCAAATTGGTTTTGGAAAGTATTCACGTTCGCGTGAACAGAAAATTATTGGACACTGAATATTGTCCAGGGTGTACCCCGCCTTCCGCCCGATTGTAGCTGAGATAGGCTCCAGCGCCCCCCACGACCCCGAAGGAAATAAGCGGTAGAAAATGGATGGATGGATGAATCAAAAGTGCCTCTATTGGTGCCAGATA
Source organism: Entelurus aequoreus (assembly GCF_033978785.1). NCBI lineage: Eukaryota > Metazoa > Chordata > Actinopteri > Syngnathiformes > Syngnathidae > Entelurus > Entelurus aequoreus. The sequence continues at coordinate 49,841,047 of NC_084740.1, forward strand.
ATTGGTCCCATTGTGCTGCAAATGCTTTAAGACTAAATTAATCAAAAATGACTTCCACTTAACAAATTATTATGTTCATACCAAGACACAACACAATAAATCAGAATGTTGTTTACCAATGAGGTAGTTTATGTAATCTTTCCTCATCTTGTCCATGCCCATTTCCAGTAACATCTGGACAGGCATGAGGCCTGTGAGTGACACATGCTCCATCTGCTGGTGGTAGGACTGCAGGATGAGCTTGCTGAGGGAGCTGTTACTGTCTCTGTGAATCTGATGGGGGTGCAAACAATACAAATAATCGAACATCAACCAAAAAGTCAAAGCACTTTTCTGTGAAGACCAACTGAGAAAGGCCAAACCCAAGGTTTGATGTCGCCATTTGTCAAAGCCTCGATGACCAACTTCAGGCTGTCTGTGATGTCTTGATATGATGTCACACCTGAAATATTCACATTTATTAATCACATCCTGAAATGTTGCCAAATTTACGTACAACCATCTAAATGTTAACTTCTCTAATGCAGAACTTGACATACTTTTTCTCATGCGGACCCACAACTGCTCTACAAAATCCAAATCGCCTCGCTCCAGGAAAGAGTCGAAAATGCGAGTGTCGCTTTCAGGCTTTGGCTGTGTCGCATTTGAAAACAAAAACACAATTGATGAGGCTTTTTAACAACACATTGGAACAGTTTTCCTTTGCCTGGAGCATCATAGCAAAAAGATAAAAGCGGATTAAAAATAATAGGCATCGAAGAAAAAAAGCAAGAAACCAGATAAGAACAAAGATATTACAGTAAAAAAAATACATACATTTAAGACCAAAATTATTCATATGCATATTTTTGGGTAAATATTTGTAGCTGTAAGTTGTGTTGGGAATGTTAATGAAAAATATTGCAATGTTGTTTTTTTATCTTGTGAAAATTATTCACAATTTTTAGCAGAGGCAATTAATCTTTGCAAAATTGGAAAGGATATTGGTGACATGTTTAACAATGGATATGGATATTATTTAGTCAAAATGTTACATAAAAATATATTTTAAAAATATATAAATAATTCTTGACAAAGCATTTTACAGTCTCTATTCACATGTCATTTGAAGAAGTGGGAGAAATAATCGATTTTAGATGCATCGAAATTAAGACATGGACGATTATAAAATAGATTAGTAAACGTCAATAATCAATTTATTTATTGTAAATAAAGTAATGCACACAGTTCTAAAATTTGGCTGACTCCAGCGAGCCACTTTACTGAGAGCTCGTTTATTTTAGGCCACTTACATTCCACTTTTGCACACTTTCCATTAATTTAATAAATGTGATGCAAATTAATTTAACTGTTTCTTGTTACAAAGGCACTGTTTTTTTAAAGTTGCAAGTGATAAACACTTATTTAGTGAAACAAAAAAAATGGTAAAACTGCATCAATATACATAAATTTAAGATGCATCAATTATCGATTTTTTATCGAACCGTAGCTCCTGAATCGTAAGGTGCCCAAAGATTCCCACCTCTAGTCATTTATGTCTACAAAAAATGACATACATTTGTACTGTAAGTACAATGTCGCTGTGCAATGAAAAGTTCACTGATTTTTCTTTCTATCCCCACAAAATAAAATGCCTTTTTTGGAGATTAAAAAAAACCCAAAATAAAACATGTACCGTATTTTTCGGAGTATAAGTCGCACCGGCCGAAAATGCATAATAAAGAAGGAAAAAAACATATATAGGTCGCACTGGAGTATAAGTCGCATTTTTGGGGGAAATTTCTTTGATAAAACCCAACACCAAGAATAGACATTTGAAAGGCAATTTAAAATAAATAAAGAATAGTGAACAACAGGCTGAATAAGTGTACGTTATATGAGGCACAAATAACCAACTGAGAACGTGCCTGGTATGTTAACGTAACATATTATGGTAAGAGTCATTCAAATAACTATAACATATAGAACATGCTATACGTTTACCAAACAATCTGTCACTCCTGATCGCTAAATCCCATGAAATCTTATACGTCTAGTCCAGTGGTTCTTAACCTGGGTTCGATGGAATCCTAGGGGTTCGGTGAGTCGGGCTCAGGGGTTCGGCGGAAGTCAAGACATACCCGACTCATCGTGTAAATAAAAACTTCTCCCTATCGGCGTATTACGGATACGGCAACAGCAGAAGTCACACTGATTTGCAGGTGTGTAATTTGTTGTGAGTTTATGTTGGTTTTGTTGTTTGAACAAGGTGATGTTCATGCACACTTCATTTTGTGCACCAGTAAAAAAACATGGTAACACTTTAGTATGGGGAACATATTCACCATTAATTAGTTGCTTATTAACATGCAAATTAGTAACATATTGGCTCTTAACTAGTCATTATTAAGTCCTTATTAATGCCTTATTCGGCATGACCTTATTATAACCCTAACCCTCTAACCCTGGCCCTAACCCTCTAACCCTAACCCTAAGCAAATAACTCTAAATTAAGTCTTTGTTACTTACAAATATGTTCCCCATACTAAAGTGTTACCAAAAACATATAAGTGTCTTGAATTTGAAAAAATATATATATATACCGTAATTTCCGGACTATAAGCCGCACCTGACTATAAGCCGCACCAGCTAAATTTAGGGGAAAATACAGATTGCTCCATATATAAGCCGCACCCGACTATAAGCCGCAGGGTTTTCATGTGTAATTACCGTAGTATATAGGGGTTCCTGCTACCACGGAGGGGATTGTCGGGACAGAGATGACTGTTTGGGAACGCAAAGCGTCCCATTTATTAACAATAACTCTTTCAATCATTCAATCAAACTTTCACATCTTTGACATGGCGAACAGCATTCGTGCAGAGTACAAATAATACAACGGTGCAAAGTAATACAAAGTGCTCGCCTGTACGTTATCAAAATAACCAGCCTACCGGTATATGAAAAGTCAGTCTTTAATCATTGTGTCATCGTCTTCCTCCTGCGTACTAAAACCACCGAAATCCTCTTTGCCGGTGTCGGAGAAGAACAGGCCGTAAATAAGCCGCACCGTTGTATAAGCCGCAGGGACCAGAACGAGGGGAAAAAGTAGCGGCTTATAGTCCGGAAATTACGGTATTTTTTTTATTTTTTTTCACTAAAGAAGGGTTCGGTGAATGCGCATATGAAACTGGTGGGGTTCTGTACCTCCAACAAGGTTAAGAACCACTGGTCTAGTCTCTTAGGGGAATGAGCTAAATAATGTTGTTTGATATTTTACGGTAATGTGTTAATAATTTCACACATAAGTCGCTCCTGAGTATAAGTCGCACCCCCGGCCAAACTATGAAAAAAACTGCGACTAATAGTCCGAAAAATACGCTTTGGACAGCAACAATACAGAAAGGATAGATACTGCACCGGTTATTATGACAATATTGAGACACAAAAATCACCAGGTAACTAAAATGTGTGCTGTGTGTATACAGTACCTGTGCTGGTTTTGAAACATGCTCCTGTTGGGACTTTGCAGTGTTTTGTATATCTTAACAAAAATTAAAAAAGGAGGATTATTGTAAAAAATATTTTAAAAGTGCAACAGCCCCTCACAACAACCTTCAATATAGTCCTTGGTCAGTTCCATAGCTGACTTCCTTTCCAAAGGATCCAACCACTCTGTCTCGCCAGTTCTCAAACCATCAGCAAGAACCTGCCAGAGATCAGACGTTTACCTCCTTGGGGTGTGTTTTGCAAACATTTCATTCTTACGCTGCTGGAGGCACACCTGAAGAAACTGCAGCTCCCTGTACATCTCAAACATTGGACTCCTCATCTCTCCACAGGCAACTTTGATATTCTGCAACATTTTAGAGCAAGTTTGCATTATGTACGTGAAAGAAGGTTGACTTTTCCGTTGAGCACTGCTTACCAGTGTGGCTGTAGAGGACAGCGGCGGTGTCTCGAGGACACTCTCCACTTGGCTCCACTTGAAATCCACTGTCACACTACTGTTTGATTCTATTGTAGTGTTTTCAACTACACTGGAGCCAAACAAGATGAAACGGGCACTTCCTTTAATCGCCATCTAGAGTCAATGACAAGTGTTTACATTCAGTGACAGAAAAATACAAAATGAATGATTTAATGCTAATTAATCCAACATTATTATTCTGATCGCAATAGACCAGACCTGGGCAAATAAAGGCTTGGGGGTTAAGCTTTTGAACCTGGCCCACCGGACATTCCCAAATTTTTTTAGATCTTTAAGATGGAAACTGTAGCTGCCATTATGATATGATGTGCAGTGATGTTTTCAAATTACCATAAGTCTTGGACTATACAAAGTATTTCAATGGTTGGAATCTGCGCTTTTGCATGATATACTAGTTACTATGGTAATCTAAGTCACAGCAGCTCAGACGAGGCACCAAGCAGTGTGGGTGGGGAGCGTTTCCACAGAGTGTTTACAAAGCGAGCCTGAAAATGCAGGTGTCAAGGACAGACGTGGAAGGAGATTTTTGCAACAAAGTTCTAAAGCTTAGTGATATATCAGATATATCCGATTGTATGTGGGGGGTTTTTTAATACCCTTCGCGTTGATATTTCATTGCGTTTGTTGCATTTTGCTTAATTGTAAAATATGTCGATCGAGAGGGGGTGTGACGTTCATATGTTGTAAATATTCAGTGTTTTATCGTTCATAGTTAATATTGTAAATCCCACATTCTTTATTTTCATGTACATTCTGGGTGTCTCATTCAGTAAAAAAAAATTAAATTCCATTCCGTTTTTTAAGGCGGTCTGTCATAACCTTTTTAGCATTCAATCAGACATTATTGTGAGGTTTTGTATTAGTGTTCCTAAAATTAGGTATACCGGCCCCCAGACACATTTTTTTCTCTAAATTTGGCCCCCCGGGTCAAAATATTTGCCCAGGCCTGCAATAGACTCATCTGCAACGCCTCTGGCAATGCATTTCAAAAGTAATTGTGATTAATCACAATGAATCCACATCAACCCTGAGATTAATCTGATTAAATTTGAATCGTTTGACAGGACAAATGAGACGTTTGCTTACCGTTGATGTTTGATGCCGTTTCTTGTGCTCCCGTTTCACCTCGTCTAAAGTCATGAGCTGTTTTTTGTTCACAACGGCGCCTTTAAAAAACAAGCCACAGTTAGGGTTCTTATTTACATGATCGGTAAAGCATCATACAAACAGGAATGAAGTTAAAAGACTAAACACCTTTGCACGTGACAGAGTATAATTTGACACCAGACACTTTGTTCCCCATGTATACTCCTTGAGCTCCAAGCCAGGTTGTCTGGGCTGGATCTGACATGTCACATCGTATCCACAGCGGTAGTAGGACATGATCGTCCACAGCATGAACGTTGGCATTATGGGATAATGTGTACCAAGACAGCAACTGCCTTTACAAGGAAAACGTGTTTACAAAGACAGAAAAAGAGTATTGACATGGTAACTTGTTTTGTTCCATTGTCACGTCTTTATTTAGTGGTCCATTGTGTAAGACCAATTTAGCTGAAAAGCAATAGTCACCTTGCTTTTCTGATGGTGAGTGGCTGTGGTGCCAGATCAGTCTGGAGGGCAGTGAATGCATCGCCATTAGTGCATGTTGATGTCTCAAGCCTTGCCTCATCATCATCAGAGTCATTTAGTCTGAGGACCTGAAGTGAAAGCCAGATGAAAACGTTAAAATCCTCGCTTTACAGTCAAGCAAAATGTTATTTCGTCTGCAGATTTAACGGTGCTCACTGCTTTTTCACAAATGAATACTTCTTGGTTCCCACACTCCAAATCCAGCACTGCAATACTGTCACCGTTCCTCTTCAATATTTGGATATTGTCCTGTAAATTATATATATTCATCTTAATTACAAACCCCGTTTCCATATGAGTTGGGTAATTGTGTTAGATGTAAATATAAACGGAATACAATGATTTGCAAATCCTTTTCAACCCATATTCAATTGAATGCACTACAAAGACAAAGTATATGATGTTCAAACTCATAAACTTTTTTTTTTTTTTTGCAAATAATAATTAACTTAGAATTTCATGGCTGCAACACGTGCCAAAGTAGTTGGGAAAGGGCATGTTCACCAGTGTGTTACATGGCCTTTCCTTTTAACAACACTCAGTGAACGTTTGGGAACTGAGGAAACACATTTTTTAAGCTTCTCAGGTGGAATTCTTTCCCATTCTTGCTTGATGTACAGCTTAAGTTGTTCAACAGTCCGGGGGTCTCCGTTGTGGTATTTTAGGCTTCATAATGTGCCACACATTTTCAATGGGAGACAGGTCTGAACTACAGGCAGGCCAGTCTAGTACCCGCACTCTTTTACTGTGAAGCCACGTTGATGTAACACGTGGCTTGGCATTGTCTTGCTGAAATAAGCAGGGGCGTCCATGGTAATGTTGCTTGGATGGCAACATATGTTGCTCCAAAACCTGAATGTACCTTTCAGCATTAATGGCGCCTTCTCAGATGTGTAAATTACCCATGTCTTGGGCACTAATACACCCCCGGTAAAGAATCTGGGTAATATCTTCGACCCAACTCTCTCGTTTGAGTCACACATTAAGAGTGTTACTAAAACGGCCTTCTTTCATCTCCGTAATATCGCTAAAATTCGTTCCATCTTGTCCACTAGCGACGCTGAGATCATTATTCATGCGTTCGTTACGTCTCGTCTTGATTACTGTAACGTATTATTTTCGGGTCTCCCTATGTCTAGCATTAAAAGATTACAGTTGGTACAAAATGCGGCTGCAAGACTTTTGACAAAAACAAGAAAGTTTGATCATACTACGCCTATACTGGCTCACCTGCACTGGTGCACATCTCTGCGCTGCTGACCCGTCTCCGCTCGGGATGGTTTCCTGCTGGCCCCACTATGGGCTGGACTCTCGCTGATGTGTTGGATCCACTGTGGACTGGACTTTCACAATATTATGTCAGACCCACTCGACATCCATTGCTTTCGGTCTCCCCTAGAGGGGGGTTGGGGGGGGTTACCCACATATGCGGTCCTCTCCAAGGTTTCTCATAGTCATTCACCGACGTCCCACTGGGGTGAGATTTTCCTTGCCCGTATGTGGGCTCTGTACCGAGGATGTCGTTGTGGCTTGTGCAGCCCTTTGAGACACTTGTGATTTAGGGCTATATAAATAAACATTGATTGATTGATTGATTGATACCATCACAGATGCTGGCTTTTCAACTTTGCGCCTATAACAGTCCGGATGGTTCTTTTCCTCTTTGGTCCAGAGGACACGACGTCCGCAGTTTCCAAAAACAATTTGAAATGTGGACTGGTCAGACCACAGAACACTTTTCCACTTTGTATCAGTCCATCTTAGATGAGCTCAGGCCCAGCGAAGCCGACGGCGTTTCTGGGTGTTGTTGATAAACGGTTTTCGCCTTGCATAGGAGAGTTTTAACTTGCACTTACAGATGTAGCGACCAACTGTAGTTACTGACAGTGGGTTTCTGAAGTGTTTCTGAGCCCATGTGGTGATATCCTTTACACACTGATGACGCTTGTTGATGCAGTACAGCCTGAGGGATCGAAGGTCATGGGCTTAGCTGCTTATGTGCAGTGATTTCTCCAGATTCTCTGAACCCTCTGATGATATTACGGACCGTAGATGGTGAAATCCCTAAATTCCTTGCAATAGCTGGTTGAGAAAGGTTTTTCTTAAACTGTTCAACAATTTGCTCACGCATATGTTGACAAAGTGGTGACCCTCGCCCCATCCTTGTTTGTGAATGACTGAGCATTTCATGGAATCTACTTTTATACCCAATCATGGCACCCACCTGTTCCCAATTTGCCTGTTCACCTGTGGGATGTTCCAGATAAGTGTTTGATGAGCATTCCTCAACTTTATCAGTATTTATTGCCACCATTCCCAACTTCTTTGTCACGTGTTGCTGGCATCAAATTCTAAAGTTAATGATTATTTGCAAAAAAAAAAAAAAAAATGTATCAGTTTGAACATCAAATATGTTGTCTTTGTAGCATATTCAACTGAATATGGGTTGAAAAGGATTTGCAAATCATTGTATTCCGTTTATATTTACATCTAACACAATTTCCCAACTCATATGGAAACGGGGTTTGTAAGAAAACCAACCAGAGAGAGAAAAATACCTCATAAGTACACGAATCGCTGTTTTTATCCTCTTGAAGCGATCTATAAACAGCAAAGATAGCATTAGCAATGTTGGTGTTAGTAACACAGTTAGGAACACGTAACTGTACATTCAAGCTAAAAGCGTTTCTACTGTAGACGAACAATCATTGATTTAAACACGAACTTACTTGAGCGTGCTAAAAAACGCCTTGACACTTGAAAGCACCTTGGAGGCCATCGGTACTTTTCACAAGAACGACAAAATCAAACTTGGTCGCTGTTGTTTTCCTTTCAACCGTCGCGCGCTCTCTTTCTTCTTCCTCTTCTTCTTCTTGTGATTTTTATGGCGGTTGGCAAGCAACCTTGTGGTGAGCATTACCGCCACCTACTGTAATGGAGTGTGGATCGAGGTGGCTTCCTACTCTAAATTCTTTTATTTAACCCAGTGTTTTAAAAAAAATGGTGTATTGCTTTATAACCTGTGTGTTCTGAGTGCAATCCTAATATATCTTCCACTGCTAACCTTATATTCTCTTTCGCTAACTTATTTCCCAGTATTTCCCTTTCTCTATTATATTTTCTACAATGTATTAAAACATGTCTTACACTTTCTATCTGTTGGCAAGAATCACACAGTACTGTAGCATGTTTCCCCATCAATTTCAATGAACTATTTAGATATGTATGTCCTAATCTCATTCTAGTAATAATGTCTTCTTCCTTCCTATTTCTATTGCCTCCTCTCATTACACCAACTCTCCTCTGGACTTTGTAATACTCTCTACCTTTTGTTTCCTTATTCCAATTATCCTGCCACTTTTTATTGTGTTCTATCTTAATGATGTTCTTCACTTCTTCTTTACTGTGCTTAATCTCCATGTTTACTTCTGTTTTAGTGGTTGCTTGTTTTGCGTACTTATCCGCTAATTCGTTCCCCTCAACTCGTACATGAGCAGGAACCCAAAGAAATGTTACCACACCTCCCACTTTATTTATTCTGTAGACTGCCTGAACTATTTCATAAACTAAATTGTGTCTTGTTTTTGACGCTATGTTTTTTATGCTAGTCAATGCACTGCTGGAGTCCGAGCACACGACTGCTTTTCTTGCTTTATTTTCTTCTATCCAATGAATTGCCGTATAAATTGCTACCAATTCTCCCGTAAAAACAGATAATTTATCACTAATTCTTGTATTTAATACTATGTTTCCTTGTGGGATAACAGCTGCTGCTCCTACCTTATTATTTATAGTTTTTGATGCATCTGTGTACACCATGATGTTGTCTAAAAACGTTTCCTCAATCCATTGTTCTATCTAGTAACTATTTAAATTTCTATTCTTTAGTAATTGCATGTTTACATTTGGGTTTTCATACATCCACGGTGGTATTGCGGGGATTGGGACTGTAGGGCTAACTTTAATATTATCAATTTTAACTTTATTACATCTGTCTCCTATTATCCACCCGAAACTATTCATTTTTTTCTTCTCTTTTTCTTGGCAGTTTAGTAGCACTTGATGGGTTGGATGTCCTTGCTTGGACCCTTTTAAGTTTGCCCAATAAACTACTGATAGTTGATCTCTCCTCATATCTAAAGGTTTTTCATTCATCTCTACTTGTAATGCTGCAACTGGGGATGATTTAGTAGCTCCACAACATAATCTTAAAGCCTGTGATTGGATTCTGTCTATTTTCCCAAGTAATGTTTTTGAAGCAGATTGATAAATCATGCATCCATAATCAATAACAGATGTAATTAAACTGATGTATATTGCTTTCAATGTCTGCCTATCAGCCCCCCAGTCTTTACCCCTCAAAGCCCTCATTATATTTAACACCTTTTTACTTTTCTCCACTATTTTGCTGATATGGGTTGACCAGTTAATATTTTTATCAAACCATATACCCAAATATTTAAATACTTGTACCTCTTCTATATGTTCTCCATAGAGTTTAATTTGGATCTTGTTTTGTACTTCCCTCTTTGTAAAATGTATGACTTTTGTCTTTCCAACAGAGAATCCTAAACCCCACGCCGTTCCCCATTCTTGAACATTATTTACCGCTTTTTGAATCTTCTTTTCTATATGATTGGTATTTCTACCTCTCTTCCACATCACTCCATCGTCAGCAAACAGTGCCACATCCACTAACCCTTCCACTTCACTAAAAACTTAATTGATCATTATTGAAAATAATACTGGACTTATTATACTCCCTTGTGGGGTCCCATTTTCCACTTCATATACTCTGCTGTATTCATTCTCTATTTTTACTATTATTTTCCTACTTGTAATGGCAATCTTCACCTTCAAATGTTCCAATTTATTGTCATTACTCAACAGGTTTGAGGGAGTGATCCTATACGCAGTAGCAAACATTGTATATGAAGTGAGGTCCAGTCAGAAATCCAGTTTATGCATATTTATTAACGAACTTGCAGGGTGAATGAAACATACCAGGGATTATTGCAGTGATATTGTGTTATATGTTCTCCTGCCTGTTGCTGTCTGCTGTGGTCTGCTGTGGTTTGCTGTTGTCTGCTGCTGTGTGCTGCTGTCTGCTGCTGTGTGCTGCTGTGTGCTGCTGTCTGCTGCTGTGTGCTGCTGTCTGCTGCTGTGTGCTGCTGCTCGTAAGAACGGTTTGTTTTCCCACACCTGAGTCCTTCCTCGTTTGGCTCACCTGTGCTCCTACATATGCATTCCCCCCCTGCACCGCTCAACCAAAAAGCCCGCCACCTAGTGACAAAATAAAGTAATGCCAACACAAAAATAAAGATGCCTTAAATGGCTCCTACACTACTTGTTAAGAAGTCTTTTATCCATCTATACATTTTCCCTCTAATCCCAATTATATTTAGTTTTATCAGCAACCCCTGTTTCCACAACATATCATAAGCTTTCTCTATGTCAAAAAATACTGCAATTATACTTTCTTTATTTATTTGTCCCTTTCTAATTTCCTCTTCCAGCTGCACTGCTGGATCGTTTGTGTTTCTTGCTTTGCGAAATCCACTTTGGTAGTTTCTTATTATTTCTTTTGACTCTAAATAATATACTAGTCTTTCATTAATCATTTTTTCCATTACTTTACCCAAATTTGAGGTCAATGCTATCGGCCTATAATTACCTGCCTCTTCCGGGTCTTTCCCTGGTTTGCATATCGGAATTATTACAGCTTGTTTCCACTCTGCTGGTAATTTCCCTTCTTCATATATCCTATTATATAATTTCAAGACCACTTCTTTGCCAATGCTGCTTAAATTTTTGATCATCTGATAACTCACCTGGTCTTTTCCTGGTGTTGTATTTTTAACCTTTTTCAATATTCGAACCATTTCATTCAAAGAAAATTTCATATCTATAGTGTTGGTTAAACTATTATCATTGTCTTCCACCATTTCCCTAATATTTAAACTAATTGTTTCTTCTCTCTTTTGTTTTTCTACATTTCTCAAATTATCATTACTGTGCACTTTAACAAATGTCTTTGCTAAAAGTTCTGCTTTTTCTTTATTTTCTACCACACACCGTGTCCCATCTTTCATCACATGATTTTTATGTTCACTTCTGATCCCTGACATTTTCTTGATCATTCCCCACACTTGGCCTAAAGGAGTGGTTCTATTTAATGATTCACAAAACGTTCTCCAATAGTGTTTTTTTTTTGTCTTTTTAATAACGTACCTTACTTTAGCTTGGTGCCTTTTATATTGGATCATATCTTGGAAATTATGTGTTCTTCTCAATATTCTAAATGCTCTATTCTGTTCTTTTATTGCATCTGTGCATGCTTGTGTCCACCGCGGCACTATCTTCCTTCTTTTCCCTATACTACTCCTTGGCATGCTCTTTTTGACTGCTTCTATTATGCACTTTGTAATATCTGTATTCAGTTGTTCAATATCTTGATTTATATCCACTTCCTTTAATGTCATGTCGGTACTTTCCCTAAATTGTCCCCAATCACCGTGATTATTCTTCCATCTTCCTTCTTTTTTAGTGCTTTCTGTCCTTTGGTTTATGTTTATGTGAATGAAGATTGGGTAGTGATCACTTCCTATAGTGCTGTCTTTATTTACTTCCCACTCTACCTTTTCTGCTAACCCTTGTGACACCAGTGTTGGAGCCAGGTGGAGCCTATCTATATTATTTATTTATTAATTGTTTGACAATGAAATCAAATAATGTCAAGAATGATGTTAATGAATTATTGGATGTTTTAGATTTCATTGTGATTGACTGATTGTTTTCAGCTGCTCACGCTCCTACTGGTGAGCCACTTCCTCCTCCTATAATTAAGAAGACAGGACAGCTGGGTGCCCTTTGTCTGTCTATCATGTTGAAGGAGTGAAACAGTTTGTTTACCGCTAAAACAACTTATTTTGATTATGTTGAAAGTCAACCACGGAGAATATGTTTTGTTTGTGAAAATAAATTATGATCATTTTGAATCTAGAAATATCTCCGCGGGTGCTTATTAAGGAATTTAGTGGGTCAAACACCTCCTCCTCAAGACTACTCTGCATTACTTTATTTTTATGTTTTCGAACTTTTTTGAATGCAAGAGTAGTCGTTACAAGTAAACAAACTTCACTGAAGACCCAAAGGACCAAAGCAAGATCGCGCTGCACCGATGACAGCCAGCAGCCGGCGGGCCGTGAGTAAAATCAGCTGATGACGTCATGAATGAACGAATGAACGCGCCGCTGCGCTGTATGAAATCATTCGAACAGATTGTGGATGTGAAATGCAATAAAACAGGATGTTGGAAGGACATTTAAGAATGAAATAAGTGGACATTAAATTGAGCTGTGTGATTACCTGGAATGATGTCTGGCACACAGCTGAACGGCAGCTGAACACGAGGACATGCTGAGAACGCGCATTGCTTCGCACAGAGGCAGACTGGGCGCGTGCACGAGGAGGCTAAATGAAATAAAGACTTTGATGACTGATGTTAGAAATGCTGATAAAGTCAATGATGCATTTGAAGTATTTAAGGGAGCTGTGGATGAATTTAAAAATGCTCACAACTTTGTGCAAGAATTCTTATCAGAAGAGGAAAAGGAAAATGATTATTATGACTGGTATGAACCCAGAATAATAAATTTGAATTATTTTATGAAAGATGTTGAAACATGGAAAAGAGAAATTGCACAATCAAAAGTTGGACCACTGGACAGCATATCAAATGTATCTCACAAATCAAAGTCTGCCACTGGATCAAAAGCCTCCAGATGTTCCTCAGTATCCTCAGAATTAAAAATTGCCAAAGCGGAACAAGCTGCCACAATGGCTCGAGCTGCTGCACTTAAGGGAAAAACACACCTTGCAACTGGAGGAAACAAAGCTTAAAGCAAAGATGGAGCAAATGCAACTGGAGGAAACAAAGCTTAAAGTAAAGATGGAGCAAATGGAGTTGGAAGCAGACCTCGCAGCATCAACTGCTAAAATACAAATCCTTCAAAGTGATTTAATTCATGAAAGCCATGATGTGGCTCAGGAACCTCCAGGTGATGGCATGACTGAGTATTATGATTCTCACCATGATACAGAAACTATGGAGAGCAATGTGGACTTTATAGAGTTCGGTGCAATACCCAAGAACCCACTTCACCAAACCATCTTAAGTCTCCACAGACCTCTACTTAAAAGGAACACCAACACATCAGAAGATCTAAATAAACCTCAAGACAAAAACGCAACTGAAAAACACAAGACCCAGATTGTAAATCAGACTCAACCAATAAATCACTCTGCACAAGATAATGTGGTTATCAATGCTGGTCATGATAACTTGGATATGGTTATTCAAAGACAAAGTGACATCGCAAAACTCATTGTCTAACAGCAAAAACTGTCTCTACTACCAGCAAGAGAGATTTCGGTGTTTGATGGTAACCCACTGGCATATCAGTCTTTTATCCATGCATTTGAACACTTGATTGAAGACAAGACTGATAATGATCAAGACCGGCTCTACTACCTTGAGCAGTTTACCTCTGGTTTGCCAAGAGACTTGGTTCGCAGCTGTTTGCACATGGAAGCCAGTAGGGGCTATAATGAAGCAAGGTGGCTCTTAAAAGAGCATTTTGGAAATGAGATGAAGATTTCGGGAGCTTTTTTGGAAAAAGCCTTGAATTGGACAGCGATTAAAGCTGAGGATGGGAAAATGCTGCATGCATATGCAATGTATTTGAGAGGATGCTGTAATGTAATGCAAGATTTACAGTATGTGGAGGAACTTGATGTCCCATCGAACCTAAGGCTAATTACATCCAAACTACCCTACAAACTCAGAAAAAAGTGGCGAAGCACAGCTTATGAGACACAACAGAGAACTTGCAGGAGAATCAGATTTAACAACTTTGTGGATTTTGTGGAAAAGCATGCCAAATGCTTTTGGATCCGTTGTTTGGAGACATTCAGGACCAAATAACAACGAAAAGGCCTCTCCCAAGAAGCAAAAGTGAACTAAAACAAATCAGCCAAAGAAGAAGCAGCTTTGCTACGTCAGTAGCTGTGAATACAGAGCCAGCAGGATGCACTGTAAAACAATCATCTGTTCCACAACAACCTGCTCAAACCACACCCAGTGGTATCATCCCTTCATGTGGATATTGTCATGGCAAACATGCTCTGATTGACTGCTCACAATTCAAAACAGTCACATGACAAAAAGGTTGACTTTTTAAGAAAGCAAGGATATTGTTTTGGTTGCCTACTAAAGGGTCATTTAAGCAAAAATTGTAAAAGAAGATTAATGTGTCATGTTTGCAAAATGAAACAACCTACTGTCCTTCATATTCCAAATGAAAAAGGCCCAAGGCAGGAAACTCAAGCAAAGCCCACTGCAGAGACAGAAGAAACCCCTATAAGCATTGCTCTTGTTTCAGCCGGTGATGCAACCGGGGCCGGGAAAGACTGTGCACTTTCAATCGTGCCAGTCAGAGTTAAGGCCGGAAAAGGGAACAGCTATGTTCAGACCTATGCCTTTCTCGATCCAGGCAGCACGGCAACATTTTGCACGGAAAATCTAATGGACCGACTGAATGTGAAAGGACGCAAAACAGAAATTATTTGGCGAACAATGGGACAGGAAAAGCCTGCGAAGACCTATGAGGTCAGAGGACTGGAGGTTGGAGACTTTGAAGGGTTCACATATCTGGACCTGCCGAAAGTGTACACACAGAGCAAGATACCTGTCTCAAAGAAAAACATCATCACAAAGGCTGACTTGAAGAGGTGGCCATATCTTGGTGGCATTGACTTAAAAGAAATTGAAGCAGACATTGAACTTCTTATTGGGACTGATGTTCCTCGGGCAATGGAGCCGTGGAATATAATAAACAGTCAAAAGAATGGACCATATGCAGTCCAAACCAGACTGGGATGGGTGGTAACTAGACCACTCAGTTGCAGTGCTACAGAACATGCTGGGCCCATCGCAGTGTCAACTAACAGAATCTCAGTAATTGAGCTGAAGGACCTCCTCATCAGACAATATAACCAGGATTTCTCTGAAAACATATATGAGAAGAAAAATGAGATGTCAGTTGAGGATAAATGTTCTATGGAGATCGCCTCAAGTTCAGTCTTTCTTAAAGATGGTCACGATCCTCTGCCACTGCCTTTCCGGGATAAAGACAAAGTCACACCTCAGGATAAGTTCAGAGAGAAAGAAAGACATCGGCATTCCTCCTTTTCTTCTTCCAAAAAAAATATGACAAAGATAAAGAAAAGGTCAAGAAGGACAAAGGAGACAAACGTGACAAAACGGAGGAACTCAGAGATCTGTACGGTTGGAGGGGAAGCTTACCTTTTAACCAAGAGCCAATGCCCTTAGAGGCTGATCCTTACACATTCCCATACGCCGGAAAAGGAGATGGCAAAGACGTGCACAGAACAGTCGAAAAGGAGAAAAGTAACAAAATCAATGACTCCACCAAGGACAAGACCATGGACCATGGAACAAGAAAACACATAAGACCATGGAACAAGGAAATATGTAACAAGACCATGGAACAAGGAAACACATAACAAGACCATGGACCTAAGACCATGGAACAAGTAAAGACATTTCCAGATGCCAAAGGCTTTGTGAGAAGTGTTTTGGTTAAAACCAAGACCAACACGGTTCAACGACCAATAGATGAACTCTGCCTGCTAATGGAAGCAGCTTGATGGACTGAGGGGGGCTTCGATTCTCCAGACTCGATGACTCGATGACCGCTTCAGATATGACTATGGACTTTGATGAGACTTGACTAATAACTCAAGTAACTTAATTAATTTTGAATTTGAAGAACATAATTGTTTGGATTATATTGTTCTATTATGGCTCCTGTGAATATTATTATTTATGTAATTGTTTTGCTAAAGCACACAATTAGGGGCCGGGATGTTGGAGCCAGTTTGACAATTAAATCAAATAATGTCAAGAATGATGTTAATGAATTATTGGATGTTTTAGATTTCATTGTGATTGACTGATTGTTTTCAGCTGCTCACGCTCCTACTGGTGAGCCACTTCCTCCTCCTATGATTAAGAAGACAGGACAGCTGGGTGCCCTTTGTCTGTCTATCATGTTGAAGGAGTGAGGAGTGAAACAGTTTGTTTACCGCTAAAACAAGTTATTTTGATTATGTTGAAAGTCAACCACGGAGAATATGTTTTGTTTGTGAAAATAAATTATGATCATTTTGAATCTAGAAATATCTCCGCGAGTGCTTATTAAGGAATTTAGTGAGTCAAACACCTCCTCCTCAAGACTACTCTGCATTACTTTATTTTTATTTTTTCGAACTTTTTTGAATGCAAGAGTAGCCGTTACAACCAGTGTTAAATCTATTGCTGTTTCTTTACCCGTAACTACATCTAACCTTGTTCCCGACCCATCATTCACACACACCAGTTCTTTTTCCTCCAAAAATGCTTCCAATGTTTCCCCATTCCAGTCATCCCTTTCACCCCACATTGTGCTATGTGCATTAAAGTCACCACACCAAATGATATTGCCACTCCAGTGCTCAACTATTTTTTCCAGTTGATGAATTTGTAATTTCTTGCACGGATTATAGAAGTTTAGCACTTTGTATCTTTCTTTATTATTCCATACTTCTACCCCTACTATTTCTAGTTCTTGTTTTTCTTTTAATATTGTATAATGCATGTCTTCTTTAATAAATATGGCACATCCTCCTCCTTGCCCATCATTCCTATCTTTACGTATTGTTACGTATCCTTTTATTATAAAGCTCAATTTTGGCTTCAGCCAGGTTTCTTGAATACATATTATATGTGGTTTATTTTTCATATTATTAATATATCCCTTTAGTTCCTGTCCGTTTGCTACTAAACTTCTGGCATTCCACTGAATAATTAACATGACGTTGGATTGTGGTAACATGACTCTGTCTCGTCTACTCTCTGTAGTTCACCTTGTACCTGTTCCCAAGATAGTTCTTTTAAATTTAAGAACTTTGCTGCTGCTTTGACAATTATTTTGATCTTCTCAGTTTTATTTCTTGCCTGTTCTGTACAGTTTATGACATATGCCAGGAACACAACTAGCTTGTCCATAGAAAGTCCTGTATTTGCTGCCTCTTGTTTTTTATTACTTGAACCATTGCCACTTCTGTCTCGTTCTGAACTATTCTCACTTCTATCTTGTTCTGCACTTTCTTGATTTCTTACTTTAACTGCCTCTGCGTATGTAATATTTCTTTCTACTTTGATTTGCTGTACTTCTGTTGCCTGTTTCCTAATGACACATCCCCCATACGCTGCTGTGTGATTCCCGCCACAGTTACAATACTTGACCAGATCATTATCTCCACATTGTCCATATTCATGCTCCCCTCCACACCTTCCACATCTCAACTTAGCATGGCACACACTGGCTATGTGCCCATAGCGTTGGCACTTGAAGCAGCGTACTGGGGGTGGGACGTAAGCTCTAACATAAAAGCTTAAAAACCCAATCATAATTCTTTGCGGGAGGACTTCCTCGACAAACTGTACTAATACTGATTCGCTCTCTGTCTTTTCTGCATTTCTATATGCCATCATTCTTGTCATCATCTTGACAGTTCCCCCTTTTATTTGTCTTTTTAATTCTTCTAAATTTTCACCTCTTGGAATTCCTGTCACTACTCCTCTTGCCCCCTTTCTTTCTCCCACTTCCATTTTTTCCTTTATTATCTTATTGCACAGTTTTTGCAACCGCATTGCTTTATTCTTTTGTTCTCCATTTTTGCATTTAATCAAAAGTCGTCCGTCCCTAAGCACCTTTGCTATCTCCACCTCTTCGATGTCCTTCTTTAACCCCTTAACCAGTGTCATTAAACTTATGTCATTCATGTCTCATCTTCTTCGTGAACTCTTTTAGCACTCGACTTTCCTTCATGCCCTCCACTCCCCTTCTTTCCTCTCTCCCCTCTAGTCCTATCCACGTCCATACCTTCCTCATACATCCCGTCACTATCCCCTTCCATCTCGATCCAGTCACAAAACAGCTTATGCACAACCGCCAAGAAGATTTGGATACTCTCACGTGTTTAGCCACCGCTCTTGGTTTACTCAGGGAAACACATTTCCCGCGCTCTCTTTGAAATGACGTCAAGGTTTTTCTTCTTCTTTGGTTTAATGGCGGTTGGCGAGCAACCTTGTGATGTGCATTACCGCCACCTTTTGATATGGAGTGTGGACCGAGGTATAACCCTACTCCAGTGTTTTTCAACCTTTTTTGAGCCAAGGCACATTTTTTTCATTGAAAAAATGCGGAGGCACACCACCAGCAGAAAACATTAAAAAATGAAACTCAGCATCCGATATTGACCGTACCATACCATACCAACTTTATTTATAAAGCCCTTTAAAAACAAGCACAGTTGAAGAATAAAGGGCTGTACACCACAAAGAAATAGAGGCAAAGGACAGACTACAAAATAACATTTAAAACAGAAATGAAAATACTCATTGAAAAAGCAAATGCAAATTACCCTAAGAACAATTTGTTAGATAAAAAAACAGTTTAAAAAGTTAAAAACAGTTAAAAAAGTTAAAAGCTAAAAACAGTTTAAAGTCTCATAGTCTCATATGCTGGGTTAAAAGCCAGTGAATAAAAATGGGTTTTAAGAAGGGTCTTAAAAATAGCCAAAGAAGGGGCCTGTCTCACATGGAGAGGGAGATCGTTCCAGAGTTTGGGACCCCAACAGAGAAGGCTCTGTCCCCTCTGAGCTTGCGCTTTGTTTTGGGTACCTCCAGGATCAGCTGATCAGCTGACCTGAGGGACCGGGTGGGGGCATAGAGGTGGAGCAGCTCAGAGAGGTACGGTGGGGCAAGACCACACAAGGATTTAAAAACGAGTAAGATAATTTTAAAATGGACTCTAAAAGACACAGTAAAAAGTTGTTCTTGCAATTGTTGGATATGACTTTAAACCATAACCAAGCATGCATCACTATAGCTCTTGTCTCAAAGTAGGTTTACTGTCACCACCTGTCACATCACGCCGTGACTTATTTTGAGTTTTTTGGTGTTTTATTGTGTGTAGTGTTTTAGTTTTTGTCTTGCGCTCCTATTTTGGTGCCTTTTTTTCTGTAGCAGTTTCATGTCTTCCTTTAACCTAGGTTCCATTCTAGAGGCTAATCTTTCCTGTGATAAAATGGCAACCAAGGTAATCAAAAAGGTCAACCAACGAACAAGATTTCTCTACAGAATCTCCTCTCTGGTCAACAAAAGCACCATGAAGATTCTAGCGGGAACTCTCATTCAACCCTTTTTCGATTACGCATGCACCTCCTGGTACCCCAGCACCTCCAAAACCCTCAAATCTAAACTCCAAACATCCCAGAACAAGCTAGTCAGGTTACTTCTAGACCTCCACCCCAGATCACACCTCACTCCTACCCACTTCTCCAAAGTGGGCTGGCTCAAGGTGGAGGACAGAGTAAAACAACTTGCACTGAGCCTAGTCTATAAAATCCGCTACACCTCCCTGATACCGAAGTACATGTTAAACTACTTCCTTAACGTAAACGACCGCCATAACCACAACACCAGGGGGAGCTCCACTAACCACGTTAAACCCAGATTCCGATCTAACAAAGGTCTTAACTCATTCTCCTTCTATGCCACATCAATATGGAATGCACTCCCAACAGGTGTAAAAGAAAGGGCATCTCTATCCTCCTTCAAAACCGCACTAAAACAACACCTCCAGTCAACTTCAACCCTTGACTAACACCCTCCCCCTTCCACATCCCACTTCCCCGGATTGTTAATAACCAAATGTAAATAATCAAATGTATTTCTAATGTATATACTTGTTCTTATGCTATCTGAGCTCACTATGTTCTCTGCTCGCTGTACATATCCTACCAAGTCAGACCTACACTGTTTCAATGTCCATTTCTCTGATGATGCAATTGTTGATGACTGAAGTGCTGATATCAACCAAACCCTCCTCATCCCACCCCCCGGATTGTAAATAATTTAAATAATTCAATGTATATACTCTGATGATTAACTTGTGTGATGACTGTATTATGATGATAGTATATATTTGTACCATGAATTGATTTAAGTGGACCCCGACTTAAACAAGTGGAAAAACCTATTCGGGTGTTACCATTTAGTGGTCAATTGTACGGAATATGTACTGAACTGTGCAATCTACCAATAAAAGTTTCAATCAATCAATACACTTCTTTCCTCTCTCCCCTCTAGTCCTATCCATGTCCATACCTTCCTCATACATCTCGTCACTATACCCTTCCATCTCGATCCAGTCACAAATCTTCTTCTTCTTTTTTTTTGTTCAATGGTGTTTTGCAAGCAACCTTCTCATTTGCATTACCGCCACCTTCTGAAATGGAGTGTGGACCTACTTAACTTAATATTCTTTTATTTAACCTAGTCTTTTTAAAATATGTATATAATGTTTTGTATCCTATGTGTTCTGAGTGCAATCTTAAAATATCTTCCACTACTAACCTAACCTTCCCTTTCGCTAACTTATTTCCCAGTATTTCCCTTTCTCTATTGTATTTCCTACACTGTATTAAAACATGTCCTACCCTTTCTATATGACGGCAACAGTCACAGAGCCCTGTATTATGTTTCCCTATCAATTTCAATGAACTATTTAGATATGTATGTCCTAATCTCATTATCGTAATAATGTCTTCTTCCTTCCTAATTCTATTGCCTCCTCTCATTACACCTTCTCTCCTCCAGTCACAAATCAGATTATGCCAGCCGCCAAAAAGATTCAAACACATTTTTTTTTTTTGGACTTTTTTTTTTGGTAAATTTTTTTTAAATGAACAACAAACATACATTTATAATTCACACACAAGTCAAGGCACTTTCAACAACATCAAGGAACGAAAACAAAAGCAAATACAGATAGAGTAATAATACTAAAAAATATGGAAAAATAAATAAATAAATAAAAAGACAAAAAGGGCTACCGAAATCACTTATGTTTTTAACAAAGATATCAATTTAAGGGGTTTTGTACTCTTAATCATTCTCCAAGATTTGATAGATAATTGCAACCCATTAGCCAATTAGAAAATGTAGGCCTTACTTTGTAAATTGATTGATTGATTGATTGAAACTTTTATTAGTAGTTTGCACAGTACAGTACATATTCCGTACAATTGACCACTAAATGGTAACACCCCAATAAGTTTTTCAACTTGTTTAAGTCGGGGTCCACGTAAATCATCCATCCATCCATCCATTTTCTACCGCTTGTCCCTTTTTGGGGTCGCTGGAGCCTATCTCAGCTGCATTCGGGCGGAAGGCGGGGTACACCCTGGACAAGTCGCCACCTCATCACAGGGACCACGTAAATCAATTCATGGTAAATCGACATTTATGTAGAAATTTTTTTGCCTGCAGCATAATAATGTTGACAAACATTTCTATGTTACAGTCGTTTATAAAAATACCAAATTTGATCTCTTCTATAATGAATGGAAGATTCAAACTTTTATAGTTCGGGATATGACTTAAAAGCATTATCAAACATTGTTGAACAGGAAATGATTAGACTTAAGAGATGATTTGATGTCAATAAATTATCATTAAATGTAAAAAAAAAACTTCATGATTTTTTTGTAAGAGGAAAAGGGAGGAAACGATCAAACTGTCAATAGATGGAATTGATATTGAAAGGGTTTCTGAACTTAGATTTTTAGGAGTGATACTGGATGACGGTCTGACATGGAAATCTCATATTGCACATGTACGGAAAAAGATGTCTAAGACTATTTTTATATTAAATATGGTAAAATATGTGTTAGATTATAGGGCAATGCGTATATTGTATGGTGCACTTATATTGCCATATATCAGCTACTGTGTGGAAGTGTGGGGGAACACATATAAGAGTAACAAAGTGTGGGGGAACACATAGAGTAACATAAAGTGTGGGGGAACACATATAAGAGTCACATAAAGGCATTGTATCAACTACAGAAAAGAGCTATAAGGATTATTCATAAAGTAGATTACTTAGAACACACTAACATATTATTTATTAATTCTGGTTTATTGAAACTACAGGAGCTAGCAAAGTTACAGACATTATGTGTCATGTTTAAGGCAAATTTACAAAAAATGTTTATCACTTCTGAGAATGAAGAGCATAGAAGAAAAGGTAATTTCCAACATCAGTATTCAAGGACAACTTTAAAACAAATGTGTATATCAATGGTGGGGGTTCAACTATGGAATTCTCTTTACAATGAGATAAAAGATTGTAAAAATATATTCCAATTGAAAAACATATATAAAGACAGAACAATAAGATCATATGGACAGCCATAAGTGTTTACATTTTGCTTTATATTTATTATTTTACTTATTTTTTGCCTGGTTTTGTATTTGTTTTGTATCATCCTGTGAGTTGTATATTATTTTATTTTTATTTTCGGTTTGTACTTCATGAAGTTTTGCACTTGTTGTGTTTTTTTTTTTTTGTTTTCATTATATTTGGATGTAATTGTTGGTTTATATGATATCCATTAAGTAAGATATACGTATTATGTTGAAGGGGGCAGGAAAATATAAGATTTTTCTTCATCCTGCTCCTTCTCATGCATTGGTGTGTAAATGTATAATTGAATAGTTGAGGTATAAATTGTCTATCGATCAAAGAAGCACACCAATGAAGGAGATAAATAAAAATGAAATGAAATGGAAGATTCAAACAATTGATAATTCACTGTCAGCCACCGATCATTGGTCCACTTCCGCTTCCTTGTCAAAGTTCGTCAGATATAATAATCAATTTTAAATAAATTGCACGACAAATAAATTGATTATGGTGGAAATATCGTTGTTTGTGTGTCTAATAATCACGAATGAATTACATCTAAAAAAAAATTGTTTTTATTAAAAAAAAAAAATCGTCGCACGAATAAGTAGTTCCGGTTTGTACGTTATATGATTTGACAACATGGCATAAAGAAATAGTCCAACCAAAAGACACGAGTCAAATTATCATGTGGTTTTTACCAAGACAATGTAAAAACTAAAAAAATGTTTTCTAATTGTATTTATCATTTTTAAACTCTCATTTCGTTCCTATTCAGTCGCATTTGTCAAAGTAAGGCTCTTGGCGAAGTAGACGGAAGTGGAGTGTTGCGGCGGAGGGATAAAGCAGTGAGTCTGAAAGACACGCTTCCTTTTTTCTGTGGCCGCCATAGTGAGTGGAGCTTCCCGGCGAGCCCAAACTTTATTACCGATCATGGTGAGAATTTACAGGTTTGTCAATTGTGTAACGTGTATGTCGTGTCGTAGTAACTATAGCCTTTCTACGCAATTAAGTAGCATATGTATGTGCGATATATTTAAAATTGTCGGCGGTTTTTCTAATGTTCAGCGCGGCAGACACGAGGAGCCATTTTGAAGCTAGTCCCTATTTACACGTGTGTCAGCATTTCGATTAGCTTGCCGTTAATACCATCACAATGTATGTATTATTTCCCTTGTTGCAGTCTTATGCTGGCAATTGAAGTTCATGTCACATGTTTTAGCCATGTTCACAAGGTAAATCATTGTCTGGACGGCCAACCTACCCAGGCTAGCTAATAGTAGCTAACAGGCCTCGTTCGGTGACTTCTCGCGATAGCATCTTCATCAACGTTATTAAAACCCATATGATGGCCGATGGAATAACACTGCATTCACGAGTTAGTTGTGTTTTCATCCTATTTGAGTCCAGTTCAATACGTACAATAAATAAGATTTTGTTATGAACATATATTCTGCCCACTGTGCCTCCCGGCAAATAAGAACAACAAAGGTTATCACCTCTGGCCTGTTTTAGAATAGAATAGAAAGTACTTTATCCTGGGAGAAATTCAGCACCACAGTTCGCTCACAATAGACAATAATCACAATAATAAATAATGAATAATGTAATATATATATATATATATATATATATATATTGTATTATATATAATATATGAATAATATGAATATATTTTACATTTAAGTGCAGTCAAGGAACATATGCCTTATACAGTCTGATGGCTGTCTGTATGAAGGACCTCCTGTGTCGTTCTGTGTTGCATTTTGGGAGTCTGAGCCTTCCACTGAACGTGCTCATTCTCTCTGCCAGGTCCGAGTGTAGTGGGTGGGAGGTGTTGTTCATAATGGCTAGGAGTTTTGCTAGACTTCTCCTCTCTGACACCACCGCCAGAGAGTCTAGCTCCACTCCTACCACGTTACTGGCCTTCTCTACCAACTTGTCCAGTCTGTTTGCGTCCCTCACTCTTAGTCCGCTGCCCCAGAAGGCCACAGCATACAAAAAGGAGCCCGCCACCACCGACTCGTAGAACATCTTTGTACAGACGTTGAAGGATCCTAGCCTCCTGAGGAAGTAGAGGCGGCTCTGTCCCTTCTTGTAGAGTGCCTCAGCGTGTTTTGTCCCATTCAGCTTGTTGTCCATGTGTACCGTATTTTCCGCACCATAAGGCGCCCCGTGTTATTAGCCGCACGTTTAATGAACGGAATATTTCAAAACTTTGTTTCCCTATTAGCCGCCCCGTGCTATTAGCCGCACCTACGCTACGCTAAAGGGAATGTCAACAAAACAGTCAGGTCAGTCAAACTTTAATAATATATTACAAACCAGCGTTCTAACAACTCTGTTCACTCCCAAAATGTAATGTACAAATGTGCAATCACAAAAATAGTAACACTCAAAATAGTGCAGAGCAATAGCAACATCAATAACTCAACGTTGCTCATACGTTAGTGTCACACAACACACAAAATAAACATTTAAAGCTCACTTTCTGAAGTTATTACTCATCCACAAATCCCTCGAATTATTCTTCTTCGGTGTGCTTCACTTGTTTTTTGACACCATCGATGATGTGGACGCGCATGCAGTCGTAGATCAACAGGAACGGCGCTGCGTGAAAAAAGTCACCCGGTGTCTTCGCGTAAACGTCTATCAACCACTCGCTCATCTTTTCTTCATCCATCCATCCCTTCGAGATAGCTTTTATGATGACGCCGGCTGGAAAGTTCTCTTTTGGCAAGGTCTTCCTTTTGAATATCACAATGGGTGGAAGTTTCTGGCCGTTAGCATGGCAAGCTAGAACCACAGTAGGACGACTTCTCATTCGCTGTGGTGCGAATATTCACCGTACGTGTTCCCGTTGTATCCACAGTGCGGTTCACATGAATATCAAAAGTCAGTGGAACCTTGTACGCGTGTCTCTTAGTAGGAGACATTTTGTTGTCTTTACAGAAATACACAAATGAAATGAAACGTAATATCCGCGCGCTTCTTCTTCTACGGGGGCGGGTGCTCACCTTGGCGGTTGCTTACAGTAGAAGAAGCGCTTCCTCTTCTATGGGGGCGGTTGCTTACAGTAGAAGAAGCGCTTCCTCTTCTATGGGGGCGGTTGCTTACCGTAGAAGAAGAAGCGCCTCCTCTTTTACGGGGAAAAAAGATGGCGGCTGTTTACCGTAGTTGCGAGACCTAAACTTTATGAAAATAAATATGAATATTAATCCATATATAAGGCATTAGCCGCACTGTCTGCTTTTGAGAAAAATTGTGGTTTTTAGGTGCGGCTTATGGTGCGGAAAATACGGTACTCTGAGGTATTTATAATCCTCAACCATGTCCACATCGACCCCCCTGATAAAAACAGGGGTCGCCGGAGTACTCCTCCTCCTTCCCAGGTCCACAACCAGCTCCTTGGTCTTTGTTACATTGAGCTGGAGGTGGTTCTTTCCACACCATGTGACAGTCCTCCACCAGTGCCCTGTATTCCTCATCACCATCGTCAATACACCCCACTATCGCAGAGTCATCAGAAAACTTCTGAAGGTGGCAGAAAAAGACACTTCGTCATGTCTGGTTCGCAGATTTCATTGATAGCTCAATTTAAGGTCCAAGTATGTCCGCCATGCTGTGGTGTCACAACATGCCAGACTGCAGAAGCATCCAAAATTGTGCAAGCTCACAGCCCAAATGAATGAACCATATGATTTGACTGTTTGGCGTTGTAACATAGTGTATCCCGATACCAATATTTTAGTGCCGGTACCAAAATGTATTCCGGTACTTCTAAGTGAGTTTTTAATCCACTTGTTCATTTACTGTTGATATCTGCTTACTTTCTCTTTAAACATGTTCTATCTACACTTCTGTCAAAATGTAATAATCACTTATTCTTCTGTTTGATACTTTACATTAGTTCTGGATGATACCACAAATTTGGGTGTCGATCCGATACCAAGTACCGTATTTTTCGGACTAAGTCGCTCCGGAGTATACGTCGCACTGGCCGAAAATGCACAATAAAGAAGGAAAAAAACATATATACGTCGCATTTTTTGGGGAAATTTATTTGATAAAATCCAACGCCAAGAATAGACATTTGAAAAGCAGTTTAAAATAAAGAATAGTGAACAACAGGTTGAATAAGTGTATGTTATATGAGGCATAAATAACCAACTGAGAAGGTGCCTGGTATGTTAACGTAACATATTATGGTAAGAGTCATTCAAATAACTATAACATATAGAACATGCCATACGTTTACCAAAGAATCTGTCACTCCTGATCGCTAAATCCGATGAAATCTTCTGCGGCGTCGCCTCTGGTATGCGCTGTTTCCTTTCTTTCTGCTGCATATTTCACTACGTCCGGCTTGTAATCAGCAGTATTTGATTTCCTTTTCGGTGCCATTTTAGTTCAGCCCTTCTTAGTTTTTATAAGTTGAAATTATCCATTTTAATTGCTACGGACGTAGCAGCAGTTAGCATCCCATGACGCACAATGCACTTCTGCCATGACCCGCCCCCGCCAAATTCTTAGTGGTTGACGTGTGTGTGACAATTCCTGACGTGTGTGTGACGATTGCGGACATTTGCTTCGTCTCTTACGCGAATGAGATAAATAATATTTGATATTTTACGGTAATGTGTTAATAATTTCACACACTGTAAATCGCTCTGGAGTATATGTCGCACCCCCGGCCAAACTATGAAAAAAACTGCGATTTATAATCCGAAAAATACGGTAGTTACAAGATCATACATTGGTCATATTCAAAGTCCTCATGTGTCCAGGTACGTCTTTCCTGAGTTAATAAACATAATATACATTTTAAAAAGGAAAAAATAATTTGACGATAAAGAATATCGATGTAATCATAGTAGTATTGACTAGATACGCTATTGCACTTGGTATCATTACAGTGGATGTTAATTGTAGATCCACCAATGTCATTTGTTTATATTGTAGCGTCCCGGAAGAGTTGGTGCTGCAGAGAATTCTGGGAATTTGTTCTTTAGTGTTTATGTTGTGTTGCAGTGCAGATATTCTCCCAAAATGTTTGTCATTGTTTAGTCTAGCTTTACTTTATGGCATATGTTTATGACAGTGTTGGCATTGTTCATACGGCCACCCTTGTATGTATGGCTGTTGACTAAGTATGCACTTCATTCACTTACATGTAGTGTGTTGAAAGATAGGATTAAAGAATGGGCATAGTTGAGTCTTGTCTTTACCAATTCTGGAGCATTTATATTCATTACCATGGAGACAAGGATTAGAGATTTAGAAGTAATTATAACACCTCGCTGCAAACATGCGTGTCTGCATGACGTGAGACGATGGGTGGGGCACCGGTACTTTTTAGAGGCGATAGAGTACCGAATATGATTCATTAGTACCGCGGTACTATACTAATACCGGTATACCGTACAACCCTATTGTAACATATAAGTCGGTAAAGACGAAAGTCATCATAGTTACCTTTAAGGTGTCTAGTGAAGGGCAACTCCTGGGATGTTGACTTTTTCTTTTCTAAATGTGGTCAATCTAGTTCCCGTGCTTTTAGTTAACTCTTATTAAAAACAAGCAACGTAATTTGTGCACATCTACTTTTTCTTTCAGGCCTGTGCCCGACCCCTCATCTCGGTGTACTCCGAGAAAGGAGAATTTTCAGGCAAAAATGTTGTCATGCCCGCTGTGTTCAGGGCTCCCATTCGCCCTGATGTCGTGAATTTTGTGCACACCAACATGCGCAAGAACAGTCGCCAGCCCTATGCAGTCAGTAAACTGGCAGGTCAGTACATTAAACTTATATACTGGTGTCTATTATAATTTATATGCTGTCATTTAAATGCTGCTTTGTTTTAGGCCACCAAACCAGTGCTGAGTCCTGGGGTACAGGAAGAGCTGTGGCCCGTATCCCACGTGTGAGGGGTGGCGGTACTCACCGCTCTGGCCAGGGCGCTTTTGGAAATGTATCCTTTTTTAATTATTACCCCTTAGGCAAAGTGGCAGTAACGGTCAAACTTGCAATGATGGTGTAATTTGCGTCCGACACCGCATCCAGAGACAAAATGCCTATTGTCAAACACTGGCTCGGTCGACTGACGAACATTTTGTCTGAGCATGTTTTGGAGGAAAAAATATATATACAAACTCTCTGTGCTAGAAAAGAC
Source organism: Entelurus aequoreus (assembly GCF_033978785.1). Taxonomy (NCBI): domain Eukaryota; kingdom Metazoa; phylum Chordata; class Actinopteri; order Syngnathiformes; family Syngnathidae; genus Entelurus; species Entelurus aequoreus. Next base: position 49,870,200 of record NC_084740.1, read on the forward strand.
ACCTTAATTTTCCCAAAAGATGTGTCGTGGAGGGCGCATGTTTGCCCCCACCAAGACCTGGCGTCGTTGGCACCGCAGGGTCAACATCCCCCAGAAGCGATATGCCATCTGCTCAGCCCTGGCTGCTTCGGCAATCCCTGCACTTGTCATGTCCAAGGGTGAGCTCAGTTATATTCAAATCAAATTCCTAAATTGAGGATTTGTTGAATGTGTTAAACTTGCCATGATGGTGTAATTTGCGTCTGACCCTGTGAACAGTGACAGTTGCCTGCTGTCATCAAGCTGTCACAGGGGGTTGATGTGTTGTGAAGTTCTGAGCAGGCTCAGTTAAGGTCTTTATGGTCTTATCTGGTTGTGTTGGGATGTTGACATGATGTCGTCTACAGGGCACTGTGTTGAGGAAATCCCTGAGGTCCCTCTGGTTGTTGAAGACAAAGTTGAGGGTTACAAGAAGACTAAGGAGGCTGTACTCCTGCTGAAGAAGCTCAAAGCCTGGAATGACATAAAGAAGGTAAATTAAATTTCCTAATACTTTTTTCTTACTTTGTCACTTAACTGAACCATACACAAGGGACTTGGACAAGTCTATAGAAAAACGTGTGAACCACATTCATTTGTTTAGGGGGCAGATAATTATATAAGCTACATATACCGTATATCATTAATGTAATTTCCCTGTTAAGGTCTACGCCTCTCAGCGCATGCGTGCCGGTAAGGGTAAAATGAGAAATCGTCGACGCATTCAACGCAGAGGGCCTTGCATCATCTACAATCAAGATTCTGGTGTCACAAAGGCCTTCAGAAATATCCCTGGTAATTTTAAATCAAAAGTACCAGTAGAGTGGAGAAACAAGTTGTCTCTATTTTGAAGCCATTATCATATTTTTGATGTATGACACACAAATACTTACAAAGTCTGCGAGTAAACAGATATGATCAAATCGGTATCAATCTCACGGAGAGCCCCGAGCCATTTTGAGAGATAAGCTAGCCAGACACGTCATCGTGTGACAGAGGTAGGAACCACAGATCCCCGTATCACCAAGGATGCAAATCATGCAGACTTTGAGAGCCAACACCGATTACTGGGGGGGGATTATGATCCAGAAACTTATATTTATCCTGAATATAAGAAGGATACGCTACAAGTTTTGGAAGCTCTGCTAAACAGATCCAGCTTTAGTGAAGCACTAAGCATCATAGTCTCCCTGCAGACACTGTCTTCAGTTGTTTGTCCCCATATGAATTGAATGTCACAGATTAAAAAACACGTATAGATTTATGGCTAAATACTCCTAATATCCAAATGAGAGACATTATTTATAATCTAGAATAATTTTGATGAGCCAAGATGTGATGTGGGAGCAACAGGACATCACGGCCAGCTCACAGTAAAGCAGCAGAGGGCTAACATTTGGTTAAAATTCAGGTCTCAATATGTATATAGTGTATTGGTGGCGGGGTTTTATGGGTGGAATAGAGCCTCGATTGACGGGTGTATTTGTCTGTACTTAGAACGCATTAAAAAGAAACACATACAGGGTTTCCTCTTGATTGCCACTTTATACTGGCGGTGGGGGTGTGGTTAGTGGCGTGGTCAATATGACAATTTTGATTTGCAATGATGAATATATTCTTTGATAAGGCTGAACACATGTTTTGTATATTTAAAAACAAATATTAGTGTTATTAGTTAATACCACTAATATGAATATTAACATTTTTCTTTATCAGAATCACAATCAGTTTTAACACAAAGAATATGGTTTGTTTTTCAATGCAATTTCAATTGTTGCTGCTTATTGTACTTAGACTATACTTGTTTTGCAATTTAGTTTGCCAAATATGTAAACCGTCCTTTTGCGTTAAATTTGGGAAAAAAAGTGTTATTTTTCACTGTCACTGTAAAACTAACCACATTAAAGTACATTATTTGTACACACACAGTACACATACATGTAGAAATCACGTTAGATTAATAATATGATTTGGAATAAACTGAAAAAAGCAATACAATTAGACAAGCTAACTCAAATTAGCATGGCCAACCGCAGGGCACAGAGACAATCATTGACGCGCACAGGGACAATTGTACACGCCACAAAGCGATGTTTGAAGACGCACACTGTGTAAAGTTAGACATTGTTGTCGGTAATGTCAAAAGACAACAAATGCATTAATTAGCTTAAAATATCTTTCGCTTCAACTTTTTCTCCTTTTACTCTGTTTAGGTGTGCGACCAGTGACCAATGAAACACTATTAGGCATATAAAGTCAATTGTTTTTCAATTCTACTGGTACTTTAAATTTTGAGCTTGAAAGAATAGCTTACTGAATCTTTTTTGTTAATTTCTTGTTAAAACTCATGAATCGTGTGCATGCACGTTATATATTTGTGTTGTTTTGCAGGAATAACTCTGCAGAATGTGAACAAGCTGAACCTTCTGAGATTGGCCCCTGGCGGTCATGTTGGACGCTTCTGCATCTGGACTGAGAGTGCTTTCCGCAAGCTGGATGAACTGTATGGCACATGGCGTAAAGCGTCCACCCTCAAAGTTGACTACAAGTAAGATTTTATTTTTTTTGTGCAAGTGTAAGCATTGTGGCAGAAAGTAGCATATTGCTATGATGAGCTTTTCTACTTCACGGTCCGTGTTTTTGAAACCTGTGATATGAATGAAGTTCTGAGTCAATTGACTGTCATAGTGATAAACATGGTATTGTTCAGCCTTTACAATACTAATATTTTTTCTAAATTAGCCTGCCAATGCATAAGATGACAAACACAGACCTGAGCAGGATTCTGAAGAGTGAGGAGGTCCAGAAAGCACTTCGTGCACCCAAGTAAGTACTGACTGAACATTTCTGACTTTGCGGTGGCTATGATGATACTCTACTTTGGTCTGTGTTTCTGAATCCTGATATTAAATATAAGTCCTGAGCAATGAAATGATACAAGTATTCATTCATCGTTAATGGAAGAAATTAAAAGCTCATCTTCTCCCTGTAGCAAGAAGATCAACCGCAGAGTACTGAAGAAGAATCCCCTTAAGAACATTAGGGTTATGTTCAAACTGAACCCCCACGCCAAGACAGCAAGACGTCACGCCATTCTTAAGCATGACCCCAAGGTAAGAAACAACCACTCTTTGGTGTTTGGTATATTATGGGCCTGATTTACTAAAGGTTTGTGTGTATTAAAACATTTGCAAACTTGATAGCACGCGCAACGCTGATCTACTTAGCATGTGCAGAGGGGAATGCGTCTGTTAAGTGAGCTAAATAAGGCTTGTAATCCATTTTGCGTCTGTGTTCATTAATATGTAGATTACATGCTGATCGTCAGAACGCCCACAAACTAGGAGAGGATGTAAATGTTATACAGCATGCACAATGTGATTTATCAACACATCAGTTTTATGTAGCACCTCTGAGAAGTATATGCAAACTGACACACTTGGTGCTCGTGCTGCAAAGAGTCCATAGACAGAATCCTCCGTCCCATTGCAGAGTTTCCCCTAGGATTGCCAAGATACCTGTGGTGGGGGATGTAGTCACTATGGCGCCATTGTATAATTTGCACAATTGGCTATATGATTTTCTTTAAAAAGGCCCAAAAATGTATGCAAACAAATCTGGTAATTAGTATTAACATTTTTACATTATATCAATATAGCTTTTTTCCCCATTCTTGCTGCTTATTGTACAACGTACTTTGAGAATTTTTGAATTGTCTAGAGACTTTAAGTGACCTTTTCTTTATTAAAAATGACTAGTAACAAATCTAGCTTTTTTTCTGGTGTTATAATAGAATTTACCTGTGTCTAGAACTTCTGTCCCCTGATGTCCCCAACGAAAAGCGAGTTGCAGCAAGCATGAAGTCACACTTGTTTGGCACGGCTGCTCCAGTTGGACTTTCTTTCTTTAAAAGCCTCCACTGTCCTCTTAATATTTGCACATTTTGTAGATTGCTGTCCGCGGGTATACCTGGTTTATATTATGTCTACATAGCACAGGTGCAGAATATGCTCCAATTGCGTGCGTCGTCTTCACATCACAACATCCGGTTTCGGCTGCGCCGTTTTTGGTAGTGAAAGTAATTTTTGCGACAGCTTAAATTTGATGCTTCGCTTGTCAATAGTGCACAAATAATATATATCCATTCATATTGTAACGACCTGCTGGTGGTGATTTATGTTCGTGTGGTTTTGGTTTTGATTATTTTTCCCATGATCTCAAACACACAGAAGCACGGAGACGAAAGTGTTTGCACGGGAGAAAAAACCTGTTGGAATTGGGCCAGCTTTTACTATAACATTCTCAGGTTAAAATAGCAAGCGTCTGACTTTTTCTGGAGGCTACAATGCATTGATTAGTTTCCATGTAAAACCCTTATTTTTAAGGAGTGGGGGCTATGATTTTACTGTGGCGGTGCGCCACGTTCAGTAACATTATAGCGAAACCCTAACATGTCAGCATATTTACACGGTCTGTCAGGAAAAAACGTTAAAACATATTGCCTACTGAACACCCTTTTTTATAATTTTATAACTGCATGCAAGGTGATTTAAGGGGCTTATTAAATTAATACATTTTGGTGTCTGCTGGTGTTTTTTAATGTTTTTTTTTATTCATAACATATCAAATACATTTCAAAATATGCATTTTTGCGTCTTGAGCTCAGTAACTGCGGCCCCTCTCCCAGTAGCACACCTTCAGCGATTTTAAATAAAATACAAAATAGTAGGTTCCCATTTAGATGCATTTTGTACAGTCTAAAATGCCTATAAAAAGGGATGCATGCATCTTTAAAAACTGCACACGCCACAGGTAGGAGCATGATAAAAATGAGTGTGCCGGAAACAATAGTATCTCCGTGATGAAGCCGTGTGTGTGTGTGTGTGTGTGTGTGTGTGTAAATAGTACGCGCACAATCCTCATTTTATATAAAGCTGTCCGCAAGACGCTTGAATTGTACACAATGTTAGTAGAGCACATGCAACACGCCCAATAATAGTACTTGCAATTTTATACATTGCATGTGCTGTTTAGCGTGTGGTATTAGGATCATAGTAAATCCGGCCTTATGGCTTTATCCAACTGAAATTGTTTGTTCCCTACAGATCAAGGCAAAAATGCTGAAACCTAAGAAGAAGCCTGGAAAGAAAGGAGCACCTAAGAAAATCAAGGCATAAATGTATACTTGCTGACTGGAGTTCATTAAGAAAATAAATAATTGGTTTCAAGTCAGAGGAGTTGGGCCTTTCATTCACATTGTTCAGCTTGTATTCTGGGGTTGAACTCCCGGCATTGAGATTGAACACCAGTCAGGAGTATTCCTAAATTAACATAAGGTATGTGCTTAATGTTTCCACCTACTCATAATAAATAGTACCCAAATGTTGGTGTGGTCAAAGGCACTAGCAAGTGGTAGACTCCTTCAGTTGACCCTTTCTGTATCCGCCTCAAAAGAACTTGGGAAGAGCTCAAGATTCAAAGGTGAACTACCTGGCATGAGTACTGACTTTCATGATGGTCATTGATCCCATTGAACTTTTTTTTTAACAGGCATCACTCTGCAGAACAAGAACCAGTTGATCCCACATGATACTTGCCCCATATGATCATGCCTTCTGCCTTATTAAAGCCAACACAAGTGAGTTAATGTTTTTTCAGACGGTAGGATTACTGTCTCATGAGTTTAAGCTAGTTCACCAATCCATGTATCTGACACCTGTATAAATGAACTGAGTCTTAAAGGACATTTTTGCCTATCGTTCACAATCATGAGACATGAACAAGTCTTTTTTTCTTTTTCTTTTTTAGGATTATAAAGATAAACGCCTGCAAGATGTGGCTAATAGGAGTCACCGTTGCAGCCTTCAAAGCCCTCTAAAACAACTTCAAAACCCTCCAGCAATGTTTTATATACATGCTGCCAATCTACCGTATTTTCCGCACTATAAGGTGCATCGGATTATAAGGGCACCTTCAATGAATGGCCTATTTTAAAACGTTGTTCATATATAAGGCGCATAGAATAGACGCTACAGTAGAGGCTGGGGTTACATTAAGCATCCATTAGATGGAGCTGCGCTAAAGGGAATGTCAACAAAACAAATAGTGATTGTACTGACACTTCTACTTGCTGCTCTCTGTTCAACAACTCACTGTCCGAGTTTGTCCTCCAACTGTAGCCATCTCGCTTTGTTCCCTCGGAAACTCTGTTTAGTCTTCTTTACTTGGCGCACCATTGATTCGTTAATGTTAAATGATCTCGCTGCTGCTCTATTCCCGTGTTCTACTGCGTGACTGATCGCCTTGAGTTTAAACTCTGCGTCGTAAGCGTGTCTCTTAATAGGAGCCATTTTTGGGTCTTAACATAAAGTTTAGGTCTCGCAACTACGGTAATCAGCCGCCAACTTCATTTTCCCCCGTAGAAGAAGCGCGGGGGATAATGAAGTCGGCGGCTGCTTACCGTAGTTGCGAGACCTGTTGTGACTCAATATTGGTCCATATATAAGGCGCACCGGATTATAAGGCGCACTGTCAGCTTCTGAGGAAATTGGAGGTTTTTAGGTGCGCCTTATAGTGTGGAAAATATGGTATATATAATGTATTAGACTTAGACAACCTTTAATGATCCACAAGGGAAATTGTTCAACACAGTAGCTCAGTTACAATGATGGAAAGGACAATGCAGGTATAAATAGACTAATATAGCTATAAAAAATCTAACATATATACGAATATATACATGTGTACAGAGTAATTTATATACAGATATATTATATTATGTCTATAACATATATACAATATAAACCAATGACCATGTACAATATTACAGTATATACAGTCTATATGACAGCAGCAGCATAAAATGGAGACAATAGACAATCATAACATGTAATATGTACAATACTTAGCATATTTTGGTCATTTCATGCACACCGGAACTAATTCTTAGCATTTATTTCTGTTTCCATAGCAGTGCACTTCCGACTTACAACAAAAAATTTATTGCTACTCTGAATCAAACGCAAGTGTTTTCTAATCATGGCAGACTTGGTAACTGACAATGAAGACTATTTTTGGTCTGAGGATTCGCAGCATTGTCTTTTTAAAGCCAAATATACTGCTTATAGAAGCTAGCACAAAAAGAGGCTAAAACATTAAAGCAGATGGAAGCAGAGAGTGCGACAGTCATGTTGCAAATCTGGAACGTTGATCCAAGCTATGCCGAATTAATGGCTTGTTACCAAATCAACCTGAAACATCCCCGGCCAACTGTCCGTCGAGCAGGTCACTTTACTACTGATCATGGTACATGCAGCACATCACCGTACCCTACAGTGCGTACGCTCTTCGTGTTAGCTGTCTACAAACAAAACCTGAAATGTGGGATAATACTTAACAGTTACTACTGTAATATGATCATGTTTTTCAGTCATTACGAATTGTTCTATCGCAGTGGTGTGCATTACAAACTCAGATGCGTTTCATGCTGACGTAAAAGCTAATACCGTCACACGCTGATGTGTTGGTACGCTAGAGAAAGAGTTCCACAGTGTTCGCTCTTACAATAACAATGTTGCTACAGATTGGTTATTATGCAGGTTATGGAACTGAAGTATTGACTGTTTTTGGAATGCATTTTAGTCATTTAGAGGTAGAATTGATTGCTCCTATTAGCTGCATTGCTATCCACCAAGAAAGACGATTTTTGTTAAAATGCAAAAAAAAAGTCTTGTCATAAGGGTTGTAAACGATGGGCAGAATTCCAAAAAAAGTGCAGTTCCCCTTTAAGACAACAATTAACTTGGTTATGAAGTTTGAGCAGTTCATCTTACAATTTGTCACATTTTAGCCTGTCTGTGCACAAGATGACCAGCCTTGGAAGAACTCTGAAGCGCAAGAGGATCCAGTCTTAAAACACAAAGTAAGTGCTACTAGTTTAGTTTGCATGTTTGCTTTTTAGCTAAGCCAACTGATGATACTCCACTTCAGGTCCGTGTTTCTGAATCCTGATCATATGGAAGTCCTGAGCAATGCAATAGCCGGCACTAAAGCTGAATTGATGTTGCAAGATGTCACTAAATGCCGTTTTCTTCTTTTTACTAGATGACCAACCTTGGAAGAATTCTGAAGCCCAAGAGGATCCAGTCTTAAAACCCCAAGTAAGTGCTACTAATTTAGTTTGCTTTGTAGCTAAGCCAACTGATGATACTCCACTTCAGGTCCGTGTTTCTGAATCCTGATCATATGGAAGTCCTGAGCAATGCAATAGCCGGCACTAAAGCTGAATTGATGTTGCAAGATGTCACTAAGTGGCGTTTTCCTCTTTTTACTAGATGACCAACCTTGGAAGAATTCTGAAGCGCAAGAGGATCCAGTCTTAAAGCACCAAGTAAGTGCTACTAATTTAGTTTGCTTGGTAGCTAAGCCAACTGATGATACTCCACTTCAGGTCCGTGTTTCTGAATCCTGATCATATGGAAGTCCTGAGCAATGCAATAGCCGGCACTAAAGCTGAATTGATGTTGCAAGATGTCACTAAATGCTGTTTTCTTCTTTTTACTAGATGACCAACCTTAGAAGAATTCTGAAGCCCAAGAGGATCCAGTCTTAAAACCCCAAGTAAGTGCTACTAATTTAGTTTGCTTTGTAGCTAAGCCAACTGATGATACTCCACTTCAGGTCCGTGTTTCTGAATCCTGATCATATGGAAGTCCTGAGCAATGCAATAGCCGGCACTAAAGCTGAATTGATGTTGCAAGATGTCACTAAGTGGCGTTTTCCTCTTTTTACTAGATGACCAACCTTGGAAGAATTCTGAAGCGCAAGAGGATCCAGTCTTAAAGCACCATGTAAGTGCTACTAATTTAGTTTGCTTTGTAGCTAAGCCAACTGATGATACTCCACTTCAGGTCCGTGTTTCTGAATCCTGATCATATGGAAGTCCTGAGCAATGCAATAGCCGGCACTAAAGCTGAATTGATGTTGCAAGATGTCACTAAGTGGCGTTTTCCTCTTTTTACTAGATGACCAACCTTGGAAGAATTCTGAAGCGCAAGAGGATCCAGTCTTAAAGCACCATGTAAGTGCTACTAATTTAGTTTGCTTTGTAGCTAAGCCAACTGATGATACTCCACTTCAGGTCCGTGTTTCTGAATCCTGATCATATGGAAGTCCTGAGCAATGCAATAGCCGGCACTAAAGCTGAATTGGTGTTGCAAAATGTCACTAAGTGGCGTTTTCTTCTTTTTACAGCTGGATCAACAGACCACACAACCAGGGGAAGAATGCAACTAGAATAGTGATGTCCAAACTACAGCCTGCCAAAGTCTTCATTGCGGCCCGTGAGACGTTACAAGTCAGAAGCTTGGCCTGTGGTCCATTTTGTAGCCGAATTGACTTATCTGACGTTTCACAGCCCCCATGTGGCAGTTGATGGAATTGACAACAAGTTTGTTCTCAAATCATATTAGGCACAGTATCAATATATATATATATATACTGTAGATATGACCCAATCCTAACAACTTTTCCCACTTATGGTAAAAATGAACTTTAAACAACAAATAAAGTCAACACATGGTCGCACGTGACATAACACATCTAGCACCTGGGTGAAGTTGGTCCCCCCAGCCCTCACAAAACTTTTGAAATAGTCTCATTCATTTGTGCAGTTGAAATGGTTGTGCTGTTTTTGTTTCAGACTTATTAAATATGGGCAGCACGGTTGAACGGGTTAGTGCATGTGCCTCACAAAAGGAAGGACGTGAGTTCAATCCCGGGCACAAGATCTTTTTGTGTGGAGTTTGCATGTTCTCCCCGTGACTGCGTGGGCTCCCTCCGGGTACTCCAGCTTCCTCCCACCTCTAAAGACATGCACCTGGAGATGGGTTGATTGGCAACACTGAATTGGCCCTAGTGTAGGGGTCTCAAACTCAATTTACCTGGGGGGCCACTGGATGCGGAAACTGTGTGAGGCTGGGCCGCAAGAAAAGATTTCTTAAAAAAATCTTAACATGCACTTTTTAATGAATTCACCTTCTTTGTATGGCTATCCCGTCCTAGCAACATATTAGCCAGCTCTCCCGATTTTTCCATAAATAATAAATAAAATAAATATTGACTGTTGTTACCCAAAGTATATTAAGTGGGATTTTTCAGAAAAAATATATATATACAGTAACAAAAACAACCTGTCTCTGATCACTATAGGTGTATAAATAAAATGTTATATAAAATCAGTCCCTTGGGCACAAAACTGAAAATAATACAGCTCTCCAAAAAGTGCACTTCTGCTGCTATTGGAACGTACTAACTACAGCTATTGGAACGTACTAACTACAGCTATTGGAACATACTAACTACAGTTATTACTCAGGAAAAGGCTCAACAGGACTCAGCTGGACCTGCAGAACTTGCTGACCAAGGACTGACAGCAGTGTCCGCGTCACCTGCTGTTGAGACTGTCTAGACCTAAGAGACATGTTCAGCCACCTAAGAGGCTGATTGAGAGTTGTCAAGAACTCTTGGTTTTTTTGAGTTGTTTAAAAAAAAAAAAGTGACATAACTGATTATGATGCTTGACATTTTTGGTCTTTGTTGAAATAAAATTCTATGAAGAGAAAAGTTGTTTGCAAATGTGGTTACAATGCTAAAAAATGAAAAGTTAAAGCTAAAAAAAGAAATACACTTTATTGAGTTAACATTTCTTTATAGGGGGAAAGATGTGATGTTATGAGCTAGGGAATATAACAACTACACTACCCAGCATGCAACTGGAGTGACGAGCATGCGCGGTAGTCCCGAAAAGTGTTGCTGCATGTCGTCACCCGGCAGATAAGAATGAGGTTATGAGCACGCTGTGAAAGTAAACGTCAAGAACTCAGCCAACCCGCCTCGTCTGCATTATTTATAATTAGACAGACAACACATATACCGTACATTGTGATTTGGTTTTGTTTACAAGGAAAGAAAAAAGTTAAAAAAGGGAGATGTGTTGTGTGTATATATATGTATGTGCTGCGGTTGCTTTAAGAACGTTGCGGCAGCTGCCGTAAACGAGGTGCGTTGCTAGCCTGGTTGCTATGTTTCCGGTTGGTCGTAAGAGTGTTCGTCATGTGTTTGTACCCTGCTCAAATCTCAGTAAAGTTATTTGTTGGATTATACCTTTTGTTTTGAACTCTATTTCACCTTGGAGCGCTTTTTCCGGTCCATTGTTTTTCCTGCTTTCCCTATCTGCGCCTAATGACTGAGCTACGTGACGTCATTTCTTGTGATGTCCCACGGAGCATTTCTGCTCGGGACGGGATTTGAATAAAAAACCAACTCTTTTCTTTACTATAGTGGTCTCGTTAACGGGTACCGGTTCTCAAAAAGGGATTCGAGTCAGGGGACTCGGTTCTTTTCTTATCGAACAACCAGGAAAACCGGGTTTGAGTATCATCCCTAACATGCCGTGATAGCACTGCCTTAAACGTCCTCTACAACCTGTCATCGCGTCCAGGACATCAAAAGACTTACAAGAACCAGAATACCTCACAATGTAACAATGAAAAATATTTCAATAATCAATGAATTTTGCAGAAGCAACAATCTTACCTAAATAAAGCCACACCAATTAAGCTTTTTCGACGACTTAATTTTGACATTTCGTCATGCGACACAACATCCTGCATCTCCATCAGTTCCTGTATACTCAAATCAGATTCAATATGGTTATTGAAGAGAATTATATTTAAATAGCGCTTTTCTCTAGAGACTCAAAGCGCTTTTACATAGTGAAACCCAATATCTAAGTTACATTTAAAGCCGTGTGGGTGGCACTGGGAGCAGGTGGGTAAAGTGTCTTGCCCAACTACACAACGGATGGCGGAAGCGGGGATCGAACCTGGAGCCCTCAAGTTGCTGGTACGGCCACTCTACCAACCGAGTTATACCGCCCCACACTGCCTGTCAGGTCTACCTTCCCTCCGCTATGCTAACTCTGTCTTGGAATTCCATTTGCATTTGAACAACCGCAACTCCTGTTAAAAGTTGCTTCAGCTGTCATTAATGTTTGATTTTCACAATGATAAAACTGCAACACACTATTTTGTCCTTTTGCAACATTGTTCATCTTTGCACTGTATATACAGTACAGGCCAAAAGTTTGGACACACCTCATTCAATGCGTTTTCTTTATTTTCATGACTATTTACATTGTAGATTGTCACATCACAACTATGTGGAGTTATGTACTTAACAAAAAAAGGTGAAATAACTGAAAACATGTTTTATAGTCTAGTTTCTTCAAAATAGCCATGCTTTGCTCTGAGTACTGCTTTGCACACTCTTGGCATTCTCTCGATGAGCTTCAATAGGTGAAAAAATGAAATGCTTTTCACTTCACAGGTGTGCCTTATCAGGGTTGATCAGTGGAATTTCTTATGTTATCAATGGAATTGGGACCATCAGTTGTGTTGTGAATGAGGTGTGTCCAAACTTTTGGCCTGTACTGTGCATATATTTTTTAAAACATGCCTTCCATTTAAATTAATTTTGATTTAATATCACACTCACCCTTCTTTTCCAGCACATCAAAGTGGAAACCAGGGGCCGTACTTATCAAGCTTCTTAGAATTACTCCTAAGAAGTCTGCTAAGAGTTGACTTAAGAGTAAATAAATTCTTCGCTGAAAGCTGCACTTAAAAGTTAGTTATCAAGCGTCTTACTCACACTTTCAGCAAAGTGTAGGACTGAATCTTAAGTGTCACACTCAGAGCTGAATTACGACATTACTATGTGCCGTAAACGGAATTTTAGGTGACGTCATTTCTGTGTCCATAGAAATGACCAATCACGGAAGGGAATCCGTTGTCTAAGAATAAAGAAATATCTTGGAAATATTTAAGTGGACAATGGTAGTGTATATTTTGACAATAAACTACAAAATAATACAAAACAAACTAGTCCCCACCGGCACTCACGCTACCGCTCCCTCTCTTCTATCGCCCACACACTCACTGACGTCACTCACCTCACGGCCACACACATACGCTACTGTCATAACATTTTCTTTCCAATTCATTAATTAGGCAACTAATTTGAAACTGGTGTGGGTGGCTCTATATATACTAGCCCACTGCAGACACATGCAGAAATCAACAAAGAATCGAAAAGTATTAAATCTGTGACAAAAATAATATCCGCTCTGTCTAAACGATACCGTTTGATCAGCGGCTCGTCATAAAAAAAAACAGAACATTGTTCCGTTCCCTGAATGTTCGCGCACGTCTCTCTCGCCTCAGTGCCATCCCCTGCTGGCAACTCCTAACCACTTAAGACACCTCTGAAGGTCTCTTAAATATCGTGGAGAGTAGGAGTGATTCTTAGACTTAAGAACGTTGATAAAAAGCTTTTATTCTTAAGTTTGAGAGTAGGACTAAATTTCGCAAATTCTCAGGACTTGAGTGTAAAATGGCACTCTAAGAAGCTTGATAAGTACGGCCCCAGATGTGTACTCAACCATTTGCCAGGTAGCAGACAGCCGGACATTGAGCTGGCAATGGGGGTTTGCCATCAGATGTTTCTCTCACCGTTTGCTCTTTCCTCCACCTTCTGTAACTTTAAGAAACTTTTTTTTAAAATACATTTTCCTTTTCAGCTTTCTGACATAACTTATGTATTACTGTAAATGTATATAGTAAAGAATACTAGCATATCTCAATAAACCAGGAGATTCCCAAAAAGTTATTTTAGTTTTTCAATTTAAAACCTAAACTTTTATTTCAGTTGTTACATTGAAAAAGTAAAATGATTTGAAATAGGCCAGAATTAGTGTGAGATATTTAAAAACTAAAATGTCCTTAATACCGGTGTGGAGGGGGGCGAGGCATGCAGCGGAATGGGGTGTGCCAGGACCGGCCTCGAAGTCAGCGACAGGTGCGTAGATGGCCCAGGTGGGCCTTATTATCTAATCACCTGTCGCTCTATTTAAGCAGCAGCCGGGAGGAGAGAAATGGTGGGAGCTGGTGTGAGAGCGAGAGTGTGCCTGTCACCGTCACAAAAAGACAATTGCTGGAAAGCAACCAAGAGACTTGATTGGAAAATACAACTACAAACCCCGTTTCCATATGAGTTGGGAAATTGTGTTATATGTAAATATAAACGGAATACAATGATTTGCAAATCATTTTCAACCCATATTCAGTTGAATATGCTACAAAGACAACATATTTGATGTTCAAACTGATAAACATTTTTTTTTTTGCAAATAATAATTAACTTTAGAATTTGATGCCAGCAACACGTGACAAAGAAGTTGGGAAAGGTGGCAATAAATACTGATAAAGTTGAGGAATGCTCATCAAACACTTATTTGGAACATCCCACAGGTGTGCAGGCTAATTGGGAACAGGTGGGTGCCATGATTGGGTATAAAAGTAGATTCCATGAAATGCTCAGTCATTCACAAACAAGGATGGGGCGAGGGTCACCACTTTGTCAACAAATGCGTGAGCAAATTGTTGAACAGTTTAAGAAAAACCTTTCTCAACCAGCTATTGCAAGGAATTTAGGGATTTCACCATCTACGGTCCGTAATATCATCAAAGGGTTCAGAGAATCTGGAGAAATCACTGCACGTAAGCAGCTAAGCCCGTGACCTTCGATCCCTCAGGCTGTACTGCATCAACAAGCGACATCAGTGTGTAAAGGATATCACCACATGGGCTCAGGAACACTTCAGAAACCCACTGTCAGTAACTACAGTTGATCGTTACATCTGTAAGTGCAAGTTAAAACTCTCCTGTGCAAGGTGAAAACCGTTTATCAACAACACCCAGAAACGCCGTCGGCTTCGCTGGGCCTGAGCGCATCTAAGATGGACTGATACAAAGTGGAAAAGTGTTCCGTGGTCTGACGAGTCCACATTTCAAATTGTTTTTGGAAAGTGTGGACGTCGTGTCCTCTGGACCAAAGAGGGAAAGAACCATCCGGATTTTTATAGGCGCAAAGTGTAAAAGCCAGCATGTGTGATGGTATGGGGGTGTATTAGTGCCCAAGACATGGGTAACTTACACATCTGTGAAGGCGCCATTAATGCTGAAAGGTACATACAGGTTTTGGAGCAACATATGTTGCCATCCGAGACCCCCGGACTGTTGAACAACTTAAGCTGTACATCGAGCAAGAGTGGGAAAGAATTCCACCTGAGAAGCTTAAAAAATGTGTCTCCTCAGTTCCCAAACGTTTACTGAGTGTTGTTAAAAGGAAAGGCCATGTAACACAGTGGTGAACATGCCCTTTCCCAACTACTTTGGCACGTGTTGCAGCCATGAAATTCTAAGTGAATTATTATTTGCAAAAAAAAATAAAAATTTATGAGTTTGAACATCAAATATCTTGTCTTTGTAGTGCACTCCGAGGGTTGAAAAGGATTTGCAAATCATTGTATTCCGTTTATATTTACATCTAACACAATATGGAAACAGGGTTTGTATATTGAACCTGAACCGGGCTATCATGTCGGTGCTTGGTGGTCCAAATAACCCACTGGGGGGCAACCTCCACAACCGGTACCTAACTAACTAACCTAGCTAACTCAGAAAGCCATAAAAAAAGTATAATAAATGATTTTCAAAAAGTTCAATATTGTAAACTACTAATTCACCCTCTAATCAAGGTTAGAAACTTCCTTATCCTTCAATTGGGTTCTTTATCTTAATTGAGCTACTGATATTGAAATCATCCTGCAACTTTTATAATTTATTGAAATGTGTGTTCACTCTCCCTCATCCTAAATGTTTTAAAAGAAAAGGAGTATCCTTGAAAGTGTGTCGATAATCTGGTTTATGTTCACAAGGAACGAAGGAGGGGCAGGCCGGTCCCCCTCACCCCCCCTGGTGAGCGTCCCTGTTGACTAATCTTATTAGAGCAGCATCAGTTATATTTTTATCTATCTTCCCCAATTTAAAGTTAAAGTAGCAATGATTGTCACACACACACGAGGTGTGGCAAAATTATTCTCTGCATTTGAGCCATCACCCTTGATCACCCCCCGGGAGGTGAGGGGAGCAGTGAGCAGCAGCGGTGGCCGCGCCCGGGAATAATTTTTGGTGATTAAACCCCCAATTCCAACCCTTGATGCTGAGTGCCAAGCAGGGAGGTAATGGCTCCCATTTTTATAGTCTTTGGTATGACTCGGCCGGGGTTTGACCTCACAACCTACCCATCTCAGGGCGGACACTCTTAACCACTGAGTAGGTATACACAGGTACACATACGTTATTTTGCCAGCAAGATGCTTACTTATTTAATTTGGTACAAATATGTTTTGGTGAGGAAAAGGTATTGGCAAGAATGAATCAAAATGAAAATTATTTAATGGATCTTTTTTATAACCTCCTTTTCCCTCCATTTTTTCCCCCATTCATCTTTTTGTTCCCTTTGTGGCCTACAATCTCAAACATCTAGTACTATTATTATTCTTCACCTTCCACATTTAGGCCATATTTACTGAAATTCTAAATGTCTGCTCCCACCTACCAATCTTGGCTTCATCAAATGTGTTTAAAATGTTTGTCTTTGACCTTTAACCTTTCCTCTGCAACTTCCAGGCCCTTCAGAAAAAAACTAGGAAAAGATCATATATAACCAAAGTTAAAATACCGTATTTTTCGGACTATAAGGCGCACTTAAAATCCTTTAATTTCCTCAAAAATCGACAGTGTGCCTTATAACCTGGTGTGCCTAATGAATGGAATAATTCTGGCAGTGCCTACCGACCTCGAAGCAATTTTATTTGGTACATGGTGTAATGATAAGTCACATAAGAGATACGTGTAGATTGCAAGATGACGCCAGTAATCAACATGTTATGCCCATTTGATTGTAGACTCTTACTGACACCTTGTGGCGATATGAAAATACTATGCGTCATTAGTTTGGGCACTTTCGGGTTGACGATGTCAGTTCAGTTCATGAGACAATTGAGAAGTAGACAAGTTGTGTTAGCTCTTACAAGCCTTGGAAAAGATAAGTCTGTAAGTAAACTGTTTAACTTGTTTATGTAAACTCAATATTAAGGTGGAAAGTGGTTACATTTGATACTAAGATGTTTATTGAAAAACAATTTTTGTGCACTGTTTTAATGGATGTTTTGAGGACTTAAAATGGCTGCCAGTCGTGTATTTCCACCTTTGAAATAGTTTCAACACTCAGCAGTATTTGTTTGATGATAGTACTGTATATTTGTGTGAAGCTAATATTTACATATTGTGTATTACATTTCAGTATGTTATTTGAATCTCATAGCTTATACATTTGTCATTGTGTGTATTTCAGTTTTACGAAATAAAAGTCCAGTGCAAGACAAAAGTAAAGATAGGAGAAGACAAAGCAAGATCAACAACAATAAAGAGCCTAAATGGATTCATTTGCTTTGGAACTTTATTAGACATCTTGGATTGTTTGTTAGCTGTCTGCCTCAACAAATATAGTGAGGACAGAACACAACACTAAAACTTTAAATGTTCCATTGTGTCATTAGCCGTGACCCGGATCATGTTTTGTTTAGTCATGTTCTGTTAGTTTTGGACTTCCTAAAGGCCTACTGAAACCCACTACTACCGACCACGCAGTCTGATAGTTTATATATCAATGATGAAATCTTAACATTGCAACACATGCCAATACGGCCGGGTTAACGTATAAAGTGCAATTTTAAATTTCCCGCTAAACTTCCGGTTGAAAACGTCTTTGGATGATGATGTATGCGTGTGACGTAACCAGTGAAACAGAAGTATCGGTACCCCATTGAATCCAATACAAAAAAGCTCTTTTTTCATCTCAAAATTCCACAGTATTCTGGACATCTGTGTTGGTGAATATTTTGCAATTTGTTTAATGAACAATGAAGACTGCAAAGAAGAAAGTTGTAGGTGGGATCGGTGTATTAGCGGCTGGCTGCAGCAACAGAGACTATGACTTGGATAGCAGACGCGCTAGCCGCCGACCGCATGGATGATCGGGTGAAGTCCTTCCGTCGATCGCTGGAACGCAGGTGAGTACTGGTGTTGATGAGCAGATGAGGGCTGGCTGGCGTAGGTGGATAGCTAATGTTTTTAGCATAGCTCTGTGAGGTCCCGTTGCTAAGTTAGCTTCAATGGCGTCGTTAGCAACAGCATTGTTAAGCTTCGCCAGGCTGGAAAGCATTAACCCTGTAGTTACAGGTCCATGGTTTAATAGTATTGTTGATTTTCTGTCTATCCTTCCAGTCAGGGGTTTATTTCTTTTGTTTCTATCTGCAGTTAAGCCCGATGCTATCACTTTAGCTCCGTAGCTAAAGTGCTTCGCCGATGTATTGTCGTGGAGATAAAAGTCACTGTGAATGTCCATTTCGCGTTCTCGACTCTCATTTTCAAGAGGATATAGTATCCGAGGTGGTTTAAAACACAAATCCGTGATCCACAATAGAAAAAGGAGAAAGTGTGGAATCCAATGAACCCTTGTACCTAAGTTACGGTCAGAGCGAAAAAAGATATGTCTTGCACTGCATTCTAGTCCTTAACTCTAACGTTCCTCATCCACAAATCTTTCATCCTCGCTCAAATTAATGGGGTAATCGTCGCTTTCTCGGTCCGAATCGCTGTCGCTGCTGGTGTAAACAATAGGAAAATATGAGGAGGCTATCAACTGACTACGTCACGCTACTTCCGGTACAGGCAAGGCTTTTTTTTATCCGCCACCAAAAGTTGCGATCTTTATCGTCGATGTTCTCTACAAAATCCAGCCGAGTCATACCAAAGACTATAAAAATGGGACCCATAACCTCCCTGCTTGGCACTCAGCAACAAAGGGTTGGAGTTGGGGGTTAAATCACCAAAAATGATTCCCGGGCGCGGCGCCGCTGCTGCCCACTGCTCCCCAAGGGGATGGGACAAATGCAGAGGACAAATTTCGCCACATCTAGTGTGTGTGTGATAATCATTGGTACTTTAATCTTAATCTTAATCTTTAAATCCTTTCAGCAAAAATACGGCAATATCGCGAAATGATCAAGTATGACACAGAATGGATCTGCTATCCCCGTTTAAATTAAAAAAAAATCATTTCAGTAGGCCTTTAAGTTCCTGTTTTGTGCGCCTCTGGGTTTGTTTTGGTTACCATGGGTACTAATTGGGTTCACCCGCCTCTGGTTAGTGGTCAGCACGCTCACCTGCTGTCGAGCACTAATCAGAGAGCTATTTATTCACCTTTCTCGCCACACTCAGTCTGGCTTGGTTGTTTGCTGTGTGCAACATTCACGTTGGTATTCTTCTTTTCTGGCTAATGATTCCTGTGCTAAGTTTTGGTTCTCTCTTCTCGTGCGATCGGCAGGCTTTCCTTTTTGTTTTGTTTCCTGTCTCTTGTAATGTGTAGGATTTATGACAATAAATCATATTCCTACCTTCACGCTTTCGTCCGGAGTTGTCCTTCTGCATCTTGGAAGAACCACCTCGCGATAACATGCGACCCCCACGTGATACATTGAGAATATGGAACATTACACACGGCGCTCAAAAATCTGTCAATTTTAGTACGACTTACGTAAGCTAAGAAGTCGCACCACTTGATGGATTGTCAGCGCATTACGGCTACCATAGTCAGACGTTCAACATACGGGTATTATTATGGTGTGTGTACAAGGACCGCAAAATGCTACCATTTAGGAGACATTATCTGGCGTTTTGTTTCACAATATTATACAAAACCAACTTTTCTTACCTTTTGGTACCTGCTGATGTGTATTTGGGATCTGCATAAGTCCTGAAAGTATGCACACGTCCGCCACTGTAGTCCGTGCCGATACCGTAGTCTTCTTCTTTCTCTCTATCTTCTTGTTATGGGACATTCATCCTCCACTGTTGCCATTCTAATACACCCTAGCGTAATGTTACAGCTTATATCTGTCAGTAGACTCACTATGAAAGCACTAAAACAGGGGTGTCCAAAGTGCGGCCCGGGGGCCATTTGTGGCCCGCAGCTAATTGCTTACCGGCCCGCCACACATTCTGGAAATGCTTTTGATTAATTGATTAAAACTTTTATGAGTAGATTGCACAGTACAGTACATATTCCGTACAATTGACCACTAAATGGTAACACCCCAATATGTTTTTCAACTTGTTTAAGTTTAAGTCCACGTTAATCAATTCATGGTACAAATATATACTATCATCATAATACAGTCATCACACAAGTTAATCATCAGAGTATATACATTGAATTATTTACATTATTTACAATCCGGGGGGTGGGATGAGGAGGGTTTGGTTGATATCAGCACTTCAGTCATCAACAATTGCATCATCAGAGGAATGGACATTGAAACAGTGTAGGTCTGACTTGGTAGGATATGTACAGCGAGCAGCTTTTGCAATTTTTTTAAAAAACATTTAAAAAAGTGGAATGAGGTGAAATCTAACGAGAAAAAGTTGCAATGTTGACACAAAGCTGCCATGCGGACTGTTTTTTGTTTCTTTTGTCTTTCTTCATTTTTCTTTTTTTTGCCATTGCTCAAAAAAAAGACAAAAAAATCAATGTTATAGTGAATTATTTTCGAGGCTCCAATTACTTAAAAAATGTCACTTTGAAATGTTTTATGTGGAGAAAATATTGCATGTATTGTGTGGTTGCCATATAAAAACATCAAAGTTTTCTTTAAAGCAAAGAAAATAATAGTTCAAACGTAAAATGGACAGATATATCTGAAGTTGATCTCGTAACTTAAGTGTTGAAAGTTAAAAAAAGCCCTAATGTATCACTTTATGAGTGGGGCACCTTTTGGATCCCAAATATATTGAAAGGGATTTTATTTATCTTTACACTGTGATTACTCAAAAATAATAATGAATTAAAATAAATGGTGTCCTGCATTATTGATCTTTTGTGGCTCTAATTACTAAAAACAGCATATTTCAGTTTTACTATAAAAACCCAAGTTGTCTTTGACAAAAAAGACATAAAACCTTTTTTTTAAATTTTTTTTTACTTCATATCAACCTCAAGTTGATATAGAGATTTACTGTAAGCGTTAAAATAAAAAATAATTTGACTTATTTTTAACATTTTAATGACTGAGACCCTTTATGGTCCCCGGGAGCCCTAAAGGTAAAAAAAAAAAAATCCATATTTTGTTATGGTTTGAAAATTAAAAATATCAAAATGGCCCCCGCTTGCTTTAATTTTTCCATGTGCGGCCCTCAGTGGAAAAAGAAAGGATTTAGTAGAGAACATCGACGATAAAGTTCGCAACTTTTGGTCGCTGATAAAAAAAGCCTTGCCTGTACCGGAAGTAGCGTGACGTCACAGGTTAAAAGGCTCCTCACATTTCCCCGCGAGAGCGATTCGGACCGAGAAAGCGACGATTACCCCATTAATTTGAGCCAGGATGAAAGATTCGTGGATGAGGAACGTGAGAGTGAAGGACTAGCGTGCAGTGCAGGACGTATCTTTTTTCGCTCTGACCGTAACTTAGGTACAAGGGTTCATTGGATTCCACACTTTCTCCTTTTTCTATTGTGGATCACGGATTTGTATTTTAAACCACCTCGGATACTATATCCTCTTGAAAACGAGAGTCGAGAACGCAAAATGGACATTCACAGTGACTTTTATCTCCACGACAATACATTGGCGAAGCTCTTTAGCTATGGAGCTAACGTGATAGCATCGTGCTTAAATGCAGATAGAAACAAAAGAAATAAACCCCTGACTGGAAGGATAGACAGAAGATCAACAATACTATTAAACCATGGACATGTAACTACACGGTTAATGCTTTCCAGCCTGGCGAAGCTTAACAATGCTGTTGCTAACGACGCCATTGAAGCTAACTTAGCAACGGGACCTCACAGAGCTATGCTAAAAACATTAGCTATCCACCTACGCCAGACCTCATCTGCTCATCAACACCCGTGCTCACCTGCGTTCCAGCGATCGACGGAGCGACGAAGGACCCGATCATAGATGCGGTCGGCGGCCCGGAGACAGAGGAAGTCAAGGTGAGGTCGGTGGCTAGCGCGTCTGCTATCCACCGCTAATACACCGATCCCACCTACAACTTTCTTCTTTGCAGTCTTCATTGTTCATTAAACAAATTGCAAAAGATTCACCAACACAGATGTCCAGAATACTGTGGAATTTTGGGATGAAAACAGAGCTTTTTGTATTGGATTCAATGGGGTCCGAATACTTCCGTTTCAACGATTGACGTCATGCGCATACGTCATCATACATAGACGTTTTCAACCGGAAGTTTAGCGGGAAATTTAAAATTGCACTTTATAAGTTAACCCGGCCGTATTGGCATGTGTTGCAATGTTAAGATTTCATCATTGATATATAAACTATCAGACTGCGTGGTCGGTAGTAGTGGCTTTCAGTAGGCCTTTAAAGAATGGACAATAATAAAGCATCTTGATCTTGAATCTTGAATCTTGAGCCGAGGATCTCACAAAGCAATACAATCTGTTCATCAGAGTGGTTTAGCATTTTTCAGAGATGGAAGAAGTAGCAAAAGATGTGTTTTGTTCACTTTAATGAAAAATGTCCTTTTATTTTATTTTCATCATGTGATGTTATACTGACATGTTGGGACCAGTCAGTAAATGTATCATCCCGATTTATTTCCGTCTCTTTTACAAACAATGTCATAGATTTGACATACAGTAGACTATGTGTAAAATCTCAATCTAATCAGATTTGACCATGAAAATCCTTAGTCGAAGACAGCATTAAAAACCACTCCTTATTTTTCTACTTTCACACATTTTTATTCTGGGCTCAAAGCACATGGAACTTTGCAATTCAGCCTAAACATTAACTTGCCTTGTAGTTTTGTACCAACAAACATATTTTAACCATTGATGGCTCTTTTATGCCCCAACACTTGATCAAAATTGTACATTGCAAATATGCGGACAAACAGTGCATCTGGAAAGTATTCACAATGCTTCACGTGCAAGGACGGGAGTGGAAGAAGTGTCAAAAGATGGCGCTAACTGTTTTAATGACATTAACACTTTACTTCAATCAATAACGGAGCAGCATCTCCTCATCCGTGGCTCACTAGTGCAACAACGCCGGAAATTGGTCCCGTGAAAAACTGTCCATTCGGAACTCTCTAATAACTAAAGTTCCTTGGGTAAATAATGTAAACTTACTATACTGGTAGTTTTTAGCGCTTCCATAGCGAGATATAAGGTATAACTTTACACTACTTTATACAAACCCCATTTCCATATGAGTTGGGAAATTGTGTTAGATGTAAATATAAACGGAAAACAATGTTTTGCAAATCATTTTCAACCCATATTCAATTGAATATGCTACAAAGACAACATATTTGATGTTCAAACTCATAAACATTTTTTTTTTTGCAAATAATCATTAACTTTAGAATTTGATGCCAGCAACACATGACAAAGAAGTTGGGAAAGGTGGCAATAAATACTGATAAAGTTGAGGAATGCTCATCGAACACTTATTTGGAACATCCCACAGGTGAACACGCAAATTGGGAACAGGTGGGTGCCATGATTGGGTATAAAAGTAGATTCCATGAAATGCTCAGTCATTCACAAACAAGGATGGGGCGAGGGTCACCACTTTGTCAACAAATGCGTGAGCAAATTGTTGAACAGTTTAAGAAAAACCTTTCTCAACCAGCTATTGCAAGTAATTTAGGGATTTCACCATCTACGCTCCGTAATATCATGAAAGGGTTCAGAGAATCTGGAGAAATCACTGCACGTAAGCAGCTAAGCCCGTGACCTTCGATCCCTCAGGCTGTACTGCATCAACAAGCGACATCAGTGTGTAAAGGATATCACCACATGGGATCAGGAACACTTCAGAAACCCACTTTCAGTAACTACAGTTGGTCGCTACATCTGTAAGTGCAAGTTAAAACTCTCCTATGCAAGGCGAAAACCGTTTATCAACAACACCCAGAAACGCCGTCGGCTTCGCTGGGCCTGAGCTCATCTAAGATGGACTGATACAGAGTGGAAAAGTGTTCTGTGGTCTGACGAGTCCACATTTCAAATTGTTTTTGGAAACTGTGGACGTCGTGTCCTCCGGACCAAAGAGGAAAAGAACCATCCGGATTGTTATAGGCGCAAAGTTGAAAAGCCAGCATGTGTGATGGTATGGGGGTGTATTAGTGCCCAAGACATTAAAGATTAAGATTAAAGATTAAAGTACCAATGATTGTCACACACACACTAGATGTGGCGAAATTTGTCCTCTGCATTTGTCCCATCCCCTTGGGGAGCAGTGGGCAGCAGCGGCGACGCGCCCGGGAATCATTTTGGTGATTTAACCCCCAACTCCAACCCTTTGTTGCTGAGTGCCAAGCAGGTGGGTAACTTACACATCTGTGAAGGCACCATTAATGCTGAAAAGTACATACAGGTTTTGGAGCAACATATATTGCCATCCAAGCAACGTTACCATGGACGCCCCTGCTTATTTCAGCAAGACAATGCCAAGCCACGTGTTACATCAACGTGGCTTCATAGTAAAAGAGTGCGGGTACTAGACTGGCCTGCCTGTAGTCCAGACCTGTCTCCCATTGAAAATGTGTGGCACATTATGAAGCCTAAATACCACAACGGAGACCCCCGGACTGTTGAACAACTTAAGCTGTACATCAAGCAAGAATGGGAAAGAATTCCACCTGAGAAGCTTCAAAAATGTGTCTCCTCAGTTCCCAAACGTTTACTGAGTGTTGTTAAAAGGAAAGGCCATGTAACACAGTGGTGAACATGCCCTTTCCCAACTACTTTGGCACGTGTTGCAGCCATGAAATTCTAAGTTAATTATTATTTGCAAAAAAAAAAAAAAGTTTATGAGTTTGAACATCAAATATCTTGTCTTTGTAGTGCATTCAATCGAATATGGGTTGAAAAGGATTTGCAAATCATTGTATTCCGTTTATATTTACAAACCCCGTTTCCATATGAGTTGGGAAATCGTGTTAGATGTAAATATAAATGGAATACAATGATTTGCAAATCCTTTTCATTGGGCATTTTCGCCCATTCCTCTTTGCAGCACCTCACAAGCTCCGTCAGATTGGGTGGGAATCGTTAGTTTTCATCCAGTAAAGACTTGAGGCTGTAGTTCTATTTAGTTGTAAAACATTTGCAAATTAAAAATAAAATAAAAGGCTGTAACATAACAAAATGTGGAAAAAGTGAAGCGATCTCGAATACTGTCCGGATGTACTGTGATGCGACATTCACATTGCTGAGCCGTGAGTGGGTGTCCCGGGATTTTTGAGTCCAATGGTGCTGCACAACCAGCCGGCAAAATCTACCTGCTGTGCCTCAGACTGTCTAATAAAAGGATGAGCCTGGAAGGAGAGAGAGAAGAGCGAAGGAGAAGATGAAAGGTAACCAATGAAGTCAAGATCATTAAAAGTATGCACCAACCATTAACTGTTTAAGGTCTGCCCTCTCAGCTGGGTTCTTTATCAAGCTGAAATATGAATACAACACAGGTAAAGTGGTGTTTTGTTTAACGAGAATAGTGGTTTATGATAAATTACCATTTATTGACAAAGTCCTGGAATTCAGAACTAAATAGCCCAGGCAGCTGAGGTGGAGACTGTGGACATAGCCAATAAACTGAATTAGTAAAGTTGAAATTAGTATCATGATCTCTTAATTGTGTGCATCCTCACTTCGTTGACTATGTAGTCGAGCAATTCAAAGATGGCCATTGGAGGCCTGTTGTCTGCTCCATGACCTGAAACATATTTTTATAAGTTGGGGTGGGCATTAGGGTTAGGGTTAGAATCAGCATACAATAGGTTTAGTCTATAAGGCTTAGGTCAGTGGTTCTTAACCTGGGTTCGATGGAACCCTAGGGGTTCGGTGAGTCAGGCTCAGGGGTTCGGCGGAGGTCAAAACACACCCGACTCATCGTGTAAATAAAAACTTCTCCCTATCGGCGTATTACGGATACGGCAACAGCAGAAGTCAGACTGATTTGCAGGTGTGTAATTTGTTGTGAGTTTATGCACTGTGTTGGTTTTGTTCTTTGAACAAGGTGATGTTCATGCACGCTTCATTTGTGCACCAGTAATAAAACATCGTAACACTTTAGTATGGGGAACATATTCACCATTAATTAGTTGCTTATTAACATGCAAATTAGTAACATATTGGCTCTTAACTAGTCATTATTAAGTACTTATTAATGCCTTATTCGGCATGGCCTCATTATAACCCTAACCCTAACCCCTAACCCTAACCAAATAACTCTAAATTAAAGGCCTACTGAAATGAATTTTTTTAAATTTAAACAGGGATAGCAGATCCATTCTATGTGTCATACTTGATCATTTTGCGATATTGCCATATTTTTGCTGAAAGGATTTAGTATAGAACAACGTCGATAAAGTTCGCAACTTTTGGTCCCCGATAAAAAAAAACCTTGCCCCTACCGGAAGTAGCGTGACGTTGTCAGTTGTTCACTCCCTCATATTTTCCTATTGTTTTCAACACAGCTAGAGCGATTCGGACCGAGAAAGCGACGATTACCCCATTAATTTGAGCGAGGATGAAAGATTTGTGGATGAGGAATGTTAGAGTGACGGACTAGAATGCAGTGAAATACATATTTTTTTTCGCTCTGACCGTAACTTAGGTACAAGCTGGCTCATTGGATTCCACACTCTCTCCTTTTTCTATTGTGGATCACGGATTTGTATTTTAAACCACCTCGGATACTATATCCTCTTGAAAATGAGAGTCGAGAACGCGAAATGGACATTCACAGTGCCTTTTATCTCCACGACAATACATCGACGAAGCTCTTTAGCATGAGCTAACGTGATAGCATCTGTCTCAAATGCAGATAGAAACAAAATAAATAAATCCCTGACTGGAAGGATAGACAGAAGATCAACAATACTATTAAACCATGGACATGTAACTACACGGTTAATAGATCTCAGCCTGGCAAAGCTTAACAATGCTGTTGCTAATGACGCTAAGGCTAACTTAGCAACTTAGCAACCGGACCTCACAGAGCTATGATAAAAACATTAACGCTCCACCTACGCCAGCCCTCATCTGCTCATCAACACCCGTGCTCACCTGCGTTCCAGCGATCGACGGAGCGACGAAGGACTTCACCCGATCATCCGTGCGGTGGCCGCGGCTAGCATCGGCTAGGCGTCTGCTATCCAAGTAAGTAGTCCTTGTTGTGTTGCTACAGCCAGCCGCTAATACACCGATCCCACCTACAACATTCTTCTTTGCAGCCTCCATTGTTCATTAAACAAATTGCAAAAGATTCACCAACACAGATGTCCAGAATACTGTGGAATTATGAAATGAAAACAGAGCTTTTTTGTATTGTATTCAATGGGGAAGGCATACCTCTGTTCCCCGGGCTACGTCACGCGCATACGTCATCCTCCAAAGGCTTTTTCAACCGGAAGTTTGGCGGGAAATTTAAAATTGCACTTTATAAATTAACCCGGCCGGATTGGCATGTGTTGCAATGTTAAGATTTCATCATTGATATATAAACTATCAGACTGCGTGGTCGGTAGTAGTGGGTTTCAGTAGGCCTTTAAGTCTTTGTTACTTAGAATATGTTCCCCTAGTGTCCAAAAAACTCTAAATTAAGTCTTTGTTACTTAGAATATGTTCCCCATACTAAAGTGTTACCAAAAACATATAACTTTGTCTTGAATTTGAAAAAAAACAACATTTTATTTTTCACTAAAGAAGGGTTCGGTGAATGCGCACATGAAACTGGTGGGGTTCGGTACTTCCAACAAGGTTAAGAACCACTGGCTTAGGTCTTAAAACTTACAGCTGCTTGGCCGTCCGGGCAGGTGAGCCTTGGGTGAGGACACTTCAGAGTTTCCTCCTTCCACTGCAGTCCCAAAAATCTGTTCTAACTCCTTAGTGTCAGGTGGAGGGATAGGGAAACGTCCAATGGCCATTTCAACCAGGGACAGACCCATGCTCCAAATGTCTGACTGAACCGAGTAATGGGTGCCCTGCAAACGCTCTGGCTGCACAATGAAACACTGTCATTGAAGAACATTTCATTGAACTATGCACGTTTGAATAATTTACACTGCTAACATAGCAATTATGGTGAGAATATCAATGTCTACCCCACAGTTTGATTATTGCTAGTCATGGTGTCCAAGCTTTGGGAGTGGACTGAATTGTGTCTATGGATATTCTCATACTCTCGATCTGACCAATCTAAGTCTCGTCCTAGACTAGGTCTGACCAATTCAAGTCTCATCTTAGACTAGGTCTGACCAATTTAAGTCTCATCTTAGACTAGCTCTGACCAATTTAAGTCTCTATGAGCATGAACTGATGAAGCCTACTCGGGTGAGAGGCGAAACGTCTTTTAAGACAAACTGAACAGCCCAGTTGGGGTCAATTGAATGCCCTGAGAACTATATTGTGTCATATCATTTGCAGGGTGCTCAGATTGTATGTGTACACTTACAGACATGTATGAGCGTGTGCCCACAAAGGAGTTGGCCATGGAGTCAATGAGCTGTCCACTAACTCCAAAGTCACACAGCTTGATCTCACCACGGGAATTCACTAGGACGTTGGAAGGCTTGACATCTGGAGGGAGGGAGTGAGTGTATGAGCATGGTGGTGTTGGGTACAAATGAATATATGAATCTTCAAAGTCAGAGGTTTTCAATTTGTCAAGGTGGCCTTCCCCAGGAAATTCCTAAAGAGTTTAAGGAGCAACAGGTTGAGGAAACTACAAATCATATTTTTCAAACATGTTCAACTTCACTTATTGATTAGATCATATATGTTTGAGGCTGTAAACAGAATACCAATAAAATCTGCACTATAGACAGTTTTTTGTCATACAGGATGGCTCCAACTACAAACCCCGTTTCCATATGAGTTGGGAAATTGTGTTAGATGTAAATATAAACGGAATACAATGATTTGCAAATCTTTTTCAACCCATATTCAATTGAATGCACTACAAAGACAACATATTTGATGTTCAAAGTCATAAACTTTATTTTTTTTTTGCAAATAATAATTAACTTAGAATTTCATGGCTGCAACACGTGCCAAAGTAGTTGGGAATGGGCATGTTCACCACTGTGTTACATGGCATTTCCTTTTAACAACACTCAATAAACAATTGGGAACTGAGGAAACTAATTGTTGAAGCTTTGAAAGTGGAATTATTTCCCATTCTTGTTTTATGTAGAGCTTCAGTCGTTCAACAGTCCGGGGTCTCCGCTGTCGTATTTTACGCTTCATAATGCGCCACACATTTTCGATGGGAGACAGGCCTGGACTGCAGGCGGGCCAGAAAAGTACCCACACTCTTTTTTTACGAAGCCACGCTGTTGTAACACGTGCTGAATGTGGCTTGGCATTGTCTTGCTGAAATAAGCAGGGGCGTCCATGAAAAAGACGGCGCTTAGATGGCAGCATATGTTGTTCCAAAACCTGTATGTACCTTTCAGCATTAATGGTGCCTTCACAGATGTGTAAGTTACCCATGCCTTGGGCACTAATGCACCCCCATACCATCACAGATGCTGGCTTTTGAACTTTGCGTCGATAACAGTCTGGATGGTTCGCTTCCCCTTTGGTCCGGATGACACGACGTCGAATATTTCCAAAAACAATTTGAAATGTGGACTCGTCAGACCACAGAACACTTTTCCACTTTGCATGAGTCCATCTTAGATGATCTCGGGCCCAGAGAAGCCGGCGGCGTTTCTGGGTGTTGTTGATAAATGGCTTTCACTTTGCATAGTAGAGCTTTAACTTGCACTTACAGATGTAGCGACAAACTGTATTTAGTGACAGTGGTTTTCTGAAGTGTTCCTGAGCCCATGTGGTGATATCCTTTAGAGATTGATGTCGGTTTTTGATACAGTGCCGTCTGAAGGATCGAAAGTCACGGTCATTCAATGTTGGTTTCCGGCCATGCTGCTTACGTGGAGTGATTTCTCCAGATTCTCTGAACCTTTTGATGATATTATGGACCGTAGATGTTGAAATCCCTAAATTTCTTGCAATTGCACTTTGAGAAACGTTGTTCTTAAACTGTTTGACTATTTGCTCACACAGTTGTGGACAAAGTGGTGACCCTCGCCCCATCCTTTCTTGTGAAAGACTGAGCATTTTTTGGGAAGCTGTTTTTATACCCAATCATGGCACCCACCTGTTCCCAATTAGCCTGCACACCCGTGGGATGTTCCAAATAAGTGTTTGATGAGCATTCCTCAACTTTATCAGTATTTATTGCCACCTTTCCCAACTTCTTTGTCACGTGTTGCTGGCACCAAATTCTAAAGTTAATGATTATTTGCAAAAAAAAAGAATGCTTATCAGTTTGAACATCAAATATGTTGTCTTTGTAGCATATTCAACTGAATATGGGTTGAAAATGATTTGCAAATCATTGTATTCCGTTTATATTAACATCTAACACAATTTCCCAACTCATATGGAAACGGGGTTTGTAAAATTCTCTGAGGGGATCAGGCTCACTGTATCACACTTTAAAGTTCCTTGAGCCATGGGCATTAGTAAACACTGTAGAAACATTTAGTGCAGTGATTGACCTCTGTGCATGATCTTGTGTTTCTCCCTCAGGTAGGAAAGACCCTTAATGACCTGCAAAGAATACAAATGGAAAACATGTCAAGATTTAGCTCGTAGGATTTTAGATGCACTTCTCATTTTTTTTAAAGAGTTAGTTATCTGGGGTGTTTTAGATTTAAGATCCCCATTAGTTGCAGCTATTCTTACTGAGGTATAACAAAGTTATACATACAAAAAGAAACACACAACATTGTGAATTCAAAGCTTCCTATGTGTGCATGTTTTTGGAAATTTCAACATCTCCTGTTTTACTTTTTGCAACGATAGGACATTTTTTTGTCAAAGCACTCATTACAAACTTCTCACCTCAATTCACAAACAGGATTCTTACCTTATGCGCAAAATTATGTTCACAAACAACACATCTAATGTAAAGCATTTAAATGCATTTAAAGTAAAACAGACCTTAGCTCAGTGTGACACCTTAAACATAACGGCCTGGTTTTGCGTTTAGGGCATAAATTAAACCAGGACTAAAGTTATCTGGTTTAAATTATTGCACGCTAATCCAGTTGCTGCCTGAGATGTCACTTAACTTTTGATTAACTAGTTCCAGACTACAGAGTCTCAGACTTAGGTAAACAACTAAAATGGTTTGGACATGGAGCAAAGGTATGGGGGCATTGAGAACCGGTAATGGAAGTTTGCTATATACATTTTAGCAGAGTGTATGTGTGTACAACTGGAGTTTGACTCTTAATCAAAGCGAGGACCGAAAACATTTCAGCGAAAGCAAGATGTCCCATAATTGAAGACAAACGTAATGATTTATTGCCAGAAACCAGAATATTAAATGTTTGGACTGAAATTTTGAATGAGTCAACTCAAACGGTCAAGTGGTTAACCTGGTGGCTTTTGAGACAGGTTTCAAATCTGTTTTCATCAATCCAGCCAATTACTTAAAGGCCTACTGAAATGAATTTTTTTTTATTTAAACGGGGATAGCAGATCCATTCTATGTGTCATACTTGATCATTTCGCGATATTGACATATTTTTGCTGAAAGGATTTAGTAGAGAACTTTTGGTCGCTGATAAAAAAGCCTTGCCTGTACCGGAAGTAGCGTGACGTCACCGGAGGAAGGACTCCTCACATTTTCCCATTGTTTACAATGCAGCGAGAGAGATTCGGACCGAGTAAGCGACGATTACCCCATTAATTTGAGCGAGGATGAAAGATTTGTGGATGAGGAAAGTGAGAGTGAAGGACTACAGTGCAGTGCAGGACGTATCTTTTTTCGCTCTGACCGTAACTTAGGTACAAGCTGGCTCATTGGATTCCACACTTTCTCCTTTTTCTATTGTGGATCACGGATTTGTATTTTAAACCACCTCGGATACTATATCCTCTTGAAAATGAGAGTCGAGAACGCGAAATGGACATTCACAGTGACTTTTATCTCCACGACAATACATCGGCGAAGCTCTTTAGCTGCTGAGCTAACGTGATAGCATCGGGCTCAAATGCAGATAGAAACAAAATAAATAAATCCCTGACTGGAAGGATAGACAGAAGATCAACAATACTATTAAACCCTGGATCTGTAAATACACGGTTAATGCTTTCCAGCTTGGCGAAGCTTAGCAATGCTGTTGCTAACGACGCCATTGAAGATAACTTAGCTACGGAACCTCGACAGAACTATGCTAAAAAAATTAGCTCTGCACATACGCCAGCCAGCCAGCCCTTATCTGTTCATCAACACCCGTGCTCACCTGCGTTCCTGCGATCGACGGAAGGACGAAGGACTTCACCTGATCATCAATGCGGTCGGCGGTTAGCGTCGGCTAGCGCATCTGCTATCCAAGTAAGTCCTCCTGGTTGTGTTGCTACAGCCAGGCCGCTAATACACCGATCCCACCTACAACTTTCTTCTTTGCAGTCTTCATTGTTCATTAAACAAATTGCAAAAGATTCAACAACACAGATGTCCAGAATACTGTGGCATTTTGAGATGAAAACAGAGCTTTTTTGTATTGGATTCAAAGGTGTACCAATACTTCCGTTTAACTAGTGACGTCACGCGCATACGTCATCATACAAAGACGTTTTCAACCGGAAGTTTAGCGGGAAATTTAAAATTGCACTTTATAAGTTAACCCGGCCGTATTGGCATGTGTTGCAATGTTAAGATTTCATCATTGATATATAAACTATCAGACTGCGTGGTCGGTAGTAGTGGGTTTCAGTAGGCCTTTAACGGTCTAGCTCCATCCTATCTTGCTGATTGTATATGTACATCTGCGGTCCCCTCCAAGGTTTCTCATTGTATCCCACTGGGATTGGAAATATTAGATTGGAAATATTACGTCTCTAAAGGCTATGCTGATGTTATACAGCAGACAGCATCAAGAAATTATCTTAGATTGCGCTACAGACATGACGCTACTACCAGGAATGTATCGAAGCGGATGCAGGTCCGAAGCAAAGAAAGACTGAGGGCACGCAGAGGGTTTTTTCGAAGGAATCTTTGGAAGGGAAAATAATGGAAACATTACTTTTGAATGTCTCCGAGTTCATTCATAAAGTTTTGTGGATTGATGGAAGGAGTTTTAAATCCGAAGGAAAAGACTGTTCATGCCGTGGCCAATACTGTTCCAGATGAGGGTTGTTATTGTTCTGGACTATCTTGCCAGTTGTGTGGAATACAGAGTTAATGGTAATCAGTTTGGAGCGCACAAATGCAGCGTCAAGAGGTTTGTGTACGTTTTAATATTCACATTTATTATACTTGCTTCGTTCTCTCTCATCTCATTCGTATTTTGTTCGGGAGTCCGAATTAAGCAGGCATTTCCTTCGCTACCTTCTTAAACAAAGCTGTTTCCATTTCTCCAATCAATGTGTCATAACGGGGGGGTTTTCGCAGCTTACTGCGAGGATTGTTCTGCCGGGATGCAATTGGACTATTTCGGACAAGGCGTGAAGTTAAGAACATATTTAATTATTCAAAATCCTACACATCACAAAAGACAAAAACAAAAGGAAAGCGTGCCGTACGCACGAGAGGCTAAAGAACAACAAACTTAATGCAGAAAATATACACGTTAACGCTTGGCATGAACTATGGCATAGCAAGAACAAAACTTACTGTGGTAAGAAACGAGCAGCATGAACTAAGCATGAAACAATCAATGACGCCAGGACGACTAACTGGCAAAGACAGGCTTAAATAATGGTCTCCTGATTAGAAACAGGTGTGTCCCGAACGCAAGAGGCAGGTGAAAATCATAAGTCGCCATGGAAACTAAAACAAACAAGGGTGCACAAAAACAGGAACTATGGAGTCTTAAAACTAACAGAAAATAACAAAAACATGATCCAGACCACAGATCATGACACAATGTACTTTAAAATGATGTTATTTTACTTTGTGAAGGAAATAAACTGTGTCCTCTTCATTACAATTGTTGCCTATGTTTTTATTGAATGGTATCTGCTTCCGGGTTGTATTCCACAGGTTGCGACTGCCGTATGCGCGATACGAAGGGCCCCCTCCGGCGGTCAAAAAATCTGGTTTTCAATTGCATAATCCAGGTGTGTTAGTCCGACTTTACAAAACCCAAACACGATTGGATTAAGGTGTTTCCATGGGTTATATGATTCTTATTTAGAGCCAAACTATTTGAGAAATCAAACTAATTTAGTGCATAGACACGTACTGAGTGTGATACAGGATGATCATTTCTATTGTTCAAATGACTTATTAGCTCTTAACCCATGTATATTTCAGTCTGAATCAGAATGGAGGAACAACATCACATGGGCCTGTCTATTCCCTCTATGCTTGCATGAGTAAATTCCTTCCAGAAGCTCCTGTACGTACCGCAATACTGATTTTGCACAGGATCTGCTCTGGGATCTTTCCAGCCTTTTTAAGTGATTGATCTAAAGAGCCACCATCCTGAAGAAAAAAAACAGAAAGAAAGGGTAACATTTGATGTTCAATTAAAAAATAAATTCACATTTAGAAATATAATTGATGTGTACCATGTGCTCCATGCAGATGCTAATTTCTCCATCGCTGTAGAAAGCTCCATAGAAGCCCACAATGTATGGAGAGTTGCATTCATGCAGCACCTGAAGCTCCCTAATTATCTGGTTCCTGATGGCAGGTTTGATCTCCAAGTGGATGAGCTGGAACAAAACGACTGGAATATATTCATACAAACCCCGTTTCCATATGAGTTGGGAAATTGTGTTAGATGTAAATATAAACGGAATACAATGATTTGCAAATCCTTTTTAACCCATATTCAATTGAATGCACTACAAAGACAAGATATTTGATGTTTAAACTCATAAACTTTATTTTTTTTTTGCAAATAATAATTAACTTAGAATTTCATGGCTGCAACACGTGCCAAAGTACTTGGGAAAGGGCATGTTCACCACTGTGTTACATGGCCATTCCTTTTAACAACACTCAGTAAACGTTTGGGAACTGAGGAGACACATTTTTGAAGCTTCTCAGGTGGAATTCTTTCCCATTCTTGCTTGATGCTTCATAATGCGCCACACATTTTCAATGGGAGACAGGTCTGGACTACAGGCAGGCCAGTCTAGTACCCGCACTCTTTTACTATGAAGCCACGTTGATGTAACACGTGGCTGGGCATTGTCTTGCTGAAATAAGCAGGGGCGTCCATGGTAACGTTGCTTGGATGGCAACATATGTTGCTCCAAAACCTGTATGTACCTTTCAGCATTAATGGCGCCTTCACAGATGTGTAAGTTACCCATGTCTTGGGCACTAATACACCCCCATACCATCACACATGCTGGCTTTTACACTTTGTGCCTATAACAATCCGGATGGTTCTTTT
The DNA here is from genome assembly GCF_033978785.1 of Entelurus aequoreus. NCBI lineage: Eukaryota > Metazoa > Chordata > Actinopteri > Syngnathiformes > Syngnathidae > Entelurus > Entelurus aequoreus. The sequence goes on from NC_084740.1 coordinate 49,905,706, forward strand.
CCTCTTTAAGTCCGAAGGACACGACATCCACAGTTTTCAAAAGCAATTTGAAATGTGGACTTGTCAGACCACAGAACACTTTTACACTTTGTATCAGTCCATCTTAGATGAGCTCAGGCCCAGCGAAGCCGACGGCGTTTCTGGGTGTTGTTGATAAATGGTTTTCGCCTTGCATAGGAGAGTTTTAACTTGCACTTACAGATATAGTGACCAACTGTAGTTACTGACAGTGGGTTTCTGAAGTGTTCCTGAGCCCATGTGGTGATATCCTTTACACACTGATGTCGCTTGTTGATGCAGTACAACCTGAGGGATCGAAGGTCACAGGCTTAGCTGCTTACGTGCAGTGATTTCTCCAGATTCTCTGAACCCTTTGATGATATTACGGACCGTAGATGGTGAAATCCCTACATTCCTTGAAATAGCTGGTTGAGAAATGTTTTTCTTAAACTGTTCAACAATTTGCTCACGCATTTGTTGACAAAGTGGTGACCCTCGCCCCATCCTTGTTTGTGAATGACTGAGCATTTCATGGAATCTACTTTTATACCCAATCATGGCACCCACCTGTTCCCAATTAGCCTGCACACTTGTGGGATGTTCCAAATAAGTGTTTGATGAGCATTCCTCAACTTTATCAGTATTTATTGCCACCTTTCCCAACTTCTTTGTCACGTGTTGCTGGCATCAAATTCTAAAGTTAATGATTATTTGCACAAAAAAAAATGTTTATCAGTTTGAACATCAAATATGTTGTCTTTGTAGCATATTCAACTGAATATGGGTTGAAAATGATTTGCAAATCATTGTATTCCGTTTATATTTACATCTAACACAATTTCCCAATTCATATGGAAACAGGGTTTGTACATTGACAACGTGGCCATCAAAAGGGCAGCTTTACCTTCCTGGCCATGATCAGACCAGAAGGTCTGTGAGACACCTTGAAGACCACTCCTCCATTGCCTGCGCCAAGTTCGCATATTTTCTCAAAGTCGTCATCCTTTAACTCTCCCACTTTCTGCTTCTGCGTCAGAAAAGCTTCAAGGCGCTTGCGTTGCTGCTCATCCAACTCCAGCTCCTCCAGCTTCTTCTGCAGGGCCTCCAAATTTGTTCTTGAAGGAAAAACAAAAAGTGATGATCAATATGACACCACAAAAGTTTTCATCCAGGATGTTTCTGTACATTGCTGCATTCATCTTAGTCTAGTCAGGCAGGTGACCAAGAATCCGAAGGTCAAACTGTCAGAGCTACAGTATTCCTCTGTGGAGAGAGGACAACCTTCCAGAAGGACAACAATCTCTGCAGCAATCCACCAATCAGGCCTGTATGGTATAGTGGCCAGATAGAAGCCATTTCTTAGTAAGAAGTTTGCCAAAATGCATCTAAAGGACTCTCGGACCATGAAAAACAAAAATCTCTAGTCTGATGAGACAATGATTGAACTCTTTCAGGCATCATGTTTGGAGGAAACCAGGCCCACGCTCATCACCAAGTCTATACCTTCCCTAAAGTGAAGCATAGTGGTGGCAGCATCATGCTGTGGGGATGTTTTTTAGTGACAGGAACTGGCAAACTAGTCAGGATAGAGGAAAAGATGAATGCAGCAATGTACAGAGACATCTTAGATGAAAATCAACACTTCCCATCCAACCTGATGGAGCTTAAAGGCCTACTGAAACCCACTACTACCGACCACGCAGTCTGATAGTTTATATATCAATGATGAAATCTTAACATTGCAACACATGCCAATACGGCCGGGTTAGATTAGTAGAGTGCAATTTTAAATTTCCCGCAAAATATCCTGCTGAAAACGTCTCGGTATGATGACGTTTGCGCGTGACGTCACGGATTGTAGCGGACATTTTGGGACAGCATTGTGGCCAGCTATTAAGTCGTCTGTTTTCATCGCAAAATTCCACAGTATTCTGGACATCTGTGTTGGTGTATCTTTTGAAATTTGTTTAATGAACAATGAAGACAGCAAAGAAGAAAACTGTAGGTGGGAAGCGGTGTATTAGCGGCCGGCTGCAGCAACACAAACACGTAGCCGGTATTTCATTGTTTACATTCCCGAAATATGACAGTCAAGCGTTACTATTGGCCTGTGGAGAACTGGGACAACAGAGACTCTTACCAGGAGGACTTTGAGTTGGATACGCGCTACCGTGAGTACGCAGCTGCGGCTTCCAAACATTTGATCGCTTGCCCGTACGTGCGTGCCGCTATGTGCATGTCACGTACGTAACTTTGGGGAAACATAAGTGCTGTATGAACTTTGCGGAGGTGAACGGTACTTTGGGCTGTGGGATTGAGTGTGTTGTGCGGGTGTTTGATTTGTATTGGCGGGTTATATGGACGGGAGGTGTTTGTTATGCAGGATTAATTTGTGGCATATTAAATATAAGCCTGGTTGTGTTGTGACTAATAGAGTATATATATGTCTTGTGTTTATTTACTGTTTTAGTCATTCCCAGCTGAATATCAGGTCCCACCCGCCTCTCACAGCATCTTACCTATCTGAATCGCTTCCACTGCCCTCTAGTCCTTCACTCTCACTTTCCGCATCCACGAATCTTTCATCCTCGCTCAAATTAATGGGGAAATCGTAGCTTTCTTGGTCCGAATCGCTCTCGCTGCTTGTGGCCATGATTGTAAACAATGTGCAAATGTGAGGAGCTCCACAACCTGTGACGTCACGCTACTTCCGGTACAGGCAAGGCTTTTTTTATCAGCGACCAAAAGTTGCGAAATTTATCGTCGATGTTCTCTACTAAATCCTTTCAGCAAAAATATGGCAATATCGCGAAATGATCAAGTATGACACATAGAATGCATCTGCTATCCCCGTTTAAATAAGAAAATCTCATTTCAGAAGGCCTTTAAGAGGTGCTTCAAGGAGGAATTGGCAAAACTGCCAAAAACTTGTGGCATCGTATCCAAAAAGACTTGAGGCTTTAATTGCTACCAAAGGTGCATCAACAAAGTATTGAGCAAAGCTTGTGAATACTTACAGTATGTTCATGTGACTCCTTAGTTTATTTTTAATACATTTGCAAAAAACAACAACAAATACAACCCATTACACATTGTCATGATGGGGCATTGTCTGTAGAATTTTTGAGGACAAAAATGAATTTATTCCATTTTGGAATAAGGCTGTGACATAACAAAATGTGGAAAAAGTGAAGAACTTTCCTCCAAAAGGTTTTATTTTTGTCCATGTGACGTCAGATGAAACAAAAATGGAGCTGTTTGGCCACAATACCCAGCAATATGTTTGGAGGAGAAAAGGTGAGGCCTTTAATCCCAGGAACACCATGCCTACCGTCAAGCATGGTGGTGGTAGTATTATGCTCTGGGCCTGTTTTGCTGCCAATGGAACTGGTGCTTTACTGAGAGTAAATGGGACAATGAAAAAGGAGGATTACCTCCAAATTCTTCAGGACAAGCTAAAATCATCAGCCTGAAGGTTGGGTCTTGGGCGCAGTTGGGTGTTCCAACAGGACAATGACCCCAAACACACGTCAAAAGTGGTAAAGGAATGGCTTAATCAGGCTAGAATTAGCCCTACTGGACAAGTTGTCTAGTAGGGCTGCGAATCTTTGGGTGTCCCACGATTCGATTCAATATCGATTCTTGGGGTCACGATTCGATTATGAATTGATTTTTTTTTCAATTCAACGCGATTCTCGATTCAAAAAGGATATTTTCCCGATTCAAAAGGATTCTCTATTCATTCAATACATAGATTTCAGCAGGATCTACCCCAGTCTGCTGACATGCAAGCAGAGTAGTAGATTTTTGTAAAAAGCTTTTATAATTGTAAAGGACAATGTTTTATCAACTGATTGCAATAATGTACATTAGTTTTAACTATTAAATGAACCAAAAATATGACTTATTTTATCTTTGTGAAAATATTGGACACAGTGTGTTGTCAAGCTTATGAGTGTAAGTGTAAGCCACTGTGACACTATTGTTCTTTTTTATAAATGTCTAATGATAATGTCAATGAGGGATTTTTAATCACTGCTATGTTGAAATTGTAACTAATATTGATACTGTTGTTGATAATATTCATTTTTGTTTCACTACTTTTGGTTTGTTCTGTGTCGTGTTTGTGTCTCCTCTCAATTGCTCTGTTTATTGCAGTTCTGAGTGTTGCTGGGTCGGGTTTGGTTTTGGAATTGGATTGCATTGTTATGGTATTGCTGTGTATTGTTTTGTTGGATTGATTAATTTAAAAAAAAAAAAAAAAAAAAAAGGAAAAAATAAATAAATAAATACAATTTTTTAAAAATTCGATTATTTAAAAATGAGAATCGATTCTGAATCGCACGACGTGAGAATCACGATTCGAATTCGAATCTATTTTTTCCCACAGCCCTATTGTCTAGTATATTCACTATTTTATTTAAGGACAAACTTGCAATAAGAGACATATGTTTAATGTACCCTAAGATTTTTTGTCAAAATAAAGCCAATAATGCCATTTTTTTGGTCCCCTTTATTTAGAAAAGTATCGAAAAGTACCGAAAAGTATCTAAATAATTTTGGTACCGGTACCAAAATATTGGTATCGGGACAACACTAGCGAGGACTGAAGGTGGCGCTATTAAGACAGGCTCCTTCTGCTGCTTAAGTAGTATTTGTGGAGCAATGACAAGAAAGTGAGAGTCACGTGGTCTGTTTGAATGATTTCTACCAGATTTAATGCTGAAAAGCACCTACTGTTGCTCCTTGTGTTGTCATAGCAACCACTTACCTTGAGAAGCAAACAGGTTGCGATAATAAGGAGCTGCTGTGAGCAGCTGCTCCTTCATTTGTTTATTACTATGTTTGCAGCGGTGCCAATTATCTTTGCAAAAACAATTTCTTTAAAGGCCTACTGAAAGCCACTACTACCGACCACGCAGTCTGATAGTTTATATATCAATGATGAAATCTTAACATTGCAACACATGCCAATACGGCCGAGTTAACTTATAAAGTGCAATTTTAAATTTCCCGCGAAACTTCCGGTTGAAAACGTCTATGTATGATGACGTATGCGCGTGACGTCAATGGTTGAAACGGAAGTATTGGGACACATTGTATCTCAATACAAAAAGCTCTGTTTTCATCTCAAAATTCCACAGTATTCTGGACATCTGTGTTGGTGAATCTTTTGCAATTTGTTTAATGAACAATGGAGACTGCAAAGAAGAAAGTTGTAGGTGGGATTGGTGTATTAGCGGCTGGCTGCAGCAACACAACCAGGAGGACTTTGAGTTGAATAGCAGACGCGCTATCCGACGCTAGCCGCCGACCGCATCGATGATCGGGTGAAGTCCTTCATCGCTCCGTCGATCGCTGGAACGCAGGTGAGCACGGGTGTTGATGAGCAGATGAGGGCTGGCTGGCGTAGGTGGATAGCTAATGTTTTTAGTATAGCTCTGTGAGGTCCCGTAGCTAAGTTAGCTTCAATGGCGTCGTTAGCAACAGCATTGTTAAGCTTCGCCAGGCTGGAAAGCATTAACCGTGTATTTACATGTCCATGGTTTAATTGTATTGTTGATTTTCTGTCTATCCTTCCAGTCAGGGGTTTATTTCTTTTGTTTCTATCTGCAGTTAAGCCCGATGCTATCACGTTAGCTCCGTAGCTAAAGTGCTTCGCCGATGTATTGTCGTGGAGATAAAAGTCACTGTGAATGTCCATTTCGCGTTCTCGACTCTCATTTTCAAGAGGATATAGTATCCGAGGTGGTTTAAAATACAAATCCGTGATCCACAATAGAAAAAGGAGAAAGTCTGGAATCCAATGAGCCAGCTTGTACCTAAGTTACGGTCAGAGCGAAAAAAGATGCGTCCTGTACTGCACGCTAGTCCTTCACTCTTACGTTCCTCATCCACGAATCTTTCATCCTCGCTCAAATTAATGGTGTAATCATCGCTTTCTCGGTCCAAATCGCTCTCGCTGCTGGTGTAAACAATGGGGAAATGTGAGGAGCCTTTCAACCTGTGACGTCACGCTACTTCCGGTACAAGCAAGGCTTTTTTTATCAGCGACCAAAAGTTGCGAACTTTATCGTCGTTGTTCTCTACTAAATCCTTTCCGCAAAAATATGGCAATATCGCGAAATGATCAAGTATGACACATAGAATGGATCTGCTATCCCCGTTTAAATAAAAACATTTCATTTCAGTAGGCCTTTAAAGGTTCTTTTTTTTTCTTTTTTTTTTTTACTGTAGCATCCCTGCATCATAACCATGGAGACTAATTTGTGAGTTCAACGTAGCCTGTGGGCGGGCGTGGGCGTTCTGTTGGACAAAAGCTGAAGGTGGAGGAGGACAACCGGAGATGCTGCCTGAAACGCACCCTTCACACAATATGTGGGAGGGACGAAGAGGGGCCGCACGTTTGCAGGAGAGTGGAGTGTGCTCTTGAAATCCGTCCACACACAAAGTCCGAGGACAGCTGCTGCAGTCCAATGAAAGAGATGCAGAATTTGTGCTGCTGTGTCTTCCATCCTTTTTATTTGGACTATTTCAATGCTTTTGTTACACGAGTAACACAAGTGTTGTGGTGCAAGGTTGTGTAGCTACTGTTAATTGGAGACTCTAAATTGTCACAAAGGATTGTTTATCTCTTTGAGTTCTGTCATAGACTACTGACCTCATACCCAATGTTCCCTCTAATTTTTCATGTGTGTGAGCAAAGGCAAAAACTCCCTGAGCATTCAGTGGAGCCCATGTGAGCAACATCAGACGTGCACACTGTGGCTACACCAGCAGCACACCTGTCCCAGACCTGACTAAATAATAAGTTCAATCTCCATCCATTTTCTACCGCTTGTCCCTTTCGGGGTCGCTGGAGCCTATCTCAGCTGCATTCGGGCGGAAGGCGGGGTCACACCCTGGACAAGTCCCCACCTCATCGCAGGGCCAACACAGATAGACAGACAACATTCTCTTATTATTATAATCAAATGACAGCAGTCATTTCCATTTCTAATATAAGTGTTTAGGCCCACTTACAATGACAATAACAACAAATATTGTTTTTCATGAACTGTGTACTTGTATTGTTTGTCTGGGTGGAGGTCCTGCTTTGGAAATAATTTGTACCCCTTTCAGACATTGCATTTAGTTCCCATTAAAACATTCACATGTTGCACAATGAGATGTAAGCAGGGGATCATGTGTACATTCCTGCAACTTCCTGTTTGTAAAAATATATATTTTTATTAGTATTTATTTAATATACTAACAGCATTTCATGATTAATATTTATACATTAAGATTCCTAATAAATGACACTAGAATAAGCACACATTTGATTGGTAAATCATAGTGTAACGACCTGGAATGACACTTTATGTGTGGTGTTGGAGTTGTCCGACTTTTTGTGTGGCTGTAAACGCATCACTGGCTAAGTGCCATATGTGCATGTGTTGGCGCAAGTGAGAAAGAGCGAGCGGCTGCTGTTGATATAACAAAGTTGCTTTTGGTCTGGTTTGTACTGCAGAAAATGACCACTTTTGCTAGATATCATTTTTTTTACTAATGTTTTGGTGATGTGTTTATGGCCGACAATAAAGAGTTTTGCTCAGTAAAGTGATGGATGGAATTCATGTCCTCAAAGCGTCTCGACAGACGTTACAATATTTGAACAATGATGACGAAAACTGTTTTCTCTGTCGTGTCGAAAATTGTTATGCGTTTATTTTTTTATTTGATTTTGTGCGTGGCATAGATTTGCCGTGCGCAGAGGACGCTTGAGCAGTGCGCAATTGCACAGGCGCGCACCTTAGAGGGAACATTGATCATACCCAAAAGTCAGCTCGGATTAGTGTTGGCCTGATACCAATAATTTGGTACCGGTACCAATATGTATTTTGATACTTTTCGGTACTTTTCGCTACTTTTCTAAATAAAGGAGACCACAAAAAATGTCATTATTGGCTTTATTTTAACACAAAATCTGAGGGTACATGAAACATATGTTTCTTATTGCAATTTTGTCCTTAAATAAAATAGTGAACATACTAGACAACTTGTCTTTTAGTAGTAAGTAAGCAAACAAATGCTCCTAATTAGTCTGCTGACTTATGCAGTAACATATTGTGTAATTTTCCATTCTATTATTTTGTCATCATTATTAAGGACAAGCGGTGGAAAATGAATTATTCATCTACTTGTTAATATCTACTTACTTTCTCTTTTAACATGTTCTATCTACACTTCTGTTAAAATGTAATAATCACTTATTCTTCTGTTGTTTGATACATTACATTAGTTTTGGATGGTACCACAAATATGGGTATCAATCCGATACCAAGTCGTTACAGGATCATACATTGGTCATATTCTAAGTCCTCATGTGTCCAGGGACATATTTACTGAGTTTATAAACATAATATGAAATTTAAAAAAACGAAAAAAGATTTTGTTATGTTAAAAACTATCAATGTAATCATAGTAGTATCGACTAGATACACTCTTGTACTTGGTATCATTACAGTGGATGTTAGATGTAGATCCTCCAATGGCGTTTGTTTACATTCAGGTACGGCGTCATTACCGGTGAGGCCAGTGAGCTACGGTGTTTAGTTATTCCACATCCTGCAGGGATGATACTTGTAAGAAACATACTTTATTTGTCGCCTTGGTGATGAGGATGGACTTTAGCCGCTAGCTAGCTAGCCATGTCTTAAAGCACCTCTTCCTGAGGGTGTTTCAGTGTTATAACTTCACCTTTTTCGTTAGTTTTTAAGCCAAAATTCGTGCGTTCTCCTTTTTCTGTCCACACACTGTGTCTGCTTGTAAGTACTCCATGATTGTGCGCTGCCGAACATGCTCCTCTGCTCGTAAACCAGCAATGACACGACGTGACGACGACGGCGGGGTGGGTTGTGGGGGCCGGTACTTTTCAGAGGCGGTATAGTACAGAATATGATTCATTAGTATCGCGGTACTATACCAATACCGGTATACCGTACAACTCTAGCTTGGATAGGCTGCAGCTTGTCCATGAGTCCAAACAGGATAAGCAAGGCAAGACCAGGCATGTTCTTTATAGAGCACAATTTGTACACAAGCCAATTCAAAGTGATTTACAGAAAATTACAATAAGGCAGAAAACTAAAAAAATATTCATAAAAATAGTTCTAAAAACAATTAAAGTCAAATTAAAATCAAAGTGTGTATACGAAATACTTTCAGTTATTATATGCACCATTAAATGTTGTCAGCCTAAATTGGAACATTGCCAACATTGAGGCCTGTCTCACTTATTCTGGAAGACTATTCCAGATTTTAGCAGCATAAAACTGAAATGCAGCCTCACCATGTTTGGTCCTGTCTCTGGGCACCAGCACACACACACACACACACACACACACATATATATATATATATATACAGTATATACTGTATATATTCGTTAGGTCAGGAGAAATAAACTCATTTGTATTAGTAAATACAGTATTAGTATAGTACCGCGATACTAATGAATTATATTCGGTACTATACCGAATCTGAAAAGTACAGGTTCACCACCCCCCGTCGTCATCACGTTGTGTCATTGCTGGTTTACGAGCAGAGGAGCATGTTCGGCAGCGCACAATCACGGAGTACTTACAAGCAGACACAGTGTGTAGAAGTTATAACACTGAAACGCCCTCAGGAAGAGGTGCTTTAAGACATAGCTAGCTAGCTAGCGGCTAAAGTCCAGCCGCTGTCTAAATCACTAATCCTCGCCTCCATGGCGACAAATAAAGTAAGTTTCTTACAAGTATCATCCCTGCAGGACGAGGAATAGCTAAACATGCTTCACTACACACCGTAGCTCACCCCCGTCACAATGTAAACAATTGCATTGGTGGATCTACACCTGACATCCACTGTTATGATACCAAGTACAGGAGCGTATCTAGTCGATATTACTATGATTATGTCGATATTTTTTGGCATCACAACATCTTCTTTCGTTTAAAATAAATGTATATTATGTTTATAAAGTCAGTAAATATGTCCCTGGACACATGAGGACTTTGAATATGACTAGGCTGACCATATTCTGAAATCCCAAAAAGAGGACACATATATGCGTGCCAGAAAATTTGCCAATGATACTTGAACTTGCTTTATAAATAATATATTTATTTAAATAAAGCATTTTTTCTCCTCTGTTGACAATATAACAAAATAAGTCACACTTCTATTCTGTAACATTCACAGTTTTAGAAAAAGTACAGAGGTAGCAATATTCAAAATAACCTCTTGTATATAATATAAACATAAATAATGCCTCAAAACAGGTTAATTATATTTAAACAAAAAACAGGTAACAGCCCATTCTTTAAAATGTCTCTTCTCAGTCTAGTGGACCATTCTAATGTAAAAAATATAAATAATGCCTCAAAACATTTGAAACAAAAGCAGATGTTTTCAGAGAATACACCATAGGTGAAGAGTATTTCACAAATCAGTTAAAACAACAAAAACAGAGGTAGCATTTCTGAGCCAATTATTTTAGGCTTCTGTAAAAAAAAAAAAAAAAAATGCAGAGTCAACATTTAAAACAAAAAAAAGGAGAAGTGGTGTATTGCGTTTCTTCTTATTTAGTCGTCTTGGCCTTATCTCCTTGGTTTTCCTCCTCATCTCCCGGGTCTTCATCCTCGTCTCCCTGGCCTTCCTTGTTTGCCCATGCATATTTAGCTGAAGAGCTTATTTTCCCCAGCAGTTTCCGGTTGCTCATCAAATAAGCATGTAAGTCTGTGCAGGATGTTTCTTTGAAGTTGTATTGTACAAATAGAAGCCCTTTCAATGACTCAACAGACAACCTGCTCTTTTCCTTGGTCCACTGGCTCTGCATCTGTGAGAAAACCCTCTCAACATTTGCATTGTGAGAAGGAAGGGCAAAGACAAACTGTGCAATCTTCAGCAGCTCTGAGTAACATGCAATGCTTTTGGCCTTCTCAAAATATTTGCACCACTTCTGGTGCACTTGCAGGCCATTGAACTCTCCATCACTGTTGCTACTCTCAGTGAATTTCTTGAGATTGGTGACCATTATCAAAACACTTGGCATCATCAATTGGCACCCCCTTTTCTCCAAGGTACTTGATGCAGGCTTCCACATCATTCCAACTAGGTGTCTGACTCAGATCCATCCACATGAATGGGGTGAATTCTTCCATGGGTGTCATCCACTTCTGGAGATACTGCAGGCATGCACTGTAGAGACCCTGCACATCAGCATAGAACTGTTCACATTCTTTTCCATGCCCATCTGTGCGCTTCTGTGCCAGGAGTCCCTTAACTTTCAGGGACATGAAGTTGTTTCTCTGCCGGCCCTCAAGTGTTGTGTGGACTCTCTGCAAGATGTTACGCACTTCAACAATGGAATTATTTTCCTTTTCCATTTCTTTAATGGGTGAGTGGAACACACACATGAGTGAATGCATGTGCCAGAGGTAAATTTCACTGAATTAATTTTCAAAAAACCTCTTGATCATTACAGGTGTTTTTTCCTGTGACATAAAATATCCCTTTAATGCTGGAAACATCTGCAGCAGCCTCTCGATTCCAGGGAATAATGACAGCCATTGTGTCTTGCTGTGGGAAAGGAGCTTTCTGTATTCACATCTACAAAGTCACAGTACTCCTTCAAACTCTCAGTGCGCACAGTGTAAATGTGGAAGTACTGGTAGATTTTGAACATGATATTCTCAATTTCAATATCAAGTGTGTCTGCACCATGATGGACACAATTGTTCATTATGTGTGCTGGGCAACCCACACCGATCAGCGTCTTATTCTGGAGCAGCTTCTTCCAATTTGCATACACATTCTTCCCCCCTTCATCACGTCTGATTCCTCCGAAGTTTGTGTTGCAGTTGTCACCAGTAAATGCTATACATTTTTCTGACAAATTATTTTTTCTCAGTGTTTCAATCAAGTAGTTTGCAATGGTGTCCGCTGTCTCATCAGGTGTGTCTTTGACCAGCTCAAGCAATGTTGATTGTACACCACCTTTCTTCCAGTCAAAATACTGGATTATGATTGGGAATATTTTCACTGCACCATGGTTACTCACATCTGTAGCGATGCCACAGTACTTTATTTCTTTGAGCGCCTCTAGCGCAATGTCGATGCTGTGGGGTGCTATAACACTGTTGACAATCGCCTCTGTTTTGGTGCGTGCACTTGAAAACTTTTTTGCCGTGTCTGAGTCTGGGAATGCTTTTTTCAGCAAAGCACTGGTGCAATCCATCGACCTGTAACTGTTATGGTGTTTGACTGTGTGGAATGCTAAAACACCCTCTGCTGCGTTTACAACATCTTCTCCTTTTCCAGGTCGCACAAAGTACTCTGTCAATTTAGTAGACGAGCTCTCGCCCTGCACAGCTGTTTTGTGCTTTTTAGTGTCAATATGGGCTTGTAGATCTTTAGCCCCTTTATTTGCCACAGATACGTACGTTCCTGCTTTGCACACGGTGCATTCTGCTTCCCATGTGTCACGGCCAGGACGAAAACACGAATACTTTTTCCGCAAATCATCCGTGAAATTGCGTTTACGTTTCGGCATGTTTGTCTGTCTCTTGTCTGCCGGGAGGTTATCGGGAGAGGCGCTGAATACCGGGAGTCTTCCGCTAAAAACGGGAAGGTTGGCAAGTATGGTCTCTTCACTCACTAGCTCTCTCGCGCTGTGTCTCTGCCCCTCCCTCACAAATTTTTCTGCGTGCGCACACCTTCAGTTTGTTTTGTTTAACCCTGTTGTAGTTGGACTAAGGGAGGTGACGGCTCAGACACCAGAGGGCAGTATATACAAAGATTTATTATGTAGGCAGCTCCTTCATTACAGGCAAGTGTGCCGATTGCCGGTAAATGAGTGCAGCTGGTGGCAGCTGCAGGGCGGAGACGCGCGTCCCTGGATGTGCGCCGTGGGCGTGTCCCGAGGTGCGTTCGTCAGGACGAACAGATGAGGGCGCATTGGAATGCGCCTTGGCCGTGACAAAGCCCTTCGTAACTTAACCCTGGACGTACATTGAAAATACACGCAACCCTAATTCAAAATGCCGGACATTTGAGGCAAATAGGAAACCCCGCCCGGACACCCCCGCAAAAGAGGACATGTCCGGGGAAAAGAGGACGTATGGTCAGCCTAAATATGACCAATGTATGATCCTGTAACGACTTGGTATCGGATTGATACCCAAATGTGTGGTATCATCCAAAACTAATGTAAAGTATTGTAATAATCTCAGGAATGTAGGCTCAGAGACTTCTTCAGTTATCTTGCATTTATTGTACAAGATGCATTTAAGGCACACAACAGCTCCCACATGCGTCTATCTCCTTTCCCGGCAAAACTCGAACCAACACTTCCTGTCAACAACGTCACTTCCCTAACTTCCCCGGAAGTCCCGCCCCCCAGCCAAAGCCATTGGCTAACACCCCGTAGCCAGCCGCTACTGTATCAAAGAAGAGAAGAATAAGTGATTATTACATTTTAACAGAAGTATGGTTAGAACATGTTAAAAGAGAAAGTAAGCAGATATTAACAGTAAATGAACAAGTAGATTAATAATTCATTTTCTACCACTTGTCCTTAATAATGGTGACAAAATAATAGGTGTATAAATGACATAATATGTTACTGCATATGTCAGCAGACTAATTAGGAGCCTTTGTTTGTTTACTTACTAATAAAAGACAAGTTGTCTTGTATGTTCACTATTTTATTTAAGGACAAACTTGCAAAAAGAAACATATGTTTAATGTACCCTAAGATTTTTTTGTTAAAATAAAGCCAATAATGCAATTTTATGTGGTCCCTTTTATTTAGAAAAGTATCGAATAGTACCGAAAAGTATTGAAATAATTTTAGTACCGGTACCAAAATATTGGCATCGAGACAACACTATTGTAGAGGCAGGGATTTGTTTCTTACTTGTCACCTGGGATAGTGGGTGTGGCTACATGTGTGTGTGTGGGTGTGGGCGGAGTGTGTGTGGGGCTGATTGCTGAATGAGTAACACCTCCACATGTCTGTGAATTGTTTGGCTTGTATGGAGAGAGTGTGAACCTGGGTGCCGTTACTTCTGTTGACCGCAAAGGGACCACAAACCATCTGCATGTAATGTATTGCATTTTTACTCAAAGGGAAAATAAATCACCCTAAAAACAGCAGTAATGACTTCATGTTGCATCCTTGGACCCAGCTTTCCACTCTCAGTGACTAATTAGTTTCTGATAGTCACACAACAACTATAGTTACAACTATATGCTGTGATTTTACAGTTAATTACAGTGTTAGCATGCAGAATTACAGTGTAAACATACAAACCCCGTTTCCATATGAGTTGGGAAATTGTGTTAGATGTAAATATAAACGGAATACAATGATTTGCAAATCATTTTCAACCCATATTCAATTGAATGCACTACAAAGACAACATATTTGATGTTCAAACTCATAAACTTTATTTTTTTTTTGCAAATAATAATTAACTTAGAATTTCATGGCTGCAACACGTGCCAAAGTAGTTGGGAAAGGGCATGTTCACCACTGTGTTAAATGGCCTTTCCTTTTAACAACACTCAGTAAACGTTTGGGAACTGAGGAGACACATTTTTGAAGCTTCTCAGGTGGAATTCTTTCCCATTCTTGCTTGATGTACAGCTTAAGTTGTTCAACAGTCCGGGGGTCTCCGTTGTGGTATTTTAGGCTTCATAATGCACCACACATTTTAAATGGGAGACAGGTCTGGACTACAGGCAGGCCAGTCTAGTACCCGCACTCTTTTACTATGAAGCCACGTTGATGTAACACGTGTCTTGGCATTGTCTTGCTGAAATAAGCAGGGGCGTCCATGGTAACGTTGCTTGGATGGCAGCATATGTTGCTCCAAAACCGGAATGTACCTTTCAGCATTAATGGTGCCTTCACAGATGTGTAAGTTACCCATGTCTTGGGCACTAATACACCCCCATACCATCACACATGCTGGCTTTTACACTTTGCGCCTATAACAATCCGGATGGTTCTTTTCCTCTTTGGTCCGGAGGACACGACGTCCACAGTTTCCAAAAACAATTTGAAATGTGGACTCGTCAGACCACAGAACACTATTCCACTTTGTATCAGTCCATCTTAGATGAGTTCAGGCCCAGCGAAGCCGACTGCGTTTCTGGGTGTTGTTGATAAACGGTTTTCGCCTTGCATAGGAGAGTTTTAACTTGCACTTACAGATGTAGCGACCAACTGTAGTTACTGACTGTGGGTTTCTGAAGTGTTCCTGAGCCCATGTGGTGATATCCTTTACACACTGATGTCGCTTGTTGATGCAGTACAGCCTGAGGGATCGAAGGTCACGGGCTTAGCTGCTTATGTGCAGTGATTTCTCCAGATTCTCTGAACCCTTTCATGATATTACGGACCGTAGATGGTGAAATCCCTAAATTCCTTGCAATAGCTGGTTGAGAAAGGTTTTTCTTAAACTGTTCAACAATTTGCTCACGCATTTGTTGACAAAGTGGTGACCCTCGCCCCATCCTTGTTTGTGAATGACTGAGCATTTCATGAAATCTACTTTTATACCCAATCATGGCACCCACTTGTTCCCAATTAGCCTGTTCACCTGTGGGATGTTCCAAATAAGTGTTTGATGAGCATTCCTCAACTTTATCAGTATTTATTGCCACCTTTCCCAACTTCTTTGTCACGTGTTGCTGGCATCAAATTCTAAAGTTAATGAATATTTGCAACAAAAAAAAAAGTTTATCAGTTTGAACATCAAATATGTTGTCTTTGTAGCATATTCAACTGAATATGGGTTGAAAATGATTTGCAAATCATTGTATTCCGTTTGTATTTACATCTAACACAATTTCTCAACTCACATGGAAACGGGTTTTGTAGATTGTGTACCGATCATTTGCAAATTCACGCCTGTGCAAAACAAATCAGTTTGTGTGAATTATCTTGAGACGTGTTGGTATCGGTTAGACATTCCGTCAAAAGCAGCCACCCTGAAAGATGAGGCATGATTATGTAATCGTCATCCTGCATGTTGCATGGGCTGCTTGGGAAGTGATGCCAGTGTCACAACTACTCAGCATCTCCATTACTGTGTGTGGTAGTGGGAGGAAGTTTACACAACTTTTTTTTAAAACAAAAAAAAACAATTTTGTGTGGATGTGTCCTATACATCCCTAATAGTGATTACACACATATACATCATGGCATGCAGTAGCAGCAGATGCAATAAATGCATCAGTATTAAGCAAGTCCAGGTAGACATAAAGCAAAGGTGTTACATATGATCACTGAGGTGTCACTCACTCTGTGGCTTCAGTGCCGCTGATGGTGTTCCCATCTGGGATGGGGTTGAGTTGGATCGGCTCCGGCTTCCTTCTCTTCTGCATGTCGCACACATAAATAAATAATAATACACTCCGAGTGAAGTGTCAAGAAGGTGTTTTAGGAGGAAACAATGTGTGTTGTCGTGAGCTGCTGGAGAGGCAGCAGGACTGCGATTATTTTTAATGGGAGGATGTGAATCTTCCGGAAGATGTGACGTCACAAAGCGCCTTTTCTTGCATGGCCACTTGCGCCCTCTGTTGGCGAAAAGGTGCATTGCAACACTAACTTTGGCAGGCCAGTGAAGGAAGGAGAGCTCAAACATGAAAATGGAACGAAGCAAATAGTCTTCATGACATATCAGATCACAATATGAATATATTATTTTCAAGAGAAGTAACTAAACAACGTTATGGTCCCTCCTGCGAAAAGTCAGAACGACTTAGAATACCTAAGACTGAAATACAATTTTTTTAAAGTAATTTTTTTTAGCAATCAATCAATCAAAGTTTATTTATATAGCCCTAAATCACAAGTGTCTCAAAGGGCTGCATAAGCCACAACGACATCCTCGGCTCAAATCCCACATCAGGGCAAGGAAAAACTCAACCCAATGGGATACAATGAGAAACCTTGGAGGGGACCGCAGATATGGGGACCCCCCCCCCCCCCCGACACTGGGCGACCGGTGCAATGGATGTCGAGCGGATGTAGTTAATAGTGAGAGAGTCCAGTCCATAGTGGATCTGA
Organism: Entelurus aequoreus; assembly: GCF_033978785.1. NCBI lineage: Eukaryota > Metazoa > Chordata > Actinopteri > Syngnathiformes > Syngnathidae > Entelurus > Entelurus aequoreus. Next base: position 49,922,813 of record NC_084740.1, read on the forward strand.
CATAATAGTGAGAGTCCAGTCCATAGTGGATCTGACATAATAGTGAGAGTCCAGTCCATAGTGGATATAACATAATAGTGAGAGTCCAGTCCATAGTGGATCTAACATAATAGTGAGAGTGCAGTCCACAGTGGATCTAACATAATAGTGTGAGAGTCCAGTCCATAGTGGATCTGACATAATAGTGAGAGTCCAGTCCATAGTGGATCTGACATAATAGTGAGAGTCCAGTCCATAGTGGATCTGACATAATAGTGAGAGTCCAGTCCATAGTGGATATAACATAATAGTGAGAGTCCAGTCCACAGTGGATCTAACATAATAGTGTGAGAGTCCAGTCCATAGTGGATCTAACATAATAGTGTGAGAGTCCAGTCCATAGTGGATCTAACGTAATAGTGAGAGTCCAGTCCATAGTGGATCTAACATAATAGTGTGAGAGTCCAGTCATAGTGGATCTAACAAAATAGTGTGAGAGTCCAGTCCATAGTGGATCTAACGTAATAGTGAGAGTCCAGTCCATAGTGGATCTGACATAATAGTGAGAGTCCGGTCCATAGTGGATATAACATAATAGTGAGAGTCCAGTCCATAGTGGATCTAACATAATACTGAGAGTGCAGTCCACAGTGGATCTAACATAATAGTGTGAGAGTCCAGTCCATAGTGGATCTAACATAATAGTGTGAGAGTCCAGTCCATAGTGGATCTAACGTAATAGTGAGAGTCCAGTCCATAGTGGATCTAACATAATAGTGTGAGAGTCCAGTCCATAGTGGATGTAACAAAATAGTGTGAGAGTCCAGTCCATAGTGGATCTAACGTAATAGTGAGAGTCCAGTCCATAGTGGATCTAACATAATAGTGTGAGAGTCCAGTCCATAGTGGATGTAACAAAATAGTGTGAGAGTCCAGTCCATAGTGGATCTAACATAATAGTGAGAGTGCAGTCCACAGTGGATCTAACATAATAGTGTGAGAGTCCAGTCCATAGTGGATCTGACATAATAGTGAGAGTCCAGTCCATAGTGGATCTGACATAATAGTGAGAGTCCAGTCCATAGTGGATCTGACATAATAGTGAGAGTCCAGTCCATAGTGGATATAACATAATAGTGAGAGTCCAGTCCACAGTGGATCTAACATAATAGTGTGAGAGTCCAGTCCATAGTGGATCTAACATAATAGTGTGAGAGTCCAGTCCATAGTGGATCTAACGTAATAGTGAGAGTCCAGTCCATAGTGGATCTAACATAATAGTGTGAGAGTCCAGTCATAGTGGATCTAACAAAATAGTGTGAGAGTCCAGTCCATAGTGGATCTAACGTAATAGTGAGAGTCCAGTCCATAGTGGATCTGACATAATAGTGAGAGTCCGGTCCATAGTGGATATAACATAATAGTGAGAGTCCAGTCCATAGTGGATCTAACATAATACTGAGAGTGCAGTCCACAGTGGATCTAACATAATAGTGTGAGAGTCCAGTCCATAGTGGATCTAACATAATAGTGTGAGAGTCCAGTCCATAGTGGATCTAACGTAATAGTGAGAGTCCAGTCCATAGTGGATCTAACATAATAGTGTGAGAGTCCAGTCCATAGTGGATCTAACAAAATAGTGTGAGAGTCCAGTCCATAGTGGATCTAACGTAATAGTGAGAGTCCAGTCCATAGTGGATCTAACATAATAGTGTGAGAGTCCAGTCCATAGTGGATGTAACAAAATAGTGTGAGAGTCCAGTCCATAGTGGATCTAACGTAATAGTGAGAGTCCAGTCCATAGTGGATCTAACATAATAGTGTGAGAGTCCAGTCCATAGTGGATCTAACATAATAGTGAAAGTCCAGTCCATAGTGGATCTAACATAATAGTGAAAGTCCAGTCCATAGTGGATCTAACATAATAGTGAGAGTCCAGTCCATAGTGGATCTAACATAATAGTGAGAGTCCAGTCCATAGTGGATCTAACATAATAGTGAGAGTCCAGTTCATAGTGGATCTAACATAACAGTGAGAGTCCAGTCCATAGTGGATCTAACATAATAGTGAGAGTCCAGTCCATAGTGGATACAACATAATAGTGAGAGTCCAGTCCATAGTGGATCTAACATAATAGTGTGAGAGTCCAGTCCATAGTGGATCTAACATAATAGTGAGAGTCCATTCCATAGTGGATCTAACATAATAGTGAAAGTCCAGTCCATAGTGGATCTAACATAATAGTGAGAGTCCAGTCCATAGTGGATCAAACATAATAGTGAGAGTCCAGTCCATAGTGGATCCAACATAATAGTGAGAGTCCAGTCCATAGTGGATCTAACATAATAGTGTGAGAGTCCAGTCCATAGTGGATCTAACATAATAGTGAGAGTCCAGTCCATAGTAGATCTAACATAATAGTGAGAGTCCAGTCCATAGTGGATCTAACATAATAGTGAGAGTCCAGTCCACAGTGGATCTAACATAATAGTGTGAGAGTCCAGTCCATAGTGGATCTAACATAATAGTGAGAGTCCAGTCCATAGTGGATCTAACATAATAGTGAGAGTCCAGTCCTTAGTGGATCCAACATAATAGTGAGAGTCCAGTCCATAGTGGATCTAACATAACAGTGAGAGTCCAGTCCATAGTGGATCTAACATAATAGTGAGAGTCCAGTCCATAGTGGATACAACGTAATAGTGAGAGTCCAGTCCATAGTGGATCTAACATAATAGTGTGAGAGTCCAGTCCATAGTGGATCTAACATAATAGTGAGAGTCCATTCCATAGTGGATCTAACATAATAGTGAAAGTCCAGTCCATAGTGGATCTAACATAATAGTGAGAGTCCAGTCCATAGTGGATCCAACATAATAGTGAGAGTCCAGTCCATAGTGGATCTAACATAATAGTGTGAGAGTCCAGTCCATAGTGGATCTAACATAATAGTGAGAGTCCAGTCCATAGTAGATCCAACATAATAGTGAGAGTCCAGTCCATAGTGGATCTAACATAATAGTGAGAGTCCAGTCCATAGTGGATCTAACATAATAGTGTGAGAGTCCAGTCCATAGTGGATCTAACATAATAGTGTGAGAGTCCAGTCCATAGTGGATCTAGTTAATAGTGTGAGAGTCCAGTCCATAGTGGATCTAACATAATAGTGAGAGTCCAGTCCGTAGTGGATCTAACATAATAGTGTGAGAGTCCAGTCCATAGTGGATCTAGTTAATAGTGTGAGAATCCAGTCTATAGTGGATCTAGTTAATAGTGTGAGAGTCCAGTCTATAGTGGATCTAGTTAGTAGTGTGAGAATCCAGTCTATAGTGGATCTAGTTAATAGTGTGAGAGTCCAGTCCATAGTGGATCTAACATAATAGTGAGAGTCCAGTCCGTAGTGGATCTAACATAATAGTGTGAGAGTCCAGTCCATAGTGGATCTAGTTAATAGTGTGAGAGTCCAGTCCATAGTGGATCTAACATAATAGTGAGAGTCCAGTCCGTAGTGGATCTAACATAATAGTGTGAGAGTCCAGTCCATAGTGGATCTAGTTAATAGTGTGAGAGTCCAGTCTATAGTGGATCTAGTTAATAGTGTGAGAATCCAGTCTATAGTGGATCTAGTTAATAGTGTGAGAGTCCAGTCTATAGTGGATCTAGTTAATAGTGTGAGAATCCAGTCTATAGTGGATCTAGTTAATAGTGTGAGAGTCCAGTCTATAGTGGGGCCAGCAGGGGATCATCAGACAAGTCAGCAGCACAGAGAAGTTTCCATCTGATGCACAGATGAGTGGTCCACCCCCGGGTCCTGACTTTGATCAGCTAGCGCATCTGTGGTCACCTAATAACCTCTCCACACAGGAGAGAGGGGTAGAGCAGAAAAGAGACGGCAGATCAACTGGTCTAAAAGGGGGGTCTATTTAAAGGATAGAGTATACAAATCAGTTTTAAGATGAGACTTAAATGCTTCTATGTCAACAAGTGGACGACAATTGTAACATCTTTATGTCAGTGATTCAAAAAACAATGAAGAGTTTTATTAAAACACTAAACAGAAACTGAAGAAAATGAACCGCATTCCCTGGCTGAATAGTACAATATGGAGGAGATTTGGACAAATATAAAATGAACTAACAGGAAATGATACCACGTGTAAGAACATTAGAGTTGCAAATGAATGCAAATTTAATTCAAAAGTGAGTGCAACAGCCCTAAACCACAGGTGTCAAACTCAAAGACCGGGGGCCACATCCGGCCCACCACATTGTTGTTTTTTTGTGCCCCTCGTAAGCCTGAGAATAAGTCAACTTTATCTTCCTCACGAAAAATATTCGTTCTTTCAGTTTTGACAGAAACATTACATTTCCTGTAAACGTGAGAACAATGGGACCATGCAAAAATACATTATTTCAAAACAGGGGTGTCCAAAGTGCAGCCTGCAGTTTAATTTGGGATAAAAAAAACAACAGTAAAAATAAAAAAATAAAAAAGAGCACAAATTTGTGATGAAACAACAAAAAAAAAGCTGACTATTTGATATTAAAACATCCAAACGTGTTTAACCTTTTTCCACCGAGATCGCATAGTGAAAAGTCAAAGTATGTGGCGGCCGTTTTAAAATAGTTTTATTTTGTAAAAAAAGAAAAGATAAAAAGATAATTTTTTTATATTTTAAGAGAAAAGTTAGGGTCAGCTTTGTGTTGTACGTGACGTGCATTATTATTAGTTATTAGTATCAACGATATCCGATATTCCCCAACTCTTAATTACCGATACCGATATCAACCGATACCGATATATACAGTGGTGGAATGAACACATTATTATGCCTAATTTTGTTGTGATGCATTAAACAATGTAACAAGGTTTTCCAAAATAAATCAACTCAAGTTATGGAAAAAATGGCAACATGGCACTGCCATATTTATTATTGAAGTCACAAAGTGCATTATTTTTTTTAACATGCCTCAAAACAATAACAGTGCAATACTTTTTCATAACATGGTCACTACTGCCTAGTTTCTCTTGTTATATTCTTATTTTACTGTTATATTTGTATTCTCATTGTTGCTTTTTATTTGTATTCTTATTGTAATATTTTTCTATTCTGTTTCCATTTATACCCCCATTATTTACTTTTTAAATTTGATCTCAATTCTGTACACTGCTGCTGGAATTTTAATTTTCCTGAGGGAACTCTCCTGAAGGAATCAATAAAGTTCTATCCATCTATCTATCTATCTATCTATCTATCTATCTATCTATCTATCTATCTATCTATCTATCTATCTATCTATCTATCTATCTATCTATCTATCTATCTATCTATCTATCTATCTATCTATCTATCTATCTATCTATCTATCCAAACAGCAGCAGTAGCGGGAGGTGTATATTGTAGCGTCCCGGAAGAGTTAGTATTGCAAGGGATTCTGGGTATTTGTTCTGTTGTGTTTATGTTGTGTTACGGTGCGGATGTTCTCCCCAACTGTGTTTGTCATTCTTGTTTGGTGTGGGTTCACAGTGTGGCGCATATTTGTAACAGTGTTAAAGTTGTTTATACGGCTACCCTCAGTGTGACCTGTATGGCTGTTAATCAAGTATGCCTTGCATTAATTCGTGATGAGAACAGCCGGTAGATATTATGTGACTGGGCCGGCACGCACGCAAAGGAAATGCCTTTAAGGTTTATTGGCGGCTCTGTACTTCTCCCTACGTCCGTGTACACAGCGGCGTTTTAAAACGTCATACATTTTACTTTTAGAAACCGATACCGATAATTATGAAACCGATACCGATCATTTCCGATATTACATTTTAAAGCATTTATCGGCCGATAATATCAGCAGCCCGATATTATCGGACATCCTTAGTATCAACGTTTCATCTTTTTCTTATTACATTACGTCTTTTTGCTTACATTTTGTTACCCGTGCAATAACTAAAATAGTACATTTTGTCCCCTACAACACCAAGCTGACACCAAGCATTGTCTTTAAATATGTCATATCTGTTTTTTAGCGTTTCTTTTTGTGAAATTAAAAAAAATCATCAAAAAGGCCTGCGCAGTCTTCAACTTTTTAGGAAGCGGCCCTTGGTGAAAAAGTTTGGACACCCCTATATTTCAATAGCAAGTACATTTTACATCAGTTTGCACAGAACAAAACAATCAAATGCATATGGAATTGTGTAATAATATCATGAGATTATACAATAATAACATTCATATATATTCACTGTAACACGCGGCCCCTGGAGAGCAGCCGTAACCACAATGTGGCCCTCCATGAAAACAAGTTTCACACCTCTGCCCTAAACATAATGTACTCTTTGTGATATTTGTGTATGTGTGCTGTGCCTTTAATGCAGTCTTTCTCAAATAGCGGGGCGGGCTCCCCTGGGATGCCAGGGGGGGCACATGTGACCTCGGGGAACATGTTTTTTTTTTTGCTGAAGACTCTGTAGCACTCCCCTTCAGTGTGACTACAGCGGGAGATGAGCAAAGATTGCCGTGTTGCTTCCTTTAATGTTAATACGCTTACAATGGTATGCAGAGGTATGTTTATAGAAAATTTATAGACAAATTACACTATTTATAGTCAATGTGGAGAGTGGGGCGGGGGGGGGGGGGGGGGGGGGGGGGGTTTCTGGTCCTACATCTGTAAGTGCAAGTTAAAACTCTACTATGCAAAGCGAAAGCCATTTATCAGCAACACCCAGAAACACCGCCGGCTTCGCTGGGCCTGAGGGGGTGAGGGGGGATTTATTTTCTTATTCCTGGGGGGGATGCAACAGAAAATCACAAGATTTGTGGTGGACCTGGGAGCTGCGATGCCTGTCTTGCCGGGCTGCCGGCAGCTAAAGCTAAATACCTCCGCTCATCGGACTGTGGCTGTGTCCATCAACACCGCATCCGCATGTCCGAAAACTTGGGCTCTCCATAGACAGGGAGGTTGCAATCAGGCAACCCATAGGCAGGAGGACACCATCAACAACGCAACAGTTGTCGGTGCATTCTACAGAGGCACTATAGAGGCTCTACTGAGCAACGGCATCTCTGTCTGGACTGGAGCCTGCAGTGCCTCAGACTGGAAGTCTCTCCAGAGAGTGGTGAGGACGGCGGAAAAGATCATCAGGACTCCTCTTCCTCCTATCCAGGAGATCGCAAAAAGCCGCTGCCTGACCAGGGCTCAGATAATCTGCAGAGACTCCTCCCACCCCCACCAAGGACTGTTTTCACTGCTGGACTCTAGAAAGAGGTTCCGCAGCCTCCGTAACAGCTTCTTCCCTCAGGCCATAAGACTCTTGAACACATCATAATCATCCCCTCAACTCCCCCCAAAAATGGATTAACTCGCTGGAATATAAAGACAATATAACATACATCCATAAACGTGGATGCATATGCAAAAGTGCAATATATTTATCTGTACAGTAATCTATTTATTTATATCTGTACCTTATTGCTCTTTTACCCTGCACAACCATGAGCTAATGCAACGACATTTGGTTCTTATCTGTACTGTAAAGTTCAAATTTGAATGACAATAAAAAGAAGTCTAAGTCTAAGTCTAGTTGGGGCAGAGTTTACCGTCGGTAGTTGGGGCAAAGTCCGCACTTTATCCGGCCCGTCCACAACTCCACAACGCCAATCCAGCAACGGCAGAGGGATGATCAGACGGTCCGATTCACACATCTAGGAAAAGAACTGCGTTGGCCTAGAGGGGAGCAACGCGGGCAGTTGTGGCATATGCTGCTTTACACTAAGCCGACTGAGGTTCAGAATCAGAATCAGAATCAGTATAGTTTTTATTGCCATTGCTTGAGAACGGGTTCACAAACTAGGAATTTTTCTTGGTGCAATGGTGCAACATAAAACACATATAACACAGATTTGGTAATAAAAAGAGCTGTAACTGAGCTATCAGAACTTGTTATTGTTCATGTGCCTGATGGCAGAGGAGAAAAAACTGTTCAGGTGGCGGGAGGTGTGGGTCTGGATGGACCGTAGTCTCCTGCCTGAGGGGAGAGGGGAGAATAGTTTGTGTCCAGGGTGAGAAGAGTCAGCTGTGATCCGACCCACACGCCTCCTGGTCCTGGAGGAGAACAGGTCCTGGAGGGGTGGGAGCTTGCAGCCAATCACCTTCTCAGCAGCACGTACCATGCGCTGCAGTCGATGCTTATTCTGGACTGTGGCGCCGGGGAACCACACGGTGATGGAGGAGGTGAGGATGGACTCGATGATGGCTGAGTAAAACTGCACCAGCATCTCGGTCGGCACCTTAAGTTTCCTTAAAGGCCTACTGAAATGGGATTTTCTTATTTAAACGGGGATAGCAAATCCATTTTATGTGTCATACTTGATCATTTCGCGATATTGCCATATTTTTGCTGAAAGGATTTAGTAGAGAACATCGACGATAAAGTTTGCAACTTTTGATCGCTGATAAAAAAAAGCCTTGCCTAGCGTGACGTCACAGGTTGTGGAGCTCCTCACATCTGCACATTGTTTACAATCACGGCCACCAGCAGCGAGAGCGATTCGGACCGAGAAAGCGACAATTTCCCCATTAATTTGAGCGAGGATTAAAGATTTGTGGATGAGGAAAGTGAGAGTGAAGGACTAGAGGGCAGTGGAAGCGATTCAGATAGGGAAGATGCTGTGAGAGGCGGGTCGGACCTGATATTCAGATGGGAATGACTAAAACAGTAAATAAACACAAGACATATATATAGTCTATTAGCCACAACACAACCAGGTTTATATTTAATATGCCACAAATTAATCTCGCATAACAAACTCCTCCCCCCTCCCGTCCATACAACCCGCCAATACAAATCAAACACCCGCACAACACACTCAATCCCACAGCCTGAAGTACCGTTCACCTCCGCAAAATTCATACAGACCATATATTTCCCCAAAGTTACGTACGTGACTTGCACATAGCGGCACGCACGGACGGGCAAGCGATCAAATGTTTGGAAGCCGCAGCTGCGTACTCACGGTAGCGCGTATCCAACTCAAAGTCCTCCTGGTAAGAGTCTCTGTTGTCCCAGTTCTCCACAGGCCAATGGTAAAGCTTGACTGTCAGATTTCGGGAATGTAAACAATGAAACACCGGCTACGTGTTTGTGTTGCTGCAGCCGTCCGCTAATACACCGCTTCCCACCTACAGCTTTCTTCTTTACTGTCTCCATTGTTCATTAAACAAATTGCAAAAGATTCACCAACACAGATGTCCAGAATACTGTGGAATTTTGCGATGAAAACAGACGACTTAATAGCTGGCCACAATGCTGTCCCAAAATGTCCGCTACAATCCGTGACGTCACGCGCAAACGTCATTATACCAAGACGTTTTCAGCAGGATATTTTGCGGGAAATTTAAAATTGCACTTTACTAATCTAACCCGTCCGTATTGGCATGTGTTGCAATGTTAAGATTTCATCATTGATATATAAACTATCAGACTGCGTGGTCGGTAGTAGTGGGTTTCAGTAGGCCTTTAAGGTTATACAGGATACAACCCACCTAACCTTATCCCTGTCCACACACACACAACGCCATCGTTTAAGACCCCCTGCCCCCTCCATCCGCAATGCGACCTAGTACGCATGCGCGGAAAAAACTCGCATATATATTACGTCATAGTCACCTCTGACTGGTATGAAGTATTTCAATGTAATGTTCTTTTAACAGTAAACCTTGCTTGCCTCATCATCAGCAGCTGTTAGACTATTGTAGTGAATCACACCTGAGCCATCATAAATAATTCAAATCTTTATTAGACTCGTAAACAATGTGATAAAGAACATTTTACATTAATTAAACTAGATATCTGGTCAGGACACTCCTCACCCTTTTGCCTTCACCTTCATTGTCCATTCTTGCAATCCTGCCTGTGCTTGGAGGCTGGAAATTGGCGTTTGTACTCGAAGGCCGCAACCACTCACCGTTCGTTTAGTGGCTCCTTCATGGCTTCACAGTAGTTATGGAGGACAAAACTAGACGTTGAGTAATCGCACATGGCGGACAATAACTGATACAGTCGGCTTAGCAAGTCCAAATGCACTCGCTTTTTTTCCCGTAGCTTTCCCTCGTCGGCCAGGTAACACAAAGCACACGCTACCTTTTTTTTTTATCACATCCATTCTCGTTGTCTCGCCTTTGACAAATGGACAAAGTTTTTCGCTAAGTAGAATCACAGCCGACATGTTCTGTTCAGTTCAGTTTCAGTTTTTTTGGAGCATGCATACGATACAATGTAATGCAGGGGTCCCCAAACTACGGCCCGCGGGCCGGATACGGCCCCCCAGCGTCCAAAAGCCGGCCCACGGGAAGTCCCAAGTTTAAAAAAAAAATTAAAAAAAATGTATATATAATTTTTTTTTTTAAAATTTGTTCTTAATAGTCCATTTTCTACCATCTCCTAGCCACTCAGGCAAATAATATTGTCTAAAAATGTATTTTACCATCGATAACGTGACATGCAGCAAGTGCGCTCTTTAAGTCAATTAGTGCGTGAGGAATATATATGTATGAATACATATATATATATGTAATATATGTGTATGAATACACATATATATATATATATGTATATATATATATATATATATATATATATATATATATATATATATATATATATATATATATATATATATATATATATATATATATATATATATATGGATATATGTATATATGTCTATATGTATGTATATATATATATTGTCATGTCTGTGTTCATGTTTTTGTTTGGCCATGTGCTGTTTTGTTTTTTGGACACTTCCTTAGTTCCTGGTTTCACTTCCTGGTTTTGTTTGTCACCATAGCAACCATTAGTTTCACCTGTTCCACGTTTGGACTCACACACACCTGTCTCACGTTTTCACAGTCATGTCATGCACCTGTTCACAGTTAGTCACGCACCTGTTTTCACTTATCATGTCACTATATAGGCTTTTCTGTTTCTGTTGTTGGTCCTGGCGACATCACACCCATTCATGCCATGTCCACAGTTCCTTGTCACGTTAGTTCTTGTTTCATCTCTTGTCACGTAAGTTTTTGTTTGTTTAATGTTCATAGTTCTCCGCCATTGTGCGCGTCTTTTGTTTTTTCCTAGTGAAGTTTTTTTTTACCTCCGCTGTGAGCGCCTTTTGTTTGTACCCTTTTGTTTGTACTTTGTAGTTTATAGTTATAATTAAACTATGTCTTTACCTGCACGCCACGTCCGTTCCATTTCTTTTGCACCACGGGAGAGCAAACCACGCCAAAGACCCAGTTATGACATATATATATATATACATACACATATATGTGTATATATATATATATATATATACATATATATATATATATATATATATATATATATATATATATATATATGTATATTCATACACATATATTACATATATATATATGTATTCATACATATATATTCCTCACGCACTAATTGACTTAAAGAGCGCACTTGCTGCATGTCACGTTATCGATGGTAAAATGCATTTTTAGACAATATTATTTGCCTGAGTGGCTAGGAGATGGTAGAAAATGGACTATTAAGGACAAATTTAAAAAAAAAAAATTATATATATATATATATATATATATATATATATATTTTTTTTTTTAAACTTGGGACTTCCTGTGGGCCGGATTTTGGACGCTGGGGGGCCGTATCCGGCCCGCGGGCCGTAGTTTGGGGACCCCTGCATTACATATATATATATATATATATATATATATATATATATATATATATATATATATATATATATATATGTATATATATATATATATATATATATATATATATATATATATATGTATATATACACATATAGACATATATACATATATACAGTACATATATATATATATATATATATATATATATATATATATATATATATATATATATATATATATATATATACACATATAGACATATATACAGTACATATATATATACATGGACATATACATAGACATACATATATTCCCCTAGAGGGGGGGGGGGGGGGTTACCCACATATGCGGTCCTCTCCAAGGTTTCTCATAGTCATTCACATTGACGTCCCACTGGGGTGAGTTTTCCTTGCCCGTATGTGGGCTCTGTACCGAGGATGTCGTTGTGGCTTGTACAGCCCTTTGAGACACTTGTGATTTAGGGCTATATAAATAAACATCGATTGATTGATTGATTGATTGATTGATATACACACACATGTATACACATTTACATATACATATATACACACATTTACATATAATATATATATATATACATACATACATACATACATACATACATACATATGTATATATATATATATATATATATATATATATATATATATATATATATATATATATATATATATATATATATATATATATATATATATATATATATATATATATATATATATATATATATATATATATATATATATATATATATATATATATATATAGCGCGGCCCCCAGCCAAATTGTTTTACCCCAATGCGGCCCCAGAGTCAAAAGGTTTGGGACCCCTGATGTAATGCATCACATATTTCCAGTTGTTTCATTACAGCACGTCCGAAAAGGGGTAGGAAGAAGCAGAGCTGATTTAATCCTACCCCTTTTCATACCATAGCAATTGTATCCAATTTCCTTGTTCTCTGCAACAGAACAGCTTGTGGCATCGTCTTCAAAAAGACTTGAGGCTGCATTTGCTGCCAAAGGTGCATCAACAAAGCATTAAACAAGTGCTGTGAATACTTAACAAAACGTGGACACATCTGAAGCGCTGTGAATACTTTCCGGGATGCACTGCGTGAAAATGGGGACTGCTTGTATGAATTTCAATGTGTTTCTCATGGGGCTGCAGTCTTGTGCCCATTTAAGCATGTGGACGGTGTAGGCTTAAAGCGCCCGTGCAGACAGCGCCTGTGCAGCATGAAGATTACATATCAAACAGCCTCCAAAGGAAAGTGCGCGCTGACGTCGCCTCACGTTGTCCTGGCAAACACAAGGCCGCCGAGACGTGTCTGTTTGACCAAAGAGAAACCTTCCGCCAAAAGAATCTCTCTCTTCACAAAGCAGCGCTGACAGACAGACCATTAAAGACGGGCCCTATCCTGCCTCAGTCTCATGGACAGGCGCTGTGTACATTTTCAAAGTTGACAAATTGGCTTATGTGCACCCTGGCATGCAGACCTCTAATACAACTATCTCTCTCTCTCTCTCTTTCTCTCTCCCACACGGACCATAAAACACTGGCGCTCTGAGAGAGATTTTATTTTCAATGCGTTTAACCTCTGACAATGAAATGTGTTCTTTAGAGCTGGATGATAAAAACATATATATCACTATTATTCCACAGTGTTACTTGCCAAGCTTTTTGCAGATATTGTACCTCAGATTTATGCTCTGGGTACAATCTAATTTGTAAAAATTTGAAAAAAGAAGTGAAGGATGATATTGGAGAATTTTATTTTGTTTCTATTGCTACTCCATTTAGATGTCTGATCTTAACTGTGCAGGACGACATACACAAGCACTCTTTAATTGCAACACGTCACCATGCAGCCTGATGTGATGTCACCGATGAGATTACAGGTGATTACACTGCAAAAAGTCAGTGTTCAAACACAAGAAAAAATTAAAACTGCAAGCAGCGTTGGTCGAGCCCGCATATTTGGCAGGTGCTAGTCCTAAGTGGTCAGTGTATGAAATCTAGCTCTAAGTCAGACCTCCACAGAGGTTTTTGTTTCATGTCTCTACGATATTCGTACTGGGAGTTAGAGGAAGTCGTGTCTGTGTTTTTTTTCCTAGGTGCTGCGGCACAGTGGTTCTTTTCTTTGAAGGCTCGTAAAATCAAAACCATAGCACTTATCCAAACTCTTTGAGTATCCTTCAATCAGAAGGGTTCAATCTCTCGCCTGTAGTAGTTTGAAGCCGAAACGACAAACGCGCTCAGAGGACATAATGTTTGATGTTTGGTGACCGCTTTTTACAAAAATTTTGTTTTGAAGGGGGGATATCAAACTTCCTGTTGAGTTTTGCTGAAGGGTGTCAATCTATGAAATGTAGGTCTAAGTGAGCCCTACATAGAGGTTTTTGTTTCATGTCTCTAAGACGTTCCTACCGGAAGTTACAAGCAGTTTTGTCTGTGTTTTCCTCTGAGGAGCAGTTTTGTCTCTGTTTTATTCAAAAATTGCGCTGGATAATAAAAATATATATATCACTATTATTCCACAGTGTTACTTGCCAAGCTTTTTGCAGATATTGTACCTCAGATTTATGCTCTGGGTACAATCTAATTTGTAAAAATTTGAAAAAAGAAGTGAAGGATGATATTGGAGAATTTTATTTTTTTTCTATTGCTACTCCATTTGGATGTCTGATCTTAACTGTGCAGGACGACATACACAAGCACTCTTTAATTGCAACACGTCACTATGCAGCCTGATGTGATGTTTACACTGCAAAAAGTCAGTGTTCAAAAACAAGACAAAATATTAAAGCTGCAAGCAGCGTTGGTCGGGCCCGCATATTTGGCAGGTGCTAGTCCTAAGTGGTCAGTGTATGAAATCTAGCTCTAAGTCAGACCTACATAGAGGTTTTTGTTTCATGTCTCTACGATATTCGTACTGGGAGTTAGAGGAAGTTGTGTCTGTGTTTTTTCCTAGGTGCTGCGGCACAGTGGTTCTTTTCTTTGAAGGCTCGTAAAATCAAAACCGTAGCACTTATCCAAACTCTTTGAGTATCCTTCAATCAGAAGGGTTCAATCTCTCTCCTGTAGTAGTTTGAAGCCGAAACGACAAACGCGCTCAGAGGACATAATCATAGGTGGATTAATGACCGGGCCTACCGGGCCCAGGCCCAGGGGGCCAGAGGCCCCAAGGGGCCAGGCCAACTTGGCCCCGCGGCCGCGACCCAAGCAAAACTACTTTTGCAAAAATAATAATCTTAAGCCCCAAGGGGCCAGGCCAACTTGGCCCCGCGGCCATGATCCATAGAGGGTAAGAGGCCCCAAGGGGCCAGGTCAACTTGGCCCCGCGGCCGCGACCCACAGAGGGCCAGAGGCCCCAAGGGGCCAGGCCAACATGGCCCCGCGGCCATGATCCATAGACGGTCAGAGGCCCCAAGGGGCCAGGCCAACTTGGCCCCGCGGCCACGATCCATAGAGGGTCAGAGGCCCCAGGGGGCCAGGTCAACTTGGCCCCGCGGCCACGATCCATAGACGGTCAGAGGCCCCAAGGGGCCAGGCCAACTTGGCCCCGCGGCCACGACCCACAGAAGGCCAGAGGCCCCAAAGGGCCAGGCCAACTTGGCCCCGCGGCCGCGAGCCACAGAAGGCCAGAGGCCCCAAGGGGCCAGGTCAACTTGGCCCCGCGGCCACGATCCATAGAGGGTAAGAGGCCCCAAGGGGCCAGGTCAACTTGGCCCCGCGGCCGCGACCCACAGAGGGCCTGAGGTCCTAAGGGGTCAGGCCAACTTGGCCCCGCGGCCATGATCCATAGAGGGCCAGAGGCCCCGAGGGGTCAGGCCAACTTGGCCCCGATCCATAGAGGGTCAGAGGCCCCAAGGGGCCAGGCCAACTTGGCCCCGCGGCCACGACCCACAGAGGCCCCAAGGGGCCAGGCAAAATTGGCCCCGCGGCCATGATCCACAGAGGGCCAGAGGCTCTCAATCATTATTATCAAAGCTAATTCTCAAATTGGATGGATCACACAACCTCACTCACATATTATTTATCAATTATTAAAGGTTGTTTCTGAATTTTGATCACAGAACTTAATGCAAATATTCTTGATTGATTGACAAAGCTCATTCTCAAATTTTGATTACACAACCTTACTCTGACAAATTATCATTATCAAAAAGCTCTATCTCGAATTTGGATCACAGAATCTCACTCAAGTATTCTTAGCTGTGCCCCTCCCCCATCAAGTCTTTCATAAACCGGTCTGTTCTTTTAGAATCTCCTCATTTGGTATTTTGAACTCGTGAGAGACTGCTCAAAATTTGGTTTCCTTTCCCTCAGTTCAGACTCAGAGATAATTTGAAATCATTCAACAAGAAGTTTAACGCGCGCACACACACACACACACACACACACTTGAGTTGAGCATTACTTGGAAATTCTTATATTT
This sequence comes from Entelurus aequoreus, assembly GCF_033978785.1. Lineage (NCBI taxonomy): Eukaryota > Metazoa > Chordata > Actinopteri > Syngnathiformes > Syngnathidae > Entelurus > Entelurus aequoreus. Next base: position 49,938,958 of record NC_084740.1, read on the forward strand.
TCCATTTTGCTGTTATTATCAGCATCTTCCCATTTTGTCCTTTTCTTTCGAGAAAGTTTACAGTCTGACATTTGTCACTGCTGTCAGTTAATAACTTTTTGGTCTTTGACCCATTTTGTCATTTTCTCGATTCGATCGTCACTGACCACTCTCTCCTGTCTGGCAGACATCGTTGCTGCCATCATAGCTAGCAAGCTGCCTGCAGCGGGTCATCCCTATGTTCCCCGTCCCTATGTTACCCGGGTCCTATGTTCCCCTCTACCGGGGAACTAAGGACCCTTTTTAAAAAAAAGGGTTCTATGTTCCCCGCTGCGGGGAACGTACAACACTTTTTCCAGAAAAGGGTTCTATGTTCCCCGCTGCTTCCAATGCGCGACTAAGTAAGACGCACGCAGACACGCATGACAGAGACGCGTTTAAGTTGTCGAAGGAAGGAAGTTCGCGTTTGAGTTGCTCTATCTGCTGCCGCACGCCCTGTGACAGGTTAGGTTTAGGGATGGTTTTGGTCAGGGCACAATTTCGCCAAAAAAGTGCTCCACAACGCCCTGTGACAGGTTAGGTTTAGGGATAGTTTTGGTCAGGGCACAATTTCGCCAAAAAAAAGTGCTCCACAACGCCCTGTGACAGGTTAGGTTTAGGGATGGTTTTGGTCAGGGCACAATTTCGCAATTTCGCCAGATACAATGCAGGGAACATAGGACCCTTTTTTAGAAAAAGGGTCCTAAGTTCCCCGGTCGCATACAAAGACCCAGGAACAACCGGGGAACATAGGACCTGGGGAACATAGGACCCGGGGAACATAGGCACGCTCCCGCCTGCAGATAGCAACATTTTGGTGTCCTTTGGGAAAATATTTAGAAAGAAGACAAAAGTACACACAGTTGTACAACTATTATCTTTATGATCTTTTTTTTGTTAGTTTCTCTGTTACTGTGTGTGGCCAATTAAGCGACTTTTGGCCATACCTGGCTGGTGACATTTAGCGACTTTCTGGTTGATGTTAAGATTAATAATAGCAACAGTTCTCTTCATCTTAATGCAATTTATTGTGTCTGTCTCTCCACATTTTGCCATTAGGTACTTTGAGCTCTTGTTGGTCAGTCACTCTAAGGTACATTGTTGCTGCCATCATAGCTAGCAAGCTGCCTGCAGATAGCGACATTTTGGTGTCCTTTGAGAAATATTAAGAAAGAAGACAAAAGTACAAGACATTGTACGATTACTATCTTTTTAAAATTATTTGTTTCACTGTGTGATTGACCGACTTTGCCGCTAGATTTCGCGTCTTTTGGCCATACCTGGCTAGCGACTAAAAACATCATTTAGCGACTTTTTGGTTGTGAAGATAAGTGGTAAAAGCAGATCTTCCTGTTGGTCTTCCCACATTTTGCCATTTGGTACTTTGCACTCTTCTTGGTCACTCCAAGGCATTTGTCCCTGCCTTCAGCTAGTCACTTGGCTCTTTTGGAATATATTTCACTGTAATTGGCTCTCTCTCTCTCTTTCTCCTCAGTACAAATCAGCCTGTTCCCTTGCCATTCATCACTGACCACTCTGCTCTCCTGTCTGTCAGACATTATTGCTGCTTGCAGATAGCTTGGGGTCCTTAGAGAAAATATCAGAAGAGAAAAGTACACAATTATCTTAATTATCTTTTTTATTCAGTCAGTCCTTCAGTGAGTCCCAGTGTGTTGGCGATTAAGCAACGTTGGCATTCAATTAGCGACTTTTGGCCATACATGGCTGGCGACTCAAAAAACTAGAAAAAAAGTACAAAAAGTTGTACAATTAATATCTTTATTATCCTTAATTCCCCTGAATCCTAGAGTGTGTTGCAATTAAGCAACTTTGCTGCTAGGTTTAGCGACTCTTGTTTTGGGCATACCTGGCTAGCGACTACAAACATTATTCAGCAACTTTTTGGCTGTTAAGATTAACGTTAATAAATTAAATCCTAATACAATTTATTGTGTTGGTCTCGCCATCTTGCTATTAGGTACTTTGAATTCTTGTTGGTCTCTGCTAAGGTATCTGGCTGTTGTCTTTGCCTTCAGTTAGTCACTTGGCTCTGGAATATATTTAACTGTACTTGGCTCTCTCTTTCTCCTCAGTACAAATCAGTCTGTTCCCTTGCCATTTAGACATTTTCTTGATTGGATCATCACTGACCACTCTGCTCTCCTGCTGTCTATCAGACATTGTTGCTCCCATCATAGCTAGCAAGCTGCCTTGGTGTCCTTTGTGAAAATATTTAGATAGAAGACTAAAGTGCACAAAGGTGTACAATTATTATCTTTTCAAAATATTTGTTTCACTGTCAGTGTGATTGACCGACTTTGCCGCTAGATTTCGCGTCTTTTGGCCATACCTGGCTAGCGACTGAAAACATCATTTAGCAACTTTTTGGTTGTGAAGATAAGAGGTAAAAGCAGATCTGCCTGTTGGTCTTTCCACATTTTGCCATTTGGTACTTTGCACTCTTGTTGGTCACTCCAAGGCATTTGTCCCTGCCTTCAGCTAGTCACTTGGCTCTTTTGGAATATATTTCACTGTAATTGGCTCTCTCTCTCTTTCTCCTCAGTACAAATCAGTCTGTTCCCTTGCCATTTAGACATTTTCTTGATTCGATCATCACTGACCACTCTGCTCTCCTGCTGTCTATCAGACGAATCAGTTGATTCTCTGCTCTCAATTGTCTATGCTAGTAAGCTGTTATTCTCTGCTTTGGAGTGTTGATGCTGGGTTGCTAGTTTTCTAAATCACCTCACACACTTGAAGGAAGCAGCACCGATCATAAACACACAAACAAACTCACACACACACACACACACACACACACACACACACACACACACACACACACACACACACACACACACACACACATAGTTGGTTTATCTGTTGTGATAGGCAAAGAGCCAATGTGCAAAGAAAGAAGGGAAATATGGATCATAAACGTTTAAGTGGAGGAGCTAGAAAAAAAATTCAGCAAGAAAAGAAAAAAAAGGAATCAGTTTTACTTGAGAGTGTTCCAAATATCTCCAGCTTCTTCAGTACAAAGACATCTGCTGAAAGCAATTCTATAAATGCTACTGCAAATTCAGCTAAGGTTAGCAATGCACCTGAGCTAGCATGTAGCTCCCAAGATCCTGAGACCACTACAAGTGTAGACACTGAACCAAATGCTTCTGATGCTTATGATTCAACCAATTCAGCAGTAGCCAGTTGCTCGGATGAATGTGAGGTCACTGCACCTCTGGACAGCATAGAAAATGAGCTGAATATTTCTTCAACACCATCTACAGTGACAACTCTACCTAGTGATCCCGCTAAATGGGCTGAGACCCTCACTGAGTCAATGAAGGAAGTTGTTATTCAAAGAGGTGCAAAATCATTTCACAACCGTCACAGCCATTATCCAGCTTCTGTGAGGAACAGTGGGCTAGGAGGCAAAACCCGATGCCTAAACAATGAACATTTTACTTCACACTTGCCCAATGGACAACGAGTACAAAGAGAGTGGCTGATGTACTCTCCCTCTACTGGTAATGTTTACTGCTTTGCATGCAAACTGTTTTCCCCAAAAACGCATTCTTTTGTGACAGGCTATTGTGATTGGAAACACTCAGAAAGATTTGGTGAACATGAGCGAAGTGCTGAGCACATAACCTGCATGCAAGCAGTCTTGAACCGCGCCAAAGGTGCCACAGTTGATGCAGACCTGTTCAAACAGTTTCAGGCAGAGAGCAGCTATTGGAGGCAGGTGTTACAAAGAGTTGTTGCAGTCATTAAATTCCTTGCAGAAAGGGGCCTTGCATTTAGGGGTAAAAATGAATCGTTAGGGTCTCCTCTCAATGGGAACTACCTTGGTATTCTGGAGGTCCTGGCTGAATTTGATCCCTTTCTAAAGGATCACATCAGAAAGTTTGGGCAGATGGGTCGAGGTAATACCTCATATCTGTCCTCCACCATTTGTGAGGAATTCATTGAATTGATGGGTGCAAAAACCAAACAGGCTATAGCAGATGAACTGCAAGCAAGCAAATACTACTCTATCATTGTGGATTCAACCCCAGATTTATCTCATGTGGACCAATTGACATTCATATTCCGTTTTGTTAGCAAAGAGGGCAGTGTTGTTGAACGCTTTGTGGGTTTTGAGCCCATTACTAGCCATACAGGTGAAAGTTTGGCTAACTGTGTCATGTCTGTGTTGGAAAATCTAGGGTTAGAGCTGTCAAATTGCAGGGGGCAGGCTTATGATAATGCCAGCAACATGTCAGGGAGGTATAATGGGTTGCAGGCTCACTTAAAGAAAAGCAACCCATTAATACACTATATTCCATGTGCAGCTCACTCTTTGAATTTGGTGGGAGTCAACAGCATTGACAGATGTGGAAATGAAGTCTCTAAGTATTTTGACTTGATTCAGTCTATTTACAACTTCACAACTGCATCCACACACCGATGGGACAGGGTATTTGGCAATTCCAACATAGATCTCACACTTAAAGCTTTATCCAACACGCGTTGGAGTTGCCGTGCAGAATCTACCAAAGCACTGTGGCAGAACTACAGTAAAATAAAAGCAGCACTACAGGTTATTTCCACTGATGACACAGAGAAACGAGACACACGAACTGAAGCTGACAGTCTAGTGCGGAAGCTGGATTCACTTGAGATGGCCTTCATGGCAGGCTTTTGGGACACTGTTCTGTCCAGATTTCAGGCCACAAGTCTGCAACTTCAAAAAGCAGACATGGACCTTGGTACAGCAGTTAGATTGCTGGAATCTCTGCGCACCTTTGTTCTCTCCCAAAGAGATCTATTTGATCATTTTGAGCAGAAAGCCTTAAACATGTTGGGTGGCACCCCATCTTACAGGGCTGAACGGACGAGGAAACGTAAAAAGTTTGCTGATGAATCAGCATCCCCAGATGTTGTGCTTGAGGGAAGGCAACTGTTTCAAATAGAGACATTTATTGCCTCTATTGATCAACTGAGTTCAAGCCTTAATCACCGTCTGGAGGCCTACAAACATCTGAACAATTTGTTCAGTGTCCTTTTCTCTTTGGATACAGAGTCCAATGCTTCAGTCCTTCACAAGGCCAAGATTCTCACTGAATCATACCCATCTGACCTCAATGAAAGTCTTGGACAGGAGCTTATACAGTTCAAATCTTTTATACAGCTCAACAACACTGATGAGGAGAGGACCCCTTCAGGACTGCTCAAAACAATAATACATTTTGGACTACAGCCTACGTTTCCTAATACATACATTGCGCTACAGATTTTTCTCACTCTACCGGTCAGTAACTGTGAGGGAGAACGCTCATTCTCTCTTTTGTCAAGAGTAAAAAATGAGCTGCGCACAAGAATGACTCAGAAAAGATTAAATGCGTTATCTCTAATGGCAATTGAGAGTGAGCTGACAAGAGAGTTGGACTTCAATGATGTGGTGGATGATTTTGCAAAATTGAAAGCACGAAAGAAACCCCTTGCTTAAAGGTGCACTGTGTAAGATTTTTAGGTTATTTCCAGAATTCACCCATTCACTAATGTTAGGCTACCTGTTTTCATGAATACTTACCACCACCATAAAATTCTAAGTATCCATTATGACTTGGAGAATTGCACTTTTGCCATTTCTGGGAAGTGTCACCTGGATTGTGAAGATAGGATTGACTTTAGGCAGAAGCTTGGTGCTTTCTCTGGCAAACTGAACCTCAAGCTTCATTCTCTGCAGCTTTGCATTCTTGTGCAGACTTTCATCCACAAGGAACTTTTCAACTTCCCCACTATCGTGAAGGGGCCATCAAAAGATTTCAGTGTGTCCAGCATGTCTAATCTCTTACTCTCCTTTCTTTGAGCCATCTCTTGTTTCTCATCTGCCCTACTCTCGAATTTTGCCTTCATGAATTTACTCCAGTTGAGTTCAACCTCCCTTTTTGCTTGTGCTGCTGCCTTGAAACCTCTGAAGCTCCTGGCTCTTCTGTAAAATTATTGACCTATTGACTGCGTTCAGTGTGCCCAACTTCTTCAGTTTGTAGTCCACCTTGCCACATTGTCTCTCCATCCCAATGTTGTGCACAGGGGTGCCATCAATGTTACTAGCCTGTTCACTGACAGGGTCCATTGGGAAGGTCTCCTCATCCATCCTCTGCCTGGCCAGGACAGTCTTCAGATGGGGCAGCATGAGATCTGTCAGCTGCTTCACTTCATCCAAGTATTCGGCAGCCACGTCTGACACTGAGTTCAGGACATGTCCAGTGCCTGTCCAGCCACTATAGCATTCTTGGAAATGGGCTATCTTGACCTGCATGCAGCCCTTGTACCATGAACTGGCCTACACCTTTCTTTGTGGTGCTCTCCGATGCATGTTATCATTTTACCTTTCTCCTTCTCCTCAAGCTTAACCACAAATAGATACAGACTTTGAGCCTCAATTTGCTGCACAGCTGCCGTTATGCCAATGTGTTTTCCTAAGATATTATTTTATTTTTAATGATAGAAGGGAGGAAAAGGGGGCAAAAATCATGTCCGATTTAGTTTTTTGGGTGGGTTGGGGGGTTTATTTCATGATAGCTACCAACTTCCAATACATAATATCTCTCAAATGACCCAATGCACCATCACTGAAGTGGGCGTAATCATTTTCAAAAATGTTTATTTTTAGGCCATTTATCCCCTCCCCCTGTGTCTGTGTGAAACCTGTGCTTGTCAGTGTCTGTGTGGTATACCTAATAGTGTGTGTGCAGTATGTGCACTCTTCTGTACAGTACAGTGTGCATGTCTGTTCACAGTATACAGTATTTCTTGCATAGTGCGTGCGTGTGTGTGCGCCCACACGCGCGGGGGGTTGAGGGGCCAAGACCATGTCAGGCCCAGGGGGCCAAAATTTCTTAATCCGCCCCTGGACATAATGTTTGATGTTTGGTGACCGCTTTTTAATAAAATTTTGTTTTGAAGGGGGGGGATATCAAACTTCCTGTTGATTTTTGCTGAAGGGTGTCAATCTATGAAATGTAGGTCTAAGTGAGCTCTACATAGAGGTTTTTGTTTCATGTCTCTAAGACGTTCCTACCGGAAGTTACAAGCAGTTTTGTCCGTGTTTTCCTCTGAGGAACAGTTTTGTCTCTGTTTTATTCAAAAATTGCGCTGGATGATAAAAACATATATATCACTATTATTCCACAGTGTTACTTGCCAAGCTTTTTGCAGATATTGTACCTCAGATTTATGCTCTGGGTACAATCTAATTTGTAAAAATTTGAAAAAAGAAGTGAAGGATGATATTGGAGATTTTTTTGTTTGTTTCTATTGCTACTCCATTTGGATGTCGGATCTTAACTGTGCAGGACGACATACACAAGCAGTCTTTAATTGCAACACGTCACCATGCAGCCTGATTTGATGTCACCGATAAGATTACAGGTGATGTTTACACTGCAAAAAGTCAGTGTTCAAAAACAAGAAAAAATTAAAGCTGCAAGCAGCGTTGGTCGGGCCCGCATATTTGGCAGGTGCTAGTCCTAAGTGGTCAGTGTATGAAATCTAGCTCTAAGTCAGACCTACATAGAGGTTTTTGTTTCATGTCTCTACGATATTCGTACTGGGAGTTAGAGGAAGTTGTGTCTGTGTTTTTTTCCTAGGTGCTGCGGCACAGTGGTTCTTTTCTTTGAAGGCTCGTAAAATCAAAACCGTAGCACTTATCCAAACTATTTGAGTATCCTTCAATCAGAAGGGTTCAATCTCTCTCCTGTAGTAGTTTGAAGCCGAAACGACAAACGCGCTCAGAGGACATAATGTTTGATGTTTGGTGACAGCTTTTTACAAAAATTTTGTTTTGAAGGGGGGATATCAAACTTCCTGTTGATTTTTGCTGAAGGGTGTCAACCTATGAAATGTAGGTCTAAGTGAGCCCTACATAGAGGTTTTTGTTTCATGTCTCTAAGACGTTCCTACCGGAAGTTACAAGCAGTTTTGTCTGTGTTTTCCTCTGAGGAGCAGTTTTGTCTCTGTTTTATTCAAAAATTGCGCTTTTTTAATTAGATCGCAATTTCCACCAGTCCTGATGTGTGTGAAAAGTTTGGTGAGTTTTTAAGTATTTTAAGTGGGTGAAATTACAGCTCAAAGAGGCAAAAATGAGTGTTTTTAGTACAATTTTGTCTTGAAGGGGGATTTTCCAACTTCCTGTTGGTTTTTGCCCGAGGATGTTAAATTATGAAATGTAGGTCTAAGTGAGACATACATAGAGATGTTTCATGTCTCTACGATCTTCCTAGTGGGAGTTACAGGCAGTTTGTTTTGTGTTTCTTCCTAGGGGGCGCTAGAGCGCAATTTTGAGTTTTGGGGCTAGGTTTTTTTATTAGATAGCAATTTTCGCAGGTCCTGATGTGTCTGTCAAATATGGTGAGTTTTGAAGCATGTTAAGTAGGTCAAATTACGGCTCAAAGAGGCGGCGGAAGAAAAAAGAAAGAATAATAATAATAATAAAACCTTACAAATTCAATAGGTCCTTTCGTCCCATTGCAAAAGGACTCCCTTTGGGATTCCTTTGACAATAGGCCGTGCGGGCCCTAAAAAATACAAAAATGAGGGGTATTTTATTTGAACTAAGCGAAATTATCTGCCAATAGAACAAGAACATTTGGCTTTCCAAAACAAGTCAAATTAGCTAACCTCAATGAACCCCAAAATACCTTAAAATAAGTATATTCTCACTAATAACAAGTGCACTTTTCTTGGTAGAAAAAAAAGATATGAGACCTTTTTGCTCAATATGTTGAAAAATATTCTTAAAAGAAGTAAATGCTAGTGCCATTATCTTGACATAATGATATGCGCTCGGCATTACATTTCTTGAAAACAGCAAACTTATACTAAAAACTAATTTATTGTTCTTAATGGAAAGGCAACAAGGCAAGCGCTTGTTACTCTCGGGGTCTCCTAGCAGCTCAGGCAAATAATATGGTCTAAAAATGCATTTTTCCGTCGATAACATGACATCATCGCGCCAAGTGCGTGCTCTTTCAGTCAATTAGTGCGCATATATACAGCCCGGCCCCCGGCCAAAAATTCTTTAATTGTAAATTTGAAGAATTTATCTGAATGTGCATGAACTATTTCTGTTCAAAATTGTTAGAAATGTCACGTGTTAAATGTTTAAATATTAGCTGTCAGTTTACTGTACTGTGCCAACTGTACTTCTATATGAGTACATATTTTCTATTGTTTCATTGAAAATAAAACAGCAAAGTCCATTTGGCTGTCATCTGTTTTAATTATGAGACACAATTGTGTCAAAGCCATGATTTTTTATTTCATGCTTGAAATAAGAAATTATTACTTTAAAAAAGTAGTTTTATACTTGTGAGTGTTGATGACACATCTTTGCAACAGTTGATATTCTAGTTTCAAGCATGTTTTACTCAATATAGGTCATCAAATCTCAGCAACAAGCTGTAATATCTTACTGAGATCATTTAGGACCAAAACACTTAAAACAAGTAAAACACTCGAACATAAAATCTGCTTAGTGAGAAGAATTATCTTATCAGACAGAAAATAAGCAAATATCACCCTTATTTGAGATATTTCATCTTACTTAGATTTCACTTTTTGCAGTGTTTATGTTTAACTCATGTAGAGATGTCCGATATTATCGGCCGATAAATGCTTTAAAATGTAATATCGTAAATTATCAGTATCGGTTTCAACCTCCCGATTTTCCCGGGAGACTCCAGAATTTCAGTGCCCCTCCCGAAAATCTCCCGGCGCAACCATTCTCCCCATTATTGGGGGCGTGCCTTAAAGGCACTGCCTTTAGTGTCCTCTACAACCGCTTTTCCTCCATACAAACAGCGTGCCTGCCTAGTCACATAATAAAAGCGGCTTTTACACACACATAAGTGAATACAAGGCATACTTGATCAACAGCCATACAGGTCACAATGAGGGTGGATGTATTATTATTATTAGCCTTTATTTAACCAGGTAAAATCCCATTGAGATCAAAGATCTCTTTTCCAAGGGAGACCTGGCCAAGAGGGCAGCCGCAAGGTTACATTAAAAACAGTAAACAAATACATAAAACATCACATTTGCGACATTAAAACTTGCTCACATAACACATGTGCATACAGACAAGGTAGACTGCAGTCCTTTCACAGAAGCTTTAAACTCATTCAACGTAACAAGGGTTTGAAGTTTAATATTCGATTGTAGGTTATTCCAAGCCTTCGCTGCTGAAAACCTAAATGCTTTTTTGCCCAGTTCAGTTCTTACTTTGGGGACGACAAATTGCAGAACATTCATTGAACGAAGATTGTGACTTCCTTGTTTCTTTGTTAAAAGACAAGACAGATAAGATGGAGTGATACCCAGAATGGTTTTGTAGATGAAAACATACCAATGATTGAGGCGTCGAGCACATAAAGATGTCCAGTTAACCATTGAGTATAATACGCAATGGTGAGTAAGGGGAGCGCAGTTGGTGATAAATCTCAGTGCACCATGGTACACACTATCCAGCTTGTGGAGACAACCAGCAGTAGCATTCATGTACAACACATCTCCATAGTCAATAACAGGATAAACAACTTTAACACTGTTACAAAAATGCACCACACTGTGAACCCACACCAAACAAGAATGACAAACCCTTTTCGGGAGAACATCCACACTGTAACACAACATAAACACAACAGAACAAATACCCAGAACCCCTTGCAGCACTAACTCTTCCGGGATGCTACAATACACACACCCCGCTACCACCATGTTGTCACTTTTTTCCATAACTGGAGTTGAAGTTGTTGGAAAACCTTGTTGTTGATTGATTGATTGAAACTTGTATTAGTAGATTGCACAGTACAGTACATAATCCGTACAATTGACCACTAAATGGTAACACCCCAATATGTTTTTCAACTTGTTTGAGTCGGGGTCCACGTTAATCAGTTCATGGTAAAGCTACATTGTTTAATGCATACAGCAGGGCATCAAAACAAAATTAGGCATAATAATGTGTTAATTCCACCACTGTATATATCGGTATCGCTTGATATCGGAATCGGTAATTAAGAGTTGGACAATATCGGAATATCGGATATCGGCAAAAAAGCCATTATCGGACCTCTCTAAACTCATGTTTAGATGTTACTATGGCTTACATTACAACAATGACATCTCTTTTATTTCCATAGTAACCCTGCATCCCCCACTTAAGTGGATCAGCCTGCAGGACACACGTGGTCTTTATTTTTTTTTTAGTTCATTTATTTGTTTTTAAATATTTTTATTTATACTTGTTTTATATATATATATATATATATATATATATATATATATATTTTTTTTTTAATTCCTTCTAAATATCTTTCACTGTTTTTTTTCCTTATTATTTTTCATATATTATTTATTTATAATATTTTATTATTTTGGTGTTTTTATCTTTTTCACAGTTCTTTTAAAATACAATTGCTATTGTACTATTTTATTCCTCCTGCTTTGTTATAATTCCAGTGTGACCCTGTTTTGCACCATTTTGTATTTGTTTTATGACATCTTGATCAACTGGGGTTTGCTTTTAAATACTTATTTTGGCAGTTCTTGCACTCACTGTAGTTTTACATGTACAACTTTCTCCAACGCTTTTTTACAGAAAGACGTGTTTTATGCCACTCCTTCTTTGTCTCATTTTGTCCACCAAACGTTTTGTACTGTGCGTGAATGCACAAAGGTGAACTTTGTTGATGTAATTGACTTGTGTGTGGAGTGCTAATCAGGCATATTTGGTCAGTGCATAACTGCAAGCTAATCGATGCTATTTAGGCTAGCTGTTTGTACATATTGCATCATTATGCCTCGTTTGTAGGTATATTTGATACTTATGTCCTCTGTGTATTTAATTTATATTTGCATGTCTCATGACACATTATCTGTATGTAATATTGGCTGCATTAAATAATAGTTGTTTGTGTGCCATGTTGTTCCAGACCACAGCAAACGTTAGCCAGCTTGCAAACATTGTAATAAATCCATTAGAAGAAGACACACTGCCGTTTCCTTTAACTTGGACACACACATCTATACCTTTGGCCATTTTAAGTCAGTCATTTCCAGGAGTTATCTCACCTTCTGAGTAGCCTCCATTTTACTCATGTTTTCCAATGTTGTAAAAATGTGTAGAATAAATATTAATTTTTTTATTTTTTATTTTTTATTTTTTTAATAATGTCCTGCCCAGCTTCTCAGGCAAATCATATAGCAGATGTAGATGCCCATATCGGCTGTTCAGATTTACTTTACAAAAGAGAAGTGTAGGATACTTCTCTTGTTGCCTTATTTGTATTTTGACTTTATTAAATGTATTTATATTATCATTTGGTGCAGCCGGGCCGGAGCAGGAGGGGATAGAAAGAGAAAAAAAGGAAGACAGAGGGGGGAATAATAATAAATATTACATTTCAACATTTCTTTCAACGCATATTTGCATTAGCCTGCGACACATAGCCATTTTGATAGTAGGCTATTATAGCTAATATAGACACTTACATCGTGTGTTGTCTTCACTATAACACTTATATAAGACTTTTAAAGTCATTTTGATAGTAGGCTAATATAGCTAACAAAGACACTTATATCATGTGTTGCCTTCATTATAACACTTATATAAGACTTTTAAAGTCATTTTGATAGTAGGCTAATATAGCTAATATAGACACTTACATCATGTGTTGCCTTCATTATAACACTTATATAAGGCTTTTAAAGTCATTTTGATAGTAGGCTAATACAGCTAATATAGACACATCATGTGTTGCCTCATTATAACACTTATATAAGACTTTTTAACTTTTTGCGACTCCAGACAGATTCGTTTTTTGTATTCTTGGTCTAATATGGCTCTTTCAACACTCTGGGTTGCCGACCCCTGCCTTAGGCCACCCTAAACCGGTATTTTCCAGGAGACATCTCACCCCTCTGAGAACATCTCTGCTTTAAACGCCAAAGTTGCATAAATCACATTATAAAAAAGGAGAGGACTCAAAGTGGTGCTTTGAGGAACTCCTCAGTTACATAAGTCATGAGTTTGGACCCCAGGGTTCTATATTTGCTAGCAAGGTTAAAATGTCAATGCTAGGATCTGTCAATGTGCTTACAATGGTACGAGTTCCTTTACACAACAGGAGCACTCTAGTGTTTTTAGGAATTTTTTGCAAAAATGTTTGTCTTCCAAGTTTTGAACTGAACTTTGGGGCCACTATTTGGTGTAATCATTTCCTCCATTCCTTATTCGGCACAGACTGCCAGTTGAATAGTAAGTAAGTACACTACAAAAACTGAAATCTAAGTAAGATGAAATATCTCAAATAAGGGTGATATTTGCTTATTTTCTGTCTGATAAGATCATTCTTCTCACTAAGCAGATTTTATGTTAGAGTGTTTTACTTGTTTTAAGTGTTTTGGTTCTAAATGATCTCAGTAAGATATTACAGCTTGTTGCTGAGATTTGATGACCTATATTGAGTAAAACATGCTTGAAACTAGAATATCAACTGTTGCAAAGCTGTGTCATCAACACTCACAAGTATAAAACTACTTTTTTAATGTAATCATTTCTTATTTCAAGCATGAAATAAAAAAAACATGACTTTGACACAATTGTGTCTCATAATTAAAACAGATGACAGCCAAATGGACTTTGCTGTTTTATTTTCAATTAACAATAGAAAATATGTACTCTTATAGTAGTACAGTTGGCACAGTACAGTAAACTGACAGTTAATATTTCAACATTTGACATTTCAGACAATTTTGAACAGAAATAGTTCATGCACATTCAGATAAATTCTTCAAAATTACAATTAAAAAATAATATATATATATATATATATATATATATATATATATATATATATATATATATATATATATATATATATATATATATATATATATATATATATATATATATATCTATATTCCTTGCGCACTAATTGACTGAAAGAGCACGCACTTGGCGTGATGATGTCATGTTATCGATGAAAAAATGCCTTTTTAGACCATATGATTTGCCTGAGCGGCTAGGAGACCCCGAGAGTAACAAGCGGTTGCCTTGTTGCCTTTCCTTTAAGAACAATAAATTAGTTTTTAGTATAAGTTTGCTGGTTTCAAGAAATGTAATGCCGAGCGCATATCATTATGTCAAGATAATGGCACTAGCATTTACTTCATTTAAGAATATTTTTCAACATATTGAGAAAAAAGGTCTCATATTTGTTTTTTCTACCAAGAAAAGTGCACTTGTTATTAGTGAGAATATACTTATTTAAGCTATTTTGGGGTTCATTGAGGTTAGCTAATTTGACTTGTTTTGGAATGTCTTGACAAGCCAAATTTTCTTGTTCTATTGGCAGATAATTTTGCTTAGTTTAAGTAAAATACCCCTAATTTTGGTATTTTGTTTCCTTGTTTTTGAACACTGACTTTTTGCAGTGTAAGTCAGTAAATTTTATTTATAAAGCGCTTTTCACACATAACATCACAAAGCACTGTACAAAACATAGGTGAAGTAAAACAGCAATTCAATTAAAACAACATGGGCAACATCATAAAAGGATTAAAGTGGATTAAAATTGATAGTAAAAAGGTGCAATAACTAAAAGCTTTACTAAAAAGAGAAGTTTTCTAATGTTTTTTCAAAGTTTCAACACAGTCAAGATCACGGAGGGACTGGTGCAAGTTGTTCCAGAGTCTGGGAGCTATAGCCTGGAATGCCAGGTCTCCACGGGTTTTAAAATACGTTTTTGGGATCTTTAGATAATAGCCACGGACTAGACTAATCACAGATGCTCACGCATATAAACTTCTATCATGGTGTATTTCAAATCATTTGTGAAATGCATTGCCTATTTGTCTCGATCAAATCTTTAACTTCTTCAAAAAGGGGTCAATTGAAGGTGCAATGGGAATTATGCCTCAAAAAATAGCCAATAACTTCTTCTTCCAAACTTACCCTCCAACACACTCCAGACGCGGCTGCACTGCCAGTGACAGCACACGACACATAAAAGAGGCCCCGTGCTGGAGAACCAGAACCCACTAGTTTGTTTGATGCTGTGAATTTGTTGCCTCATCCGCCACTACTTTGTTTGGGGACTTGGGGATTTATGGTCAGGGATTACAGCGGGCTGCGACGGCCGCTTCTGAAGCTGACGATAACAGCGACCGCACTCTTTGGCTGACAAGAGAAGCCAACAGTTGAGGGTCCAAACGTGCAAATGCAACAACTTAGGCTGGCACAGGATGGGACAATTACTGTATAATAAGTACACGTTCTCAAAGAAGGCTGGAGTTTCTGTGCTTGCGTGGGTTCCCTTCAGAGTGGGTGAATGATTGAAGCCTATAGAATCAGAATCAGAAGTACTTTATTAATTCCCGAGGGGAATTTAAGATTTTCAGAGCAGACAAACATTACAGGGAGACAGAACAGGATCGCTGACGGGTCGGCCAACTTCCGGCAACCCTTACAAAATAGGTGAGAGACAGGTAAACGCTGGGGAGGTGGGGGAGGTTGAGGAAAAAAATAAATAAAATAAATATTCAGTCTCAGCCTGGGCCCCTGGAGAGGGGGTCCAGACTGAGGCCAATGGAAAAAAAACCTCGTAGCCATAGCACACATAAACATGTGTGTAAGAGGGAAACATCAAAGAACACATCATTTCAGCACCCATATACACTGTGGTGGCCTCGGCGGTGTTCCACGGCATCGTCTGCTGGGGTGGGGGGAGCATGGCCAGAGACAGGAGCAGACCCAACAAAGCAACCAAGAGAGCTGACTCCACCCTCGCCCGCCCACTAACTCTCCAGTCTGCATGGATGAGCGAGGATACGTCCAAGAAGACCGAGGTGTCCGATACCTGCTCATTCACTGTGAAACTTGTCCGTCCCGGCGCTCAGCACCAACTCCGCAGCCCTGTCTCTTCATCTGCCCTGCTTTTTATCATTTACATTCTTCCCCTTGGCAATATTTTCCGTAAATTTAAAATACATTTTCACTGTTATGCGGATGACACCCAGCTCTACATCTCAACCAAACCAACTGCCTCTCTTCCTCCTTCCTCCCTTACAGACTGCCTCAGTGAACTCAAGCAGTGGTTCTCATCCAACTTCCTTCAACTCAATAGTAATAAAACCGAAATCTTACTTGTCGGTACAAAAACCATTCTCGCCAAAACCAACAGCTTGTCCGTTACTCTCGGCAATTCCTCTGTCTCACCCTCCTCCCAAGTCAAGAGTCTGGGTGTCATCCTCAACAGCACACTCTCCTTTCAAGCCCACATAAACAACATTACCCGGTCTGCTTACTTTAATCTACGGAACATTAATCGTCTTCGCCCATCCCTTACCCCACATACTGCTGCCATACTAGTCCATAGCCTGGTCACCTCTCGCCTGGACTAATGCAAATCTCTCCTGTTTGGTCTCCCTCACAAATCACTTCACAAACTTAAGCTTCTCCAGAACTCTGCAGCCTTGATAATCACCAGAACCCCTTCAATCCAGCACATCACCCCTGTTCTGCAGCAACTCCACTGGCTACTGTTGCGTAGACCAGCTCTTCCTCCCAGGGATTTTAAGGTGCTGGTCATTCCCAAATTCTTTTTATGGCAATAAGCTGAAGGTTAAATTCATCGCCAGGCAGTAGTTGGTATTTTGTGGTTTATTGTCAAAACTTTGAAGACAAACGTGAGACTCAATCCAGTACACAAGCGTTCCCTCGCTCCGTCTAGATCGGTCTCCCCTCAAACCCATGGAAGTGCTGTGATCCTCTCCTTCCTCCTCCCCACCTGCTGTCCCCCAGCCCAGCCCCGCGCTGTGCCCTTATCTCAGGAATGTTATGGCAGTCTCAACAGAGAGAATATTCAACGCTCTGACTCTCTCATCAAGGACACTCGAATGCAAGTACCAGACGAGACATTAGCTGATGAAAATATGACTATAGGAGTTTAGAAAGAAGTAACACTTAAATATGGATATGGTTCTGATCTGGTTCCAACACTACCCATCGAACATCGCATCCACTTTAAAATAATTCTCCTCACTTTCAAAGCCATCCATAACCTCTCTCCGTCATATCTCTCTGACCTGATCCATGTCGCCACGCCCTCATGTTCCCTAAGATCCTCTTCATCCATCCATCTCACTGTCCCCTTATTTAAAGTGTCCACCATGGGTGCCCGAGCTTTTAGCCGCTCTGCCCCACATCTTTGGAACTCTTTACCACCAGACCTTCGTCACTTAGACTCAATATCCCTCTTCAAATCAAGACTCAAAACACACCTATTCCTGACTGCTTATTCATTGTAATCATCTTTTCTTCTCTATCTTTGTTGTTGTTGTTTTTATCCGTTTTGATTTTGTACGGTGTCCTTGAGTGCCCAGAAAGGCGCCTTATTAGTAAAATGTATTATTAGTATTATCTCCTCCAGTCTCTCCAAACAGACTCTGGTGTGGCAGAGACCCAGGAGCTGATCTCCATGGCCAAAAGGCTCCCGGGAGGCAGGTAAAAATGTATTTTAAAACAAAAACAAAGGAATAATGCACAAAGCATAGGGAAAGCTATGTAACATGGAGGTACGAGCCCCGAGCAAAGCAAAATGAATAAATACAAAACATCCTGATTTTAAATCAGTGACAGGTAAGGGAGCCAGCGCTCACACAAGACAAGTAGTGAAGGCAGGACAGGACGGGAAATAGTACAGAAAGTATTGGAACTAATAATTAAGTCCAAACTGTCACGTGGAACCATGACCGTAACGGAGATCAATGAAGCCACCAGTCAATCAAACATGAAGTGTCCAGCAGTGCAGAAAGATGACCGCCTCTAACTTACTGTAGTCTACCCGTCACAGAAAATATTAGTACCTTTGTCATTTTTTGTCAAATTTTTACAAAAAACTGTCATCTTTCGTCGTCTTGTAGTCGTATTTATATGTTACATCAGTAATAGACTGAACTGTATGACTTACGGTACATGATGTTACACAGTAGGTTCACATCGATCACACAACAATGGCAGCATAACGATGACGCAGGAGCATCAGGTGCAACTAATGGTTGATTGTCATGCCCAAGGACACTTGGACTGAACTCGAGCAAGGGAGCAGCTGATGGATCAAACCTGCAACCTTTTAGTTGAGCTAAGGTGTCCACAAACACAGTGGCTTTGCAAAATAAACTCCACAAAAACAAGGTTTTGACTTCCAATGGAGAGATGGATTCACGCTCAGCTGACTATGCATATCTACCCGTGTTCTCAGGAATTGTTCACAAACCCTATTCCGTCATGGGAGCAGGTATTATCATGCTTCAAGGAAAAGATGAAAGCGACATCCATAATGGGGGATGGGTAGTGTACCATTCACAGTGCCAACTGTACCAATTTTTAGTATGTTCAACTGTTTTAATACATTTTAATTGTTTAATAATAGACATACTTGCCAACCCTCCCGAATTTTCCGTGAGACTCCCAAAATTCAACGCCCCTCCCGTAAACCTCCCGGGACAAATGTTCTCCCGAAAATCTCCCGATTTCCAGCTGAAGCTGGAGGCCACGCCCCCTCCAGCTCCATGCGGGACCTGAGTGACGTGTCGACAGCCTGTTCTCACGTCCGCTTTCCCACGATATAAACAGCGTGCCTGCCCAGTCACGTTATAACATCTACGGCTTTTAGAGAGTGCCCAACTGCGCACACAACAAGGAGACGAAGCAGAAGAACGAGGAAGATACAGCCATGGCGACGTCGACGAGTAAGATGAAGAAATACGCTTGTAAGTTCCAAAACGAATGGAAACAAGAATTTCAGTTTATGAATAGAATAGAATATAATAGAAAGTACTTTATTGATCCCTGGGGGAAATTCAGTCCAGGACAGTTCGAAAGGGAAGGAGTATGCTGCCTGTAAATTTTGTAGATCAGACTTCTCCATTGAACACGGTGGCCGAACGGATATACTCACTCATGAACGGTCAGCGAAGCACAAAGCGGCGGCACCGCAGCACCGGTCACAGCCCAACAACCCAGTATTATGGGCCACCTCGCTAAATGGAGACCCGATGGTGTAACACAGTGGTCCCCAACCTTTTTGTACTTGCGGACTGGTCAACGCTTGAAAATTTGTCCCACGGACCGGGGGGGTCGAGGGGGGTAATAAAAAAAATTTTTAAATTTTTTTTAAAATTTTTTTTTTGTCATAAAGAAATACAATCATGTGTGCTTACGGACTGTATCCCTGCAGACTGTATTGATTTATATCGATGTATAATGTATATATTGTGTTTTTTATGTTGATTTAATAAAAAAAAATAAATAAAAAAAAAACATTTTTTTTTTTTTTTTATATTTCTTGTGCGGCCGCGGCCCGGTACCAATCGGTCCACGGACCGGTACCGGTGCCACTGGTGTAACATATGCCGAGACAAAGATGGCTATGCTGATAGCTGGAAGCAACATCCCGTTCTCATTTGCGGATGTCTACAACAAATCCGTGAAGGATATGTTCCTGGTATTCAGAGATCGCTCGCCAGTACGCAAATGGCAGAACAAAGGCTACTCAAATAATGAAAGGTAAGTGTTTTTTGTTTTTTTTAGTAAGCAGCAAGCACAGTACAGTCAGTAGAACAACTGTGTTTTCATTACTGTGTATTTGATCAAGTCTTTCAAGTACAACAATGAGTAGATGAGTGTTACGTGTGTGTATATATGTGTAAATAAATGAACACTGAAATTCAAGTATTTATTTTATTTATATATATTTATATATAATAAAATAAATATATATATATAGCTAGAATTCACTGAAAGTAAAGTATTTCTTATATATATATATATATATATATATATATATATATATATATATATATATATATATATATATATATATGTATGTATGTATGTATATATATATATATATATATATATATATATATATATATATATATATATATATATATATATATATATATATATATATATATATATATATATATATATATATATATATATATGTATGTATGAAATACTTGACTTGGTGAATTCTAGCTGTAAATATACTCCTCCCCTCTTAACCACGCCCCCCGCCCCCAACCACGTCCTCTGTCCCTCTGTTATACTCCCCAATATGGGACTGTCGAGGAGAGTCGTCAAAAGCCTCAATAGCCTCTGCCGCTTGGGATTGTTCCTCCTGTTTTAGTTCAATAAGTACCTTGCACATACTTGCCAACCTTGAGACCTCCGATACTGGGAGGTGGGGTTTGGGGCGGGGGCGTGGTTGGGGGCGTGGTTAAGAGGGGAATATATTTAAGCTAGAATTCACCAACTCAAGTATTTCATATATATATATATATATATATATATATATATATATATATATATATATATATATATATATATATATATATATATATATATATATATATATATATATATATATACATATATATATGTATATACATATATATATATATATATATATATATATATATATATATATATACATATATATATATATATATACATATATATATATGTATATACATATATATATATGTATATATATATATATATATATATATATATATATATATATATATATATATATATATATATATATATATATATGAAATACTTGACTTTCAGTGAATTCTAGCTATATATATATATATATATATATATATATATATATATATATATATATATGTATATATATATATATATATATATATATATGTATATATATATATATATATATATATATATATATATATAATTTATTTTATTATACATATAAATAAAAGAAATACTTGAATTTTAGTGTTCTGGAGGCTATCCAGTAGATGGCAGTATTGTCCTGTTTAAGAGTGTCACAACATTGCTGTTTACGGCAGAAGAACTGCTTTACGGTAGACTAAACGTGACTGCTGTTGTTGTGTGTTGTTACCGCGCTGGGAGGACGTTAATGAAACTGCCTAACAATAAACCCACATAAGAAGCCAAGAACTCGCCCTCGATCATTCTACAGTTATGACGTCATTGGGCAGGCAAGCTGTTTATATTGTGGGAAAGCGGACGTGAGAACAGGCTGTCCCCCCTCAGGTCCGCATTGAGCTGGAGGGGGCGTGGCCTCCAGCTCCGGCTGAATACCGGGAGTTTGTCGGGAGAAAATTTCTGCCGGGAGGTTATCGGGAGAGGCGCTGAATACCGGGAGTCTCCCGCTAAAACGGGAGGGTTGGCAAGTATGACCTTGCGGTACCACTCATCCACCCAAGCAGGACTGTACTTTTCAAGGGGTGTCCCGGAAGATGACTGGGCTGGAACAGGAAGTGGAGAAGGCTGAGCAGCACGTGGCACAGCAGACAGAGGAGGCGGAGCCGAGCTTGGAGCAACAGCAGGCAGAGAAGGTTTTGCAGGGCGTGGCAGTTCGGCTGGCAGGAACTGAGCCACCCCCATAGTGGACTGTAGGGACGACCAGGAGGGAGAAAACAGAGGAGTGAGCGGAGCTTGAAAGTCAGAAGGTGACTGGGACTGACTAGACCTAGAATTAACAAAAATGTCCTGATATTGTTTAATTGTCGAATTAAAGTCAATCAATCAATCAATCAATCAATGTTTATTTAGTACCAGGAACATGTCCTTCACGGATTTGTTGTGCATCCTGTCAGTAAGATAAGAGTTGAACCAAGACAAGGCTAAGTCTGACATACCAATACGTGTTTTGATACGCTCTAATAAAATATTATGATCGACGGTATCGAAAGCGGCGCTAAGATCAAGAAGCAGCAACATAGATGACGCATCAGAATCCATCGTTAGCAATAGATCATTAGCCATTTTTGCGAGGGCTGTCTCCGTAGAGTGATTTGCCCTGAAACCGGATTGAAAAGGTTCACAGAGATTGTTAGTCACTAAGTGTTCATTTAGCTGCTGTGTAACAATTTTTTCGAGAATTTTGGAAATAAACGGAAGGTGGGAGACCGGTCGGTAGTTTACCATGAGGTCAGGATCGAGGTTAGGTCTTTTGAGCAGAGGGTGAATAACCGCTTTTTTGAATGCTAGGGGAACAGTGCCGGAGGAAAGTGATAAGTTTATAATATTTAACACTGATGGACCTAATAATACAAACAGTTCCTTGATAAGTTTCCCAGGAAGTGGGTCAAGTAAACATGTTGTTTGTTTTATCCCACTTACACGCTGTAATAATTCCTCTAATGTTATTTCATCAAAAATAGAGAGACTATTTTGGAGGGCAGTGTCCGTCGTATATACAGTCGTATTTGTGTTAATAGAACCCAGTTGTAGCTGGGATGCGTTGTCTTTAATCTCCTTTCTAATGAGTTCAATTTTCTTATTAAAGAAATTCATAAAATCATCTGCCGAGTGGGTGGAGCTACTGGGAGGAGTCCCTTGTTGGGTTAGCGATGCTACTGTACTAAACAGAAATTTAGGATCGTTTTTGTTGAGGCGGATGAGATTTGAGTAGTATTTAGCTTTAGCTAAGGTAAGCATGCGTTTATAAGTTATTAAACTATCACTCCATGCTTGATGGAAAACCTCAAGTTTAGTCGCGCGCCATTTGCGTTCCAGTTTTCTACATGATAATTTATGAGCTCTAATTTCTTCTGTAAACCATGGGGTGCGCCTTTTAGGGGCCCTTTTTTGCTTTAGCGGTGCTATCCTATCAATAATTTCGCGCAAGGCATCGTCAAAGTTGTTAGTGAGGTTATCAATAGAGCCGACATAATTTGGGAATGGTGCCATTACCGAAGGCAGTAGGTCAGCAAGAGTCATCGTTGTGGCAGCATTAATGTTGCGGCCGCTATAGCAGTTATTATTATTATTAGCTTGTTGACAATGAGTCAAAACTTCAAATTTTATAAGGTAATGATCGGACATTACTTTAGTATATGGAAGTATCATAACTTTGGAGGTGGTGACACCCCTGACAAGCACTAGATCTATTGTATTACCGTTGCGATGCGTGGGTTCATGTATTATTTGTGTAAGCCCACAGCTATCAATTATGGTTTGGAGCGCCACGCACTGAGGGTCCGATGGGGTATTCATATGGATATTAAAGTCCCCCATTATGATTATATTGTCGGCGTGCGTCACTAGATCAGCAACGAACTCTGAGAATTCACTGATAAAGTCCGAATAGGGCCCAGGGGGGCGGTAGATAACAGCCAGGTCGAGAGGTAGCGGTGTGACCGACCTCATAGTAAGCACCTCAAACGATTTATATTTATTATTTAGGTTAGGGGTAAGGTTGAAATTTTCATTGTATATTAGTGCGACACCCCCTCCCCTTTTAAGAGGACGGGCAACATGCGCATTCGTATAGTTAGGAGGAGATGCCTCATTGAGCACAAAAAATTCGTCTGGTTTGAGCCAGGTTTCGCTAAGACCAATGACGTTAAGATTGTTGTCTCTAATGACCTCATTAACCAATAACGCCTTGGGAGACAATGATCTTATGTTTAAAAAGCCCATATTATAGGTATTGGGCTGTTTTGACGAGTTTTTGTTAAGATTATCCGTAGTGGCAATATTACAAAGTTTCGTTTATTATGCGTAGTGCACTTTAAATAGTTTCGACCATATCTAGGAATTGATATGACGGGAATTTTCCGATTGTTTGCATGGTGCTGCAATAGACTGGACATATCATAATTTGCCACCTCAGTAGAATGCATGTCCACCTCTGACACAGACACAACAGAAAAAACATTATGTGAATTGTGTATTATTCTAAGAGAATTGCTATGCGTACATGGATTATCCAGCCTGGCGCTGGCTAGTTCTAGCTTAACTGACTCCTCACCCGGACTAACAGACATTGTAATTGCCTGTGACCGGGCTTGCTCTAGTGTAGTCAGTCAAGTGAGACTTAAATAGTAGTCTATGTTTCTAGACAGGATGATGGCGCCTTCCTGGTTAGGGTGAAGGCCGTCTCTCATCAGCAAGCCTGGTTTGCCCCAGAAAGAGGGCCAGTTATCAAGTGTGAAATCCAATGAGCCCTTTTACCTAAGTTACGGTCAGAGCGAAAAAAGATACGTCCTGCACTGCACTATAGTCCTTAACTGTCATGTTCCTCATCCACGAATCTTTCATCCTCGCTCAAATTAATGGGGTCGCTTTCTCGGTCCGAATCTCTCTCGCTGCATTGTAAACAATGGGAAAATGTGAGCAGCCCTTCAACCTGTGATGTCACGCTACTTCCGGTACAGGCAAGGCTTTTTTTCATCAGCGACCAAAAGTTGCGAACTTTATCGTCGATGTTCTCTACTAAATCCTTTCAGCAAAAATATGGCAATATCGCAAAATGATCAAGAATGACACATAGAATGGATGTGCTAACCCCGTTTAAATAAAAAAAAAATAATTTCAGTAGGCCTTTAAGACCAGCCACATCCCGTAGCCGGGATCCTCCACGCCCTCTTCGAAAAGACTGTGTTCTGGTGGTCTTCTGTTACGGTGACAAGGCATTGTGATGCCGGAGGTCGTCTTTTCAAGATGCAGAGGGATGTCAGGAAGCGGCTTGCAGGTGAGAATAAATTATTTATTCTATTAGCAGACAAAATATGCTGCGCGGTGCCCACGGCACGGAAAACAAAAGGGTAGCCAAAAGATGCCAGTACCAAAATACAGACTATGAGCATAAACGAGAGCGTAATTTGTTGCATGGGAGCAAACAAGACCACCAGGCCGAGTGAGGCCAGGGCATAGACTAAATAGCTCTCTGATTAGTGCCCGGGCAACAGGTGAGCGTCCCGAACACTAACCAGAGGCAGGTGAATG
Source organism: Entelurus aequoreus (assembly GCF_033978785.1). Lineage (NCBI taxonomy): Eukaryota > Metazoa > Chordata > Actinopteri > Syngnathiformes > Syngnathidae > Entelurus > Entelurus aequoreus. The sequence goes on from NC_084740.1 coordinate 49,963,826, forward strand.
CAATCTGCCGTCATGGCAACAGAAACAAACAAACTCAAGAGGTGCAGAACACACAAGTGACTTGGAAACATAAACAGAATATGATCCGGGCAGCGGATCATAACACATTCTCCCGAATTTCTCCCGATTTTCACCCGGACAACAATATTAAGGGCGTGCCGTGATGGCGCTGCCTTTAGCGTCCTCTACAACCTGTCGTCGCGTCCGCTTTTTCTCCATACAAACAGCGTGCCGGCCCAGTCACATGTTGTATTAGGCTTCTACAGACACGCCATACAGGTCACACTGAGGGTGGCCGTATAAACAACTTTAACACTGTTACATATATGCGCCACACTGTGAACCCACACCAAACAAGAATGACAAACACATTTCGGGAGAACATCCGCATCGTAACACAACATAAACACAACAGAACAAATACCCAGAATCCCTTGCAGCCCTAACTCATCCGGGCTACAATATACACCCCCGCTACCAGCAAACCCCGCCCCCCCCACAAACCCTGCCTCCCCCACACCTCAACCTATTCTATTATAGTTTCAATTACCAAATTTGGAGGTGTTAAAATTGCCATGTAAAATCACTAATGCTAACCGGTAGCATGTCTGTGGCGTAGCCAATGTAAATTAGCATCAAGCTTGTGCCTTTTTAAAAGTGGATCAGTGGAAGATTTGTCGGCACGGACATCGTAACATTACCTCGAGGCGGTCCGGCTGAGTCCGCTCTAAATGCTTGACTGCTTGTTTCCTGGCCAAGTGCTTGAGGTTGTGTTGATTTTGCAACCAGACGTGACGTAACGTGCAACTAAAGGTATCGAAATATGGCCCCTTTTGATTTTTACGTGACTTGTATTTGGTAGTACCGACGGACTTTAATCGGTGCTTATGAAAGTACCAAATTCAATACCCGTCCCTAATCATGGGACTCCACAACAGTGACATAACAGACTGCTCCCTATTTGTGCATTGTTTAACATTACAAATGATGGAATGTGTGCTATTAAGATAGATTTGTTGGATTGTGACAACTAGATTACAATTGGATTTTGAGGTATATTGACAGAAGTGACACTCATGTCATTGTCCTGTGGTTGGGTGGTTTAACTCTGTCCTCTATGATCTAATTGCAACAATATTGTATCGCTGTCAATAACATTGTTTACTGTCTTCAGTGTATGAACCCTCACAGCAAAGCCAACACTAATACACTAACATTGCCGGAGTAAAAACACACTTTCAAAGGTAAGCAAACTGTTATGAAGTAATCAGCTGAGCTAGCAATGTGAGGCTTTGGTTTAGTGCCTAATAAAGGTATTACTTTTGGAAATAGGTCCCTGGTCTGTTTTTATCGGATCGCTGATTATCTGATGGCTTAAGGCTTTATTGTTGCTTCTCAAGCAAGCATTATTTTTTTTTTGGGCTGGCTTTGGTTGTAACAAATGTTGCACTTTTTATAAGCCGTTTATATGTGAACGTTATGGCAACACGTGATGTATTTGATTAGGTTTGGCTGACTTTCTCCTTTGAGTCATGAGCTGAAAAATCTGCCTTTTTAGCATGTAATCATGAACCGTATTTTTCGGACTATAATGCGCACTTAAAATAATTTCATTTTCTCAAAAATCGACATTGCTACCGTATTTTCCGGACCACAGGGCGCACCGGATTATAATTACATTATGGTCTGCATCAGTGCTCCCCAACCTTTTTGTACTTGCGGACCGGTCAATGCTTGAAAATTTGTCCCACGGACCGGGGGGTAGGGGGGGAGGTGTAGTAAAAACAAATAAAAATGTTTTTTTTTTTTTTTTTTGTCATAAAGAAATACAATCATGTGTGCTTACGGACTGTATCCCTGCAGACTGTATTGATTTATATTGACATATAATGTATATATTGTGTTTTTTATGTTGATTTAATTTAAAAAAAAATAAAATAAAAAAGATTTTTTTTTTATTTTTGTATTTTTTTAAAAATGTTTTATTTCTTGTGCGGCCGCGGCCCGGTACCAATCGGTCCATGGACCGGTACCAGGCCGCGGCCCGGTGGTTGGGCACCACTGGTCTACATAACATGTAATGGTGGTTCTTTGGTCAAAATGTTGCATAGATCAGTGTTTTTCAACCACTGTGCCGCGGCACACAGTGTGCCGTGAGATACAGTCTGGTGTGCCGTGGGAGATGATCTAATTTCACCTTGTGACAGTCCTAGGCTGTCGGGTGGGTTCCATGGACCATCAAAGGAAGACATGTTGCAGCAGGTGTAGACTTTCGTTTATTTTTTCAAATCAAACCCCTCAGTCTCAGGTCGCTTTGCAGCTCCTCTTCCTTGCTCGCCCTCCGGTCCGCTTTTCAGCTGGCCGCGTCTTTGTCTTCGTGTTCGCTCCTCGTTAACCTCTGCGTGTCTCGCTGACTCTCCACCTCCTTTTTCCCCCGTCGCTCTCGGCCGCTGTCTCTTTAAACACTGCGAGGGGATTAGGTAATTGTGACCAGGTGCGCGATCCCCGCACCTGGTTGTCGCGTCTCCCTCGCCGCTTGCTCGCCGTCCCCGCCGCCATCTTGGAGTGGGCCCCGGCGCAGCACGCCCCGCCGTCGGTCCTCCGGCTCCGCCTCGCCACAGTCCTCCATCGCCGGACGCAAGCCGGACTTCCGACCGGCTAAGCCTACTCCCTTCCCCCCTTTTTGAGGGAGCGGGAAGTGAGAACGGCCAGGTTCTCCTGTGGCCCCGGTTTTCTCCTCCCCTGTGTCCTTTTCTTCTTCCTTGTCCTTTTCTCCTTCTTCTGTATTCTTTTCTTCTCCTGTACCTTGTTCGCCTTTGTCTGTTCCTTTGTCTTCTTTGTCTTTGTCTTGTTGTTGTTCTTCTTCTTCTTTGTCTTTGTCTTGTTGTTGTTGTTGTTCTTCTTCTTCGTCGTCTTTTCCTTTGTCTTGTTCTTCTTGAGCACATGAGTGGTTTCCCTCCTGTGCTTCTTCCACCACTTCCTCTTCTTTTGTGGGGGGGCCATTCGCCGCCCCCCGTCTGGCCCGCCAGGACCTGCAGGAGCTGCAATTGTTTGCGGGACTCTTCGAGACGCTGGCGGCTGCTTGCCGCCAGTTCCGTGAACGCCCCCACGAGGGCCCACAGGAGATCGTCCTCCCCCGCCTCCGATGGTCCAGCCACATTGGGCGCCAAATGTGACCGTCCTAGGCTGTCGGGTGGGTTCCATGGACCATCAAAGGAAGACATGTTGCGTCAGGTGTAGGCTTTCGTTTATTTTTTCAAATCAAACCCCTCAGTCTCAGGTCGCTTTGCAGCTCCTCTTCCCTGCTCGCCCTCCGGTCCGCTTTTCAGCCGGCCGCGTCTTCGCCGTCGACGTCTTCCTCTTGCTGCATACGCTGCTCCGCGTCTTGCCTCTGGCTCTCCACCTCCCTCCTCGTCTCTCTCGGCTGTCACGCTTTTATACACCGACAGCAGATTATCAGATTGTGCCCAGCTGCCCGACCCACGCACCTGTAGTCCATTTGGACGCGGGTCCGCAGGCCACGCCTCCTCGCCGCCATCTTGGAGCGGGCCCCGGTGTCGGACCGCCGGCCCCGCCTCTCCACACACCTATTTGGGGTAAAAAATATTTTTTGCAAACCAGTAATTATAGTCTGCAAATGATGTGTTGTTGTTGAGTGTCGGTGCTGTCTAGAGCTTGGCAGAGTAACCGTGTAATACTCTTCCATATCAGTAGGTGGCAGCAGGTAGCTAATTGCTTTGTAGATGTCGGAAACAGCGGGAGGCAGTGTGCAGGTAAAAGGGAGTCTAATGCTTAAACCACAAATAAAGAAAATGGGATTGCACCTAAGAAAAGGCATTGAAGCTTAGGGAAGGCTATGCAGAACGAAACTAAAACTGAACTGGCTACAAAGTAAACAAAAACAGAATGCTGGACGACAGCAAAGACTTACTGTGGAGCAAAGATGGCGTCCACAATGTACATCCGAACATGACATGACAATCAACTATGTCCCCACGAAGAAGGATAAAAACAAAGTAGAGGCGGGAAATATCGCTCAAAGGAACACCTGAAACTGCTCCAGGAAAATACCAAAAAAAGAGAAAAAGCCACCAAAATAGGAGCGCAAGACAAGAAGTAAAACACTACACACAGGAAAACAGCAAAAAACTCCAAACAAGTCATGATGTGATGTGACAGGTGGTGACAGTACACCTACTTTGAGACAAGCGCTATATTGATGCATGGTTGGTTATGGTTTAAATTCATATCCAACAATTGCGACAACGACTTTTTACTGTCAACTGAGCGTCATTTTTTAATGATTTCTGCTGGTGGTGTGCCTCTGCATTTTTTCAACACAAAAAATGTGCCTTTGCTCAAAAAAGGTTGAAAATCACTGGGATAGATGATGTTTTACAGATCACCTTCAAGCCGCTTTCTGACAGTCGCTTCAGGATACGCCGTTTTGTGGGCGGTCTTATTTACGTGGCTCACCTTAGGCAGCGTCTTCTCCCCGTCATCTTTGTTGTAGCGGTGTAGCGTGCAAGGACGGGAGTGGAAGAAGTGTCAAAAGATGGCGCTAACTGTTTTAATGACATTCACACTTTACTTCAATCAATAACGGAGCAGCATCTCCTCATACGCCGGAAATGTGTCCTGTGAAAAAACGTCCGACTGGAACTCTCTAATAACTAAAGTTCCTTGGGTGAATAATGTAAACTCACTACACCGGCATGTTTTAGCGCTTTCATGGCGAGTTTACTGACAGATATAAGTAAGAACTTTACACTACTTTATATAAGAAATGGCAAAAGTGGAGGATGAATGTCAAATAATAAGAAGATAGAGAAAAAGAAGAAGCTTATCGGATAAGGCGTCGCCACGGACTAATAAAGTGGACAAGCGCAACTTTTTAGGACTCATGCAGATCCCAAATACAGATCAGCAGGTACCAGAAGGTAAGAACAGTTGCTTTTGCATAATATTGTGAAACAAAACGCCAGATAATATGTCTTACCTTATACACACACCATAATAATACTGGTATGTTGAAGCACAGTACAATCCATCAAGTGGTGTGGCTTCATAGCTTACCAAAGTCGTACAGAAAACATTTTGATAGATTTTGGAGCGCTGTATGTAATGTTCTACATTTTCAATGGAACATATAAAATGTTGGTGTTGTTTACTCGAGTCATATTGCAGTCTACACGTATTACTTATGTTTGACTGCCATCTACTGGTCACACTTATCATTTCACCATGTACCAAATAAAATAGCTTCGAGGTCGGCAAGTGAAACCATAATTATTCTGTACAACAGGCGCACTGTCGAGTTTTGAGGGGAAAAAAAGGAATTTAAGTGCGCCTTATAGTCCGGAAAATACGGTACTTATAACCCGGTGCGCCTAATGTACGTATTATTTCTGGATGTGCTTACTGACCTCAAAGTTATTTTATGTGGTACAAGGTGTAATGATACGTGTGACCAATAGTTGGGAGTCCCACATAAGAAACACATGTGGACTGCAGGTTGAAACCTTCAATAAATGACCCGAGCAAGCACTCCTAAGCAAGCAACACCAAAACTTTGATGTTTAATGGAGAATATAGATCATGACACACGAGTCTCAAATATCTGTCAAAAGGTTTTAATACGACTTGGGTAAGCTACGAAGCTACACCGCTTGATGAATTGTCAGAGCATTACGGCTACCATAGCCAGACGTACTGTGCTTCAACATACGGGTATTTTTATGGTGTGTGTATAAGGACCCCAAAAGGGCACCTATTAAGAGATATTACCTGTCGTTTTGTCTAGCAATATTATGCAAAATCAACCTTTCTTGCCTATTGGTAACTGCTGATGTGTATTTGGGCTCCGCATAACTCCCGAAAATGGGCTTGCGTCTGCGTCGTAGTCAATAAGCTCTTTCTTTATCTCTGTCCTCTGTTGCCATTTGTAATATAAAGTAGTGTATAGTTCTAACTTACATCCGTCAGTAAGCTCGCTATGGAAGCGCTAAAAACTACCAGTACAATAAAGATGACGGAGGGAAGAAACTGTCGAAGCGGAGGCACTAAGACCATAAATCAAGAAAGCGGCTTGAAAACAATCTGTAAAACATAATCCATGCAACATTTAGACCAAATAACCACCATTACATATGTTATAGACCACAAGGAAGTATTCTAAATGTAGAAAAAAATCATAATATAACCCCTTTAATGCACCTTTTGAAAAAAATACCCGAATAGACCCGCTAATCGTCAGTGCACCTTATGGTCTGAAAAATATGGTACTTTATTCACCATCTTGATACCCACAGTCTGGATTTAACAAAGCAAAAAAGTACAAACCCCGTTTCCATATGAGTTGGGAAATTGTGTTAGATGTAAATATAAACGGAATACAATGATTTGTTAATCATTTTCAACCCATATTCAGTTGAATATGCTACAAAGACAACATATTTGATGTTCAAACTCATAAACATTTTTTTTTTTTGCAAATAATCATTAACTTTAGAATTTGATGCCAGCAACACGTGACAAAGAAGTTGGGAAAGTTGGCAATAAATACTGATAAAGTTGAGGAATGCTCATCAAACACTTATTTGGAACATCCCACAGGTGTGCAGGCTAATTGGGAACAGGTGGGTGCCATGATTGGGTATAAAAACAGCTTCCCCAAAAATGCTCAGTCTTTCACAAGAAAGGATGGGGCGAGGTACACCACTTTGTCCACAACTGCGTGAGCAAATAGTCAAACAGTTTAAGAACAACGTTTCTCAAAGTGCAATTGCAAGAAATTTAGGGATTTCAACATCTACGGTCCATAATATCATCAAAAGGTTTAGAGAATCTGGAGAAATCACTCCACGTAAGCGGCATGGCCGGAAACCAACATTGAATGACCGTGACCTTCGATCCCTCAGACGGCACTGTATCAAAAACCGACATCAATCTCTAAAGGATATCACCACATGGGCTCAGGAACACTTCAGAAAACCACTGTCACTAAATACAGTTGGTCGCTACATCTGTAAGTGCAAGTTAAAGCTCTACTATGCAAAGCGAAAGCCATTTATCAACAACACCCAGAAAAGCCGCCGACTTCTCTGGGCCCGAGATCATCTAAGATGGACTGATGCAGAGTGGAAAAGTGTTCTGTGGTCTGAGGAGTCCACATTTCAAATTGTTTTTGGAAATATTCGACATTGTGTCATCCGGACCAAAGGGGAAGCGAACCATCCAGACTGTTATTGACGCAAAGTTCAAAAGCCAGCATTTGTGATGGTATGGGGGTGCATTCGTGCCCAAGACATGGGTAACTTACACATCTGTGAAGGCACCATTAATGCTGAAAGGTACATACAGGTTTTGGAACAACATATGCTGCCATGTTAGCGCCGCCCTTTTCATGGACGCCCCTGCTTATTTCAGCAAGACAATGCCAAGCCACATTCAGCACATGTTACAACAGCGTGGCTTCGTAAAAAAAGAGTGCGGGTACTTTCCTGGCCCGCCTGCAGTCCAGACCTGTCTCCCATCGAAAATGTGTGGCGCATTATGAAGCCTAAAATACCACAACGGAGACCCCCGGACTGTTGAACAACTTAAGCTGTACATCAAGCAAGAATGGGAAAAATTCCACCTGAGAAGCTTCAAAAATGTGTCTCCTCAGTTCCCAAACGTTTACTGAGTGTTGTTAAAAGGAAAGGCCATGTAACACAGTGGTGAACATGCCCTTTCCCAACTACTTTGGCACGTGTTGCAGCCATGAAATTCTAAGTTAATTATTATTAGCAAAAAAAAGCAAAGTTTATGAGTTTCAACATCAAATATCTTGTCTTTGTAGCATATTCAACTGAATATGGGTTGAAAAGGATTTGCAAATCATTGCATTCCGTTTATATTTACATCTAACACAATTTCCCAACTCATATGGAAACGGGGTTCGTAAAAGCCTGTTATTGGAAAATTACTGCAAATAATGTTGTACTTTAAAACTACCTTTCATCCCAATGTTTCACCTCCACATTTCCTTTGTGTTGTTATTTTATTCGACTAATTTAGTCACGTTGTTATTTTGTTGTCCACCACTCTCTTGATAAACTGACCAAAAAACGCACACAAAAACTATCACGCAATACGTAGTTCTGTTGTTTCAACCAATAAACACTTCCAAATACATGAGTTCAGTTGCAAAACACATGTATTGCTCAACTCCACACATGCCAATTATTACAGTGCCAATTATTTGCAGTTTTTCTCTGATGTTTTGCGACTTACTTACCAGCCGAGAAACGAGACAGGGACCTAAGTCTTCTGTGTTGTGTTGGAAACCAACAGTCTTTGAATATTGAATAAAAACATACTTTTGTGACACGAAGGGCCGCCCGCTTTAACGAGGCAGCAAGAACAGAGGAAAAATAGAAAATAGGCATATTTTTGTGAGGTAAAACAGAAGTTAGATTCAGCTGTGTGAATGCATGCATGTTCCAAAAGCTGTTGCTCTGTGGCAGAAATGTTCCGTGCTACAGTAAATATGGCACTTCCTACGGGCTGTGGTCAAAATGCCCTGCATACGTCTAATACAGGGGTCGCCAACCTTTTTGAAACCAAGAGCTACTTCTTGGGTACTGATTAATGCGAAGGGCTACCAGTTTGATACACACTTAAATAAATTGCCAGAAATAGCCAATTTGCTCAATTTACCTTTAACTCTATGTTATTATTAATAATTAATGATATTTACACTTAATTGAACGGTTTAAAAGAGGAGAAAACACGAAAAAAATGACAAATACATTTTGAAACATAGTTTATCTTCAATTTCGACTCTTTAAAATTCAAAATTCAACCGAAAAAAAGAAGAGAAAAACTAGCAAATTCGAATCTTTTTGAAAAAATTAAAAAAATAATTTATGGAACATCATTAGTAATTTTTCCTGATTAAGATTAATTTTAGAATTTTGATGACATGTTTTAAATAGGTTAAAATCCAATCTGCACTTTGTTAGACTATATAACAAATTGGACCAAGCTATATTTCTAACAAAGACAAATCATTATTTCTTCTAGATTTTCCAGAACAAAAATTTTAAAAGAAATTCAAAAGACTTTGAAATAAGATTTAAATTTGATTCTACAGATTTTCTAGATTTTCCAGAATATTTTTTTTAAATTTTAATCATAATAAATTTGAAATATTTCACAAATATTCTTCGTCGAAAAAACAGAAGCTAAAATGAAGAATTAAATTAAAATCTATTTATTATTCTTTACAATAAAAAAAATAAATTTACTTGAACATTGATTTAAATTGTCAGTAAAGAAGAGGAAGGAATTTAAAAGGTAAAAACGTATATGTGTTTAAAAATCCTAAAATCATTTTTAAGGTTGTATTTTTTCTCTAAAATTGTTTTTCTGAAAGTTATAAGAAGCAGAGTAAAAAAATAAATGAATTTATTTAAACAAGTGAAGACCAAGTCTTTAAAATATTTTCTTGGATTTTCAAATTTTATTTGAGTTTTGTCTCTCTTAGAATTAAAAATGTCGGGCAAAGCGAGACCAGCTTGCTAGTAAATAAATACAATTTTAAAAATAGAGGCAGCTCACTGGTAAGTGCTGCTATTTGAGCTGTTTTTAGAACAGGCCAGCGGGCTACTCATCTGGTCCTTACGGGCTACCTGGTGCCCGCGGGCACCGCGTTGGTGACCCCTGGTCTAATATCTCAAAGTGTTATGGTCATTAGACAAATGGTCTTAGGCAAAAACACTATGCCACCACTTGGGTATGCATCATTTAGTAGGCCACAAACAAATGTTATATTCGATTTCACTTGATCATTTTTCAGGAACAAAAGGTGTCACGCTGTGCAGGTCTTTCGACACTAATGTGCATCCTGGACAAAACAAAGAGTCATTCCACTTCATCTGCCCTGAGCTTCTTTTTGCTGCTTCACCAGATACCCGAGGAGTTCACTCTGGCAGAAAAACGTTTGCTTTGATTATGATAATCAAGCCTTTCCAGCCAATTTAGCCGCTGTTCCTTCATATTATATCGAATGTTGGAGCCTTGTGGTCAGTAAGCAAAATGAATTAAACAAAAGTTAATCCGTTTTGTATGGTAGAGCAGTCATCCTGGACAAGTGTCCACAGGAATATTGCAGGTTCCAAGTGGAGACGTCCATTATGTACTGTACGTATGAGGCTGTGTGTTTCACAGCACTCCAAATATTATGCACATGATATTTGTCACAGATTTTTCTATGTAGTCAATACGCAGTTTCAAATTAAGCACAATATTTCAGTGGTTGTTAAAGGCCTACTGAAATGAGATGTTCTTATTTAAACAGGGATAGCAGATCCATTCTATGTGTCATACTTGATCATTTCGCGATATTGCCATATTTTTGCTGAAAGGATTTAGTAGAGAACATCGACGATAAAGTTCGCAACTTTTGGTCGCTGATAAAAAAAAGCCTTGCCTGTACCGGAAGTAGCGTGACGTCACAGGTTGTGGAGCTCCTCACATCTGCACTTTGTTTACAATCATGGCCACCAGCAGCGTGAGCGATTCGGACTGAGAAAGCTACGATTTCCCCATTAATTTGAGCGAGGATGAAAGATTCGTGGATGAGGAAAGTGAGAGTGAAGGACTAGAGGGCAGTGGAAGCGATTCAGATAGGGAAGATGCTGTGAGAGGCGGCTGGGAACTGATATTCAGCTGGGAATGACTAAAACAGTAAATAAACACAAGACATATATATACTCTATTAGCCACAACACAACCTGGCTTATATTTAATATGCCACAAATTAATCCCGCATAACAAACACCTCCCCCCTCCTGTCCATATAACCCGCCAATACAAATCAAACACCCACAAAACACACTCAATCCCATAGCCCAAAGTACCGTTCACCTCCCCAAAGTTCATAAAGCACATATATTTCCCCAAAGTTACGTACGTGACATGCACATAGCGGCACGCACGTACGGGCAAGCGATCAAATGTTTGGAAGCCGCAGCTGCATACTCACGGTAGCACGTATCCAACTCAAAGTCCTCCTGGTAAGAGTCTCTGTTGTCCCAGTTCCCCACAGGCCAATGGTAAAGCTTGACTGTCAGATTTCGGGAATGTAAACAATGAAACACCGGCTACGACGTAGCCGCTACGCGTTTGTGTTGCTGTAGCCGGACGCTAATACACCGCTTCCCACCTACAGCTTTCTTCTTTGCTATCTCCATTGTTCATTAAACAAATTGCAAAAGATTCACCAACACAGATGTCCAGAATACTGTGGAATTTTGCGATGAAAACAGACGACTTAATAGCTGGCCACAATGCTGTCCCAAAATGTCCGCTACAATCCGTGACGTCACGCGCAAACGTCATCATACCGAGACGTTTTCAGCAGGATATTTTGCGGGAAATTTAAAATTGCACTTTACTAATCTAACTCGGCCGTATTGGCATGTGTTGCAATGTTAATATTTCATCATTGATATATAAACTATCAGACTGCGTGGTCGGTAGTAGTGGCTTTCAGTAGGTCTTTAAGAACCGAAGATGACCATTTGTAATATTAGGAGGTCACATTTACTAAAAGCAAAATATATTTAAATTTTAACTGGCCGAGTTACATGTTAACATAGAACCCATTTATTTGCTATAACCTTGACAATTCTTGCACCCATTGAACTTGTGAGTTTTTTGGGACAGTTTCTGTCAAGGTCTGGTATTTTTCTGGACCCCATGATGCAGAGACGGCAGGCAAAGTGCAGGTACGAGGCCTCCTTATAAGGGATAGTGTAGAAAGAACAAAAACAAAGATGTGCTGCAGGGAACGGGCAAAAGAGCTTAGGAAGCATAAAGCATGCAAAGCAAAGATAAGTGCTGGGCTTGCAAGAAAATCATCACAAAACTGAACACTCTCGCGCCCCCCCCCCTCACTTGTGCCTGGATTAAGGACTTTCTCTCCAACCGGCCCCAGACTGTGCGACTCGGCCCCCACTGCTCCTGTGCTGAGCCCTCTTCTGTACTGCCTCTACACCCACGACTGCAGTCCGACCCACAACAACAACCTCATAGTGAAGTTCGTGGACGACACTACGGTGGTCGGAGTCCCCTCAAAGGGGGACGAGGCAGCCTACAGAGAGGAGGTCCGGAAGTTGGCAGACTGGTGCTCAGAGAACAACCTTGCTCTGAACACCAAGAAAACCAAGGAGATGGTCATCGACTTCAGGAAACACAGCACTGACCTAGCCCCCCTCTACATCAAGGGTGAGTGTGTGGAGAGGGTCCACACCATCCGGTCTCTTGGCGTCCTTATCTCTGACAACATCTCCTGGTCAGATAACACTACTGCCATCACTAAGAAGGCTCAGCAGCGGCTGCACTTCCTAAGAGTCCTCAAGAAGTAAAACCTGGACTCCAACCTGCTGCTGACCTTCTACCGCTCATCCATTGAGAGCCTGCTGACATACAGCATCACAGCATGGTACGGCAGCTGCACCGCTGCAGACAGGGAGAGGCTCCAGAGAGTGGTAAAGGCCCTGATAGACATTTACACCTCCCGCTGTTTCAGCAGCGCTACCAACATTATCAAGTACAGCTCACACCTTGGCTTTGACCTGTTTGACCTGCTGCCCTCAGGAAGGCGCTACAGGGTCATCAGGTCTAAGACAAACAGACTCAAAAACAGTTTTTTCCCTGAAGCCATAACCACGGCGAACTCTCATAGGCACTGATTTTATAGTTTAGCACCTCTCTGTGTGCAATTTTGACTTTCCACCCACAGTCTGAATGCTTCTGTATATATGTATATAGTATAATATTTAAAGACCTACTGAAATTATTTTTATTTATTTAAATGGGGATAGCAGATCCATTCTATGTGTCATACTTGATCATTTCGCGATATTGCCATATTTTTGCTGAAAGGATTTAGTAGAGAACATCGACGATAAAGTTCGCAACTTTTGGTCGCTGATAAAAAAAGCCAAGCCTGTGCCGGAAGTAGCGTGACGTCACAGGTTGAAAGGCTCCTCACATTTCCTCATTGTTTACACCAGCAGCGAGAGCGATTTGGACCGAGAAAGCGACGATTACCCCATTAATTTGAGCGAGGATGAAAGATTCGTGGATGAGGAACGTGAGAGTGAAGGACTAGAGTGCAGTGCAGGACGTATCTTTTTTCGCTCTGACCGTAACTTAGGTACAAGGGCTCATTGGATTCCACACTTTCTCCTTTTTCTATTGTGGATCACGGATTTGTATTTTAAACCACCTCGGATACTATATCCTCTTGAAAATGAGAGTCAAGAACGCGAAATGGACATTCACAGTGACTTTTATCTCCATGACAATACATCGGCGAAGCACGTTAGCTACGGAGCTAACGTGATAGCATCGTGCTTAACTGCATATAGAAACAAAAGAAATAAACCCCTGACTGGAAGGATAGACAGAAAATCAACAATACTATTAAACCATGGACATGTAACTACACGGTTAATGCTTTCCAGCCTGGCGAAGCTTAACAATGTTGTTGCTAACGACGCCATTGAAGCTAACTTAGCTACGGGACCTCACAGAGCTATGCTAAAAACATTAGCTATCCACCTACGCCAGCCAGCCCTCATCTGCTCATCAACACCTGTGCTCACCTGCGTTCCAGCGATCGACGGAGCGATGAAGGACTTCATCCGATCATCAATGCGGTCGGCGGCTAGCGTCGGATAGCGTGTCTGCTATCCAAGTCAAAATCATCCTAGTTGTGTTGCTGCAGCCAGCCGCTAATACACCGATCCCACCTACAACTTTCTTCTTTGCAGTCTTCATTGTTCATTAAACAAATTGCAAAAGATTCACCAACACAGATGTCCAGAATACTGTGGAATTTTGGGATGAAAACAGAGCTTTTTGTATTGGATACAATGTGTCCGAATACTTCCGTTTCAACCATTGACGTCACGCGCATACGTCAACAAACATAGACGTTTAAAACCGGAAGTTTTGCGGGAAATTTAAAATTGCACTTTATAAGTTAACCCGGCCGTATTGGCATGTGTTGCAATGTTAAGATTTCATCATTGATATATAAACTATCAGACTGCGTGGTCGATAGTAGTGGGTTTCAGTAGGCCTTTAATCTCATTGTACCTGTGTCAATAAAAGGCATTCTATTCTGCGCCATACTGGGTTTAAATCCTTGTCGGGGTAATGTTTACAAAAATATGTTTCAACAACATAAAATTAACATATTTTTACATACCGTAATTTCCGGACTATAAGCCGCACCTGACTATAAGCCGCACCAGCTAAATTTAGGGGAAAATACAGATTGCTCCATATATAAGCCGCACCCGACTATAAGCCGCAGGGTTTTGATGTGTAATTAGCGTAGTATATAGGGGTTCCTGCTACCACGGAGGGGATTGTCGGGACAGAGATGACTGTTTGGGAACGCAAAGCGTCCCATTTATTAACTATAAATCTTTCAATCATTCAATCAAACTTTCACATCTTTGACATGGCGAACAGCATTCGTGCAGAGTACAAATAATACAACGCTGCAAAGTAATACAAAGTGCTCGCCTGTACGTTATCAAAATAACCAGCCTACCGGTATATGAAAAGTCAGTCTTTAATCATTGTGTCATCGTCTTCCTCCTGCGTACTAAAACCACCCAAATCCTCTTCGTCGGTGTCGGAGAAGAACAGGCCGTATATAAGCCGCACCCTTGTATAAGCCGCAGGGACCAGAACGAGGGGGAAAAGTAGCGGCTTATAGTCCGGAAATTACGGTAATAAACAATTTATTTTCCATGAATTGATTTTAGTACAAACGTGCATCACATTGGATTCCAGTTTGGTTAAAAAAGTATACAAATTATTTCACACAAAAAAGTGGGGGCCCCAATTAGGCCCAGGGACGGCATGGGCTCTCCTAATCTGATTGTCTGACAGAAAATGTTTATATTTATTTATCTCTGCGAACCTGTCTGGGCTCTAAATGAGCCAAACATGATCACACTTGCAGCGCCCCTCTAATGCTGTCAACATTGGCACTTATTCCGTAGTTATGGACCCAAAAATGATGTCTGCGTGTAAGATTCCCCCCAAAATAGACACCAGAGGGATTTTATGCTTGGTTTCTAACGAGTTTCAGGAAGACTGGGGGCAATTTGATATTGAGTATTATGTGCTTTGGTGGCCTATTTGCAGAGGTGGGTGGAGTAACCAGAAATTGTACTCAAGTAAGAGTACTGTTACTTTAGAGATTTATTACTCAAGTAAAAGTAAGGAGTAGTCACCCAAATATTTACTTGAGTAAAAGTAAAAAGTATTTTGTGAAAAAACTACTCAAGTACTGAGTAACTGTTAAGTAACCTGTTCGTTTAATGACGACGGCAACAAATAATGCACAAAAACATAAAAATAGCAATGAGCAAACTCAGAGCCAGGAATATCTCTTAAGCAACTAAAACAATAATATATATTAAATAATAATACATTAAAATAAAAAAAATGAAGGCAAATTGAGCCACAATAACTTAACAGCACCATAGGCTCAGTAGGCATTCATTGATTGATTGATTGAAACTTGTATTAGTAGATTGCACAGTACAGTACATTTTCCGTACAATTGACCACTAAATGGTAACATACCAATAAGTTTTTCAACTTATTCGAGGTGATCTACCTCATATATACATATATATACACACACATATCATATATATATATATATATATATATATATATATATATATATATATATATATATATATATATATATATATATATATATATATATATATATATATATATATATATATATACATACATACATTTATATATACAGTATATAATTTATATTTATTTATTTTGACGTTTTTTGTTCACATGTTAAAGGTGTTTTAATGAATATACATGCATGTTTAACACATATAGATTCCTTTCTTTCATGAAGACAAGAATATAAGTTGGTGTATTACCTGATTCTGATGACTTGTATTGATTGGAATCAGACAGCAGTGCTGATAACGTCCACATTTTCAAATGGAGGAGAATAAAAGTTCCTCCTTTCTGTCTAATACCACATGAAAGTGGTTGGTTTTTGGTATCTTATTTGTCCAGCTTCCATATTCGTTTTTATATACTTTACAAGAAATACATTGGCGGAAAACTCCGTAGCTTGCTAGCTTGTTTGCGCTGGCTTTCGGAGACTCTTATTTTGTTAGCGCAGGCGCGATGGAGCGGCACTTTTATTGTGAAGACAGGAACTGTGCGGTCAGTCTTTAAGCTTTTGAGGGAGGTACGGTTGAAATAAAAAAAGTGTCTTTTTTTCCTTCACACTTTTGATTGATTGATTGAAACTTTTATTAGTAGATTGCACAGTTCAGTACATATTCCGTACAATTGACCACTAAATGGTAACACCCTAATACGTTTTTCAACTTGTTTAAGTCGGGGTCCATGTGTGACGGTCATGTGACCGCCTGGCTCTGTTTGATTGGTCCAACGTCACCAGTGACTGCATTTGATTGGTAAAACTAAGTCAAACGTCACCAGTGACTGCATTTGATTGGTGAAATGGAGTCAAACATCACCAGTGACTGCATTTGATTGGTGAAACGGAAGCAAACGTCACCAGTGACTGCATTTGATTGGTGAAACGGAGTCAAACGTCACCAGTGACTGCATTTGATTGGTGAAACGGAGTCAAACGTCACCAGTGACTGCATTTGATTGGTGAAACGGAGTCAAACGTCACCAGTGACTGCATTTGATTGGTGAAACGGAGTCAAACGTCACCAGTGACTGCATTTGATTGGTGAAACGGAGTCAAACATCACCAGTGACTGCATTTGATTGGTGAAACGGAGTCAAACGTCATCAGTGACTGCATTTGATTGGTGAAACGAAGTCAAACGTCACCAGTGACTGCATTTGATTGGTGAAACGGAGTCAAACGTCACCAGTGACTGCATTTGATTGGTGAAACGGAGTCAAACATCACCAGTGACTGCATTTGATTGGTGAAACGGAGTCAAACGTCATCAGTGACTGCATTTGATTGGTGAAACGAAGTCAAACGTCACCAGTGACTGCATTTGATTGGTGAAACGGAGTCAAACGTCACCAGTGACTGCATTTGATTGGTGAAACGGAGTCAAACGTCACCAGTGACTGCATTTGATTGGTGAAACGGAGTCAAACTTCACCAGTGACTGCATTTGATTGGTGAAACGGAAGCAAACGTCACCAGTGACTGCATTTGATTGGTGAAACGGAGTCAAACGTCACCAGTGACTGCATTTGATTGGTGAAACGGAGTCAAACGTCACCAGTGACTGCATTTGATTGGTGAAACGGAGTCAAACGTCACCAGTGACTGCATTTGATTGGTGAAACGGAGTCAAACGTCACCAGTGACTGCATTTGATTGGTGAAACGGAGTCAAACTTCACCAGTGACTGCATTTGATTGGTGAAACGGAAGCAAACGTCACCAGTGACTGCATTTGATTGGTGAAACGGAGTCAAACGTCACCAGTGACTGCATTTGATTGGTGAAACGGAGTCAAACGTCACCAGTGACTGCATTTGATTGGTGAAACGGAGTCAAACATCACCAGTGACTGCATTTGATTGGTGAAACGGAGTCAAATGTCATCAGTGACTGCATTTGATTGGTGAAACGAAGTCAAACGTCACCAGTGACTGCATTTGATTGGTGAAACGAAGTCAAACGACACCAGTGACTGCATTTGATTGGTGAAACGGAGTCAAACGTCACCAGTGACTGCATTTGATTGGTGAAACGGAGTCAAATGTCACCAGTGACTGCATTTGATTGGTGAAACGGAGTCAAACATCACCAGTGACTGCATTTCATTGGTGAAACGGAGTCAAACGTCACCAGTGACTGCATTTCATTGGTGAAACGGAGTCGAACGTCACCAGTGACTGCCACTGATTGGTGAAACGGAGTCAAACGCCACCAGTGACTGCATTTGATTGGTGAAACGGAGTCAAACGTCACCAGTGACTGCATTTGATTAGTGAAACGGAGTCAAACGTCACCAGTGACTGCATTTGATTGGTGAAACGAAGTCAAAGGTCACCAGTGACTGCATTTGATTGGTGAAACGGAAGCAAACGTCACCAGTGACTGCCTTTGATTGGTGAAACGAAGTCAAACGTCACCAGTGACTGCATTTGATTGGTGAAACGGAAGCAAACGTCACCAGTGACTGCCTTTGATTGGTGAAACGAAGTCAAACGTCACCAGTGACTGCATTTGATTGGTGAAACGGAAGCAAACGTCACCAGTGACTGCCTTTGATTGGTGAAACGGAAGCAAACGTCACCAGTGACTGCCTTTGATTGGTGAAACGAAGTCAAACGTCACCAGTGACTGCATTTGATTGGTGAAACGGAAGCAAACGTCACCAGTGACTGCATTTGATTGGTGAAACGGAGTCAAACGTCACCAGTGACTGCATTTGATTGGTGAAATGGAGTCAAACGTCACCAGTGACTGCATTTGATTGGTGAAACGGAGTCAAACGTCATTAGTGACTGCATTTGATTGGTGAAACGGAAGCAAACATCACCAGTGACTACATTTGATTGGTGAAACGGAAGCAAACGTCACCAGTGACTGCATTTGATTGATGAAACGGAGTCACACGTCACCAGTGACTGTATTTGATTGGTGAAATGGAGTCAAACGTCACCAGTGACTGCATTTGATTGGTGAAACGGAGTCAACTGTCACCAGTGACTGCATTTTATTGGTGAAACGGAAGCAAACATCACCAGTGACTGCATTTGATTGGTGAAACGGAAGCAAACGTCACCAGTGACTGCATTTGATTGATGAAACGGAGTCACACGTCACCAGTGACTGCATTTGATTGGTGAAACGGAGTCAAACGTCACCAGTGACTGCATCTGATTGGTGAAACGGAGTCAAACGTCACCAGTGACTGCATTTGATTGGTGAAACGGAGTCAAACGTCACCAGTGACTGCATCTGATTGGTGAAACGGAGTCAAACCTCACCAGTGACTGCATTTGATTGGTGAAACGGAGTCAAACGTCACCAGTGACTGCATCTGATTGGTGAAACGGAGTCAAATGTCACCAGTGACTGCATCTGATTGGTGAAACGGAGTCAAACGTCACCAGTGACTGCATTTGATTGGTGAAACGGAGTCAAACGTCACCAATGACTGCATTTGATTGGTGAAACGGAGTCAAACGTCACCAGTGACTGCATTTGATTGGTGAAACGGAAGCAAACGTCACCAGTGACTGCATTTGATTGGTGAAACGGAATCAAACGTCACCAGTGACTGCATTTGATTGGTGAAACGGAGTCAAACGTCACCAGTGACTGCATTTGATTGGTGAAACGGAGTCAACTGTCACCAGTGACTGCATTTGATTGGTGAAACGGAAGCAAACATCACCAGTGACTGCATTTGATTGGTGAAACGGAAGCAAACGTCACCAGTGACTGCATTTGATTGATGAAACGGAGTCACACGTCACCAGTGACTGCATTTGATTGGTGAAACGGAGTCAAACGTCACCAGTGACTGCATTTGATTGGTGAAACGGAGTCAACTGTCACCAGTGACTGCATTTGATTGGTGAAACGGAAGCAAACATCACCAGTGACTGCATTTGATTGGTGAAACGGAAGCAAACGTCACCAGTGACTGCATTTGATTGATGAAACGGAGTCACACGTCACCAGTGACTGCATTTGATTGGTGAAACGGAGTCAAACGTCACCAGTGACTGCATTTGATTGGTGAAACGGAGTCAAACGTCACCAGTGACTGCATTTGATTGGTGAAACGGAGTCAAACGTCACCAGTGACTGCATTTGATTGGTGAAACGGAGTCAAACATCACCAGTGACTGCATTTGATTGGTGAAACGGAGTCAAACGTCATCAGTGACTGCATTTGATTGGTGAAACGAAGTCAAACGTCACCAGTGACTGCATTTGATTGGTGAAACGAAGTCAAACGACACCAGTGACTGCATTTGATTGGTGAAACGGAGTCAAACGTCACCAGTGACTGAATTTGATTGGTGAAACGGAGTCAAATGTCACCAGTGACTGCATTTGATTGGTGAAACGGAGTCAAACATCACCAGTGACTGCATTTCATTGGTGAAACGGAGTCAAACGTCACCAGTGACTGCATTTCATTGGTGAAACGGAGTCGAACGTCACCAGTGACTGCCACTGATTGGTGAAACGGAGTCAAACGCCACCAGTGACTGCATTTGATTGGTGAAACGGAGTCAAACGTCACCAGTGACTGCATTTGATTAGTGAAACGGAGTCAAACGTCACCAGTGACTGCATTTGATTGGTGAAACGAAGTCAAACGTCACCAGTGACTGCATTTGATTGGTGAAACGGAAGCAAACGTCACCAGTGACTGCCTTTGATTGGTGAAACGAAGTCAAACGTCACCAGTGACTGCATTTGATTGGTGAAACGGAAGCAAATGTCACCAGTGACTGCCTTTGATTGGTGAAACGAAGTCAAACGTCACCAGTGACTGCATTTGATTGGTGAAACGGAAGCAAACGTCACCAATGACTGCCTTTGATTGGTGAAACGGAAGCAAACGTCACCAGTGACTGTATTTGATTGGTGAAACGAAGTCAAACGTCACCAGTGACTGCATTTGATTGGTGAAACGGAAGCAAACGTCACCAGTGACTGCATTTGATTGGTGAAACGGAATCAAACGTCACCAGTGACTGCATTTGATTGGTGAAACGGAGTCAAACGTCACCAGTGACTGCATTTGATTGGTGAAACGGAGTCAACTGTCACCAGTGACTGCATTTGATTGGTGAAACGGAAGCAAACATCACCAGTGACTGCATTTGATTGGTGAAACGGAAGCAAACGTCACCAGTGACTGCATTTGATTGATGAAACGGAGTCACACGTCACCAGTGACTGCATTTGATTGGTGAAACGGAGTCAAACGTCACCAGTGACTGCATTTGATTGGTGAAACGGAGTCAACTGTCACCAGTGACTGCATTTGATTGGTGAAACGGAAGCAAACATCACCAGTGACTGCATTTGATTGGTGAAACGGAAGCAAACGTCACCAGTGACTGCATTTGATTGATGAAACGGAGTCACACGTCACCAGTGACTGCATTTGATTGGTGAAACGGAGTCAAACGTCACCAGTGACTGCATTTGATTGGTGAAACGGAGTCAAACGTCACCAGTGACTGCATTTGATTGGTGAAACGGAGTCAAACGTCACCAGTGACTGCATTTGATTGGTGAAACGGAGTCAAACATCACCAGTGACTGCATTTGATTGGTGAAACGGAGTCAAACGTCATCAGTGACTGCATTTGATTGGTGAAACGAAGTCAAACGTCACCAGTGACTGCATTTCATTGGTGAAACGAAGTCAAACGACACCAGTGACTGCATTTGATTGGTGAAACGGAGTCAAACGTCACCAGTGACTGAATTTGATTGGTGAAACGGAGTCAAATGTCACCAGTGACTGCATTTGATTGGTGAAACGGAGTCAAACATCACCAGTGACTGCATTTCATTGGTGAAACGGAGTCAAACGTCACCAGTGACTGCATTTCATTGGTGAAACGGAGTCGAACGTCACCAGTGACTGCCACTGATTGGTGAAACGGAGTCAAACGCCACCAGTGACTGCATTTGATTGGTGAAACGGAGTCAAACGTCACCAGTGACTGCATTTGATTGGTGAAACGGAAGCAAACGTCACCAGTGACTGCATTTGATTAGTGAAACGGAGTCAAACGTCACCAGTGACTGCATTTGATTGGTGAAACGAAGTCAAACGTCACCAGTGACTGCATTTGATTGGTGAAACGGAAGCAAACGTCACCAGTGACTGCCTTTGATTGGTGAAACGAAGTCAAACGTCACCAGTGACTGCATTTGATTGGTGAAACGGAAGCAAACGTCACCAGTGACTGCCTTTGATTGGTGAAACGAAGTCAAACGTCACCAGTGACTGCATTTGATTGGTGAAACGGAAGCAAACGTCACCAATGACTGCCTTTGATTGGTGAAACGAAGTCAAACGTCACCAATGACTGTATTTGATTGGTGAAACGAAGTCAAACGTCACCAGTGACTGCATTTGATTGGTGAAACGGAAGCAAACGTCACCAGTGACTGCATTTGATTGGTGAAACGGAGTCAAACGTCACCAGTGACTGCATTTGATTGGTGAAATGGAGTCAAACGTCACCAGTGACTGCATTTGATTGGTGAAACGGAGTCAAACGTCATTAGTGACTGCATTTGATTGGTGAAACGGAAGCAAACATCACCAGTGACTACATTTGATTGGTGAAACGGAAGCAAACGTCACCAGTGACTGCATTTGATTGATGAAACGGAGTCACACGTCACCAGTGACTGTATTTGATTGGTGAAATGGAGTCAAACGTCACCAGTGACTGCATTTGATTGGTGAAACGGAGTCAACTGTCACCAGTGACTGCATTTGATTGGTGAAACGGAAGCAAACATCACCAGTGACTGCATTTGATTGGTGAAACGGAAGCAAACGTCACCAGTGACTGCATTTGATTGATGAAACGGAGTCACACGTCACCAGTGACTGCATTTGATTGGTGAAACGGAGTCAAACGTCACCAGTGACTGCATCGGATTGGTGAAACGGAGTCAAACGTCACCAGTGACTGCATTTGATTGGTGAAACGGAGTCAAACGTCACCAGTGACTGCATCTGATTGGTGAAACGGAGTCAAATGTCACCAGTGACTGCATCTGATTGGTGAAACGGAGTCAAACGTCACCAGTGACTGCATTTGATTGGTGAAACGGAGTCAAACGTCACCAGTGACTGCATTTGATTGGTGAAACGGAGTCAAACGTCACCAATGACTGCATTTGATTGGTGAAACGGAGTCAAACGTCACCAGTGACTGCATTTGATTGGTGAAACGGAAGCAAACGTCACCAGTGACTGCATTTGATTGGTGAAACGGAATCAAACGTCACCAGTGACTGCATTTGATTGGTGAAACGGAGTCAAACGTCACCAGTGACTGCATTTGATTGGTGAAACGGAGTCAACTGTCACCAGTGACTGCATTTGATTGGTGAAACGGAAGCAAACATCACCAGTGACTGCATTTGATTGGTGAAACGGAAGCAAACGTCACCAGTGACTGCATTTGATTGATGAAACGGAGTCACACGTCACCAGTGACTGCATTTGATTGGTGAAACGGAGTCAAACGTCACCAGTGACTGCATTTGATTGGTGAAACGGAGTCAACTGTCACCAGTGACTGCATTTGATTGGTGAAACGGAAGCAAACATCACCAGTGACTGCATTTGATTGGTGAAACGGAAGCAAACGTCACCAGTGACTGCATTTGATTGATGAAACGGAGTCACACGTCACCAGTGACTGCATTTGATTGGTGAAACGGAGTCAAACGTCACCAGTGACTGCATTTGATTGGTGAAACGGAGTCAAACAGGAGCGGCATAGCTCGGCTGGTAGAGTGGCCGTGCCAGCAACTTGAGGGTTGCAGGTTCGATCCCCGCTTCCGCCATCCTAGTCACTGCCGTTGTGTCCTTGGGCAAGACACTTTACCCACCTGCTCCCAGTGCCACCCACACTGGTTTAAATGTAACTTAGATATTGGGTTTCACAATGTAAAGCGCTTTGAGTCACTTGAGAAAAAGCGCTATATAAATATAATTCACTTCACTTCACTTCACTTCACTTCAAACGTCACCAGTGACTGCATTTGATTGGTGAAACAGAGTCAAACATCACCAGTGACTGCATTTCATTGGTGAAACGGAGTCGAACGTCACCAGTGACTGCATTTCATTGGTGAAACGGAGTCAAACGTCACCAGTGACTGCATTTGATTGGTGAAACGGAGTCAAACGTCACCAGTGACTGCATCTGATTGGTGAAACGGAGTCAAACGTCACCAGTGACTGCATTTGATTGGTGAAACGGAGTCAAACGTCACCAGTGACTGCATCTGATTGGTGAAACGGAGTGAAACGTCACCAGTGACTGCATTTGATTGGTGAAACGGAGTGAAACGTCACCAGTGGCTGCATTTGATTGGTGAAACGGAGTCAAACGTCACCAGTGACTGCATTTGATTGGTGAAACGGAGTCAAACGTCACCAGTGACTGCATTTGATTGGTGAAACTGAGTCAAACGTCACCAGTGACTGCATCTGATTGGTGAAACGGAGTCAAACGTCACCAGTGACTGCATCGGATTGGTGAAACGGAGTCAAACGTCACCAGTGACTGCATTTGATTGGTGAAACGGAGTCAAACGTCACCAGTGACTGCATCTGATTGGTGAAACGGAGTCAAACGTCACCAGTGACTGCATTTGATTGGTGAAACGGAGTCAAACGTCACCAGTGACTGCATCTGATTGGTGAAACGGAGTCAAACGTCACCAGTGACTGCATCTGATTGGTGAAACGGAGTCAAATGTCACCAGTGACTGCATCTGATTGGTGAAACGGAGTCAAACGTCACCAGTGACTGCATTTGATTGGTGAAACGGAGTCAAACTTCACCAGTGACTGCATCTGATTGGTGAAACGGAGTCAAACGTCACCAGTGACTGCATTTGATTGGTGAAACGGAGTCAAACGTCACCAGTGACTGCATGTGATTGGTGAAACGGAAGCCAACGTCACCAGTGACTGCATTTGATTGGTGAAACGGAAGCAAACGTCACCAGTGACTGCATTTGATTGGTGTAACGGAGTCAAACGTCACCAGTGACTGCATTAGATTGGTGAAACGGAAGCAAACGTCACCAGTTACTGCATTTGATTGGTGAAACGGAGTCAAACGTCACCAGTGACTGCATTTGATTGGTGAAACGGAAGCAAACGTCACCAGTGACTGCATTTGATTAGTGAAACGGAGTCAAACGTCACCAGTGACTGCATTTGATTGGTGAAACGAAGTCAAACGTCACCAGTGACTGCATTTGATTGGTGAAACGGAAGCAAACGTCACCAGTGACTGCCTTTGATTGGTGAAACGAAGTCAAACGTCACCAGTGACTGCATTTGATTGGTGAAACGGAAGCAAACGTCACCAGTGACTGCCTTTGATTGGTGAAACGAAGTCAAACGTCACCAGTGACTGCATTTGATTGGTGAAACGGAAGCAAACGTCACCAATGACTGCCTTTGATTGGTGAAACGAAGTCAAACGTCACCAATGACTGTATTTGATTGGTGAAACGAAGTCAAACGTCACCAGTGACTGCATTTGATTGGTGAAACGGAAGCAAACGTCACCAGTGACTGCATTTGATTGGTGAAACGGAGTCAAACGTCACCAGTGACTGCATTTGATTGGTGAAATGGAGTCAAACGTCACCAGTGACTGCATTTGATTGGTGAAACGGAGTCAAACGTCATTAGTGACTGCATTTGATTGGTGAAACGGAAGCAAACATCACCAGTGACTACATTTGATTGGTGAAACGGAAGCAAACGTCACCAGTGACTGCATTTGATTGATGAAACGGAGTCACACGTCACCAGTGACTGTATTTGATTGGTGAAATGGAGTCAAACGTCACCAGTGACTGCATTTGATTGGTGAAACGGAGTCAACTGTCACCAGTGACTGCATTTGATTGGTGAAACGGAAGCAAACATCACCAGTGACTGCATTTGATTGGTGAAACGGAAGCAAACGTCACCAGTGACTGCATTTGATTGATGAAACGGAGTCACACGTCACCAGTGACTGCATTTGATTGGTGAAACGGAGTCAAACGTCACCAGTGACTGCATCGGATTGGTGAAATGGAGTCAAACGTCACCAGTGACTGCATTTGATTGGTGAAACGGAGTCAAACGTCACCAGTGACTGCATCTGATTGGTGAAACGGAGTCAAACGTCACCAGTGACTGCATTTGATTGGTGAAACGGAGTCAAACGTCACCAGTGACTGCATCTGATTGGTGAAACGGAGTCAAATGTCACCAGTGACTGCATCT
The DNA here is from genome assembly GCF_033978785.1 of Entelurus aequoreus. NCBI lineage: Eukaryota > Metazoa > Chordata > Actinopteri > Syngnathiformes > Syngnathidae > Entelurus > Entelurus aequoreus. The sequence goes on from NC_084740.1 coordinate 49,989,933, forward strand.
GATTGGTGAAACGGAGTCAAACGTCACCAGTGACTGCATTTGATTGGTGAAACGGAGTCAAACGTCACCAGTGACTGCATTTGATTGGTGAAACGGAGTCAAACGTCACCAATGACTGCATTTGATTGGTGAAACGGAGTCAAACGTCACCAGTGACTGCATTTGATTGGTGAAACGGAAGCAAACGTCACCAGTGACTGCATTTGATTGGTGAAACGGAATCAAACGTCACCAGTGACTGCATTTGATTGGTGAAACGGAGTCAAACGTCACCAGTGACTGCATTTGATTGGTGAAACGGAGTCAACTGTCACCTGTGACTGCATTTGATTGGTGAAACGGAAGCAAACATCACCAGTGACTGCATTTGATTGGTGAAACGGAAGCAAACGTCACCAGTGACTGCATTTGATTGATGAAACGGAGTCACACGTCACCAGTGACTGCATTTGATTGGTGAAACGGAGTCAAACGTCACCAGTGACTGCATTTGATTGGTGAAACGGAGTCAACTGTCACCAGTGACTGCATTTGATTGGTGAAACGGAAGCAAACATCACCAGTGACTGCATTTGATTGGTGAAACGGAAGCAAACGTCACCAGTGACTGCATTTGATTGATGAAACGGAGTCACACGTCACCAGTGACTGCATTTGATTGGTGAAACGGAGTCAAACGTCACCAGTGACTGCATTTGATTGGTGAAACGGAGTCAAACAGGAGCGGCATAGCTCGGCTGGTAGAGTGGCCGTGCCAGCAACTTGAGGGTTGCAGGTTCGATCCCCGCTTCCGCCATCCTAGTCACTGCCGTTGTGTCCTTGGGCAAGACACTTTACCCACCTGCTCCCAGTGCCACCCACACTGGTTTAAATGTAACTTAGATATTGGGTTTCACAATGTAAAGCGCTTTGAGTCACTTGAGAAAAAGCGCTATATAAATATAATTCACTTCACTTCACTTCACTTCACTTCAAACGTCACCAGTGACTGCATTTGATTGGTGAAACAGAGTCAAACATCACCAGTGACTGCATTTGATTGGTGAAACGGAGTCAAACGTCACCAGTGACTGCATTTCATTGGTGAAACGGAGTCAAACGTCACCAGTGACTGCATTTGATTGGTGAAACGGAGTCAAACGTCACCAGTGACTGCATCTGATTGGTGAAACGGAGTCAAACGTCACCAGTGACTGCATTTGATTGGTGAAACGGAGTCAAACGTCACCAGTGACTGCATCTGATTGGTGAAACGGAGTGAAACGTCACCAGTGACTGCATTTGATTGGTGAAACGGAGTGAAACGTCACCAGTGGCTGCATTTGATTGGTGAAACGGAGTCAAACGTCACCAGTGACTGCATTTGATTGGTGAAACGGAGTCAAACGTCACCAGTGACTGCATTTGATTGGTGAAACTGAGTCAAACGTCACCAGTGACTGCATCTGATTGGTGAAACGGAGTCAAACGTCACCAGTGACTGCATCGGATTGGTGAAACGGAGTCAAACGTCACCAGTGACTGCATTTGATTGGTGAAACGGAGTCAAACGTCACCAGTGACTGCATCTGATTGGTGAAACGGAGTCAAACGTCACCAGTGACTGCATTTGATTGGTGAAACGGAGTCAAACGTCACCAGTGACTGCATCTGATTGGTGAAACGGAGTCAAACGTCACCAGTGACTGCATCTGATTGGTGAAACGGAGTCAAATGTCACCAGTGACTGCATCTGATTGGTGAAACGGAGTCAAACGTCACCAGTGACTGCATTTGATTGGTGAAACGGAGTCAAACTTCACCAGTGACTGCATCTGATTGGTGAAACGGAGTCAAACGTCACCAGTGACTGCATTTGATTGGTGAAACGGAGTCAAACGTCACCAGTGACTGCATTTGATTGGTGAAACGGAAGCCAACGTCACCAGTGACTGCATTTGATTGGTGAAACGGAAGCAAACGTCACCAGTGACTGCATTTGATTGGTGTAACGGAGTCAAACGTCACCAGTGACTGCATTAGATTGGTGAAACGGAAGCAAACGTCACCAGTTACTGCATTTGATTGGTGAAACGGAGTCAAACGTCACCAGTGACTACCCACCTCTGCCTATTTGTCCCAAACCATGATATTTTTGCACAGAATTCGAAGGAATGCTTAAAATATGTTTGGCAGATGCATTGTTGCAGGTTGTAGCAATACAACTAAAGAAGTGGTCAGAGTTTGGTTGCAGTTTGAATTAAAAAAAAAAGTGTAAGACTCAAGGCAAATGTGACCCTGAAAATCAGAAGGCCCCTTGAGTGGAGAAAGACTGAATAGAGAAAGAGTAGTAAAAAACAAAAAAAAAACATTTAAGCCGCAAGTATTTACGTTCTCTTTTACTGATTTTTTCCTTAAGCATCTTGAGGAAAGGCCAACAGAGCACATTGATCTGCAGCTGCACTGCCCTGAACCGAAGCTTGGTCAGGACTTGCCTCTACCTCCCTGGCTTCAGGCTTGAAACGATGCGATTAAAGTCCGCGATTGCAGCTAATTTGCTTTCCTCAGCTTCTTCGTTGGGAGAATCCGAATGCAAAATGCGCTCCAATTCTGTAGATGACGTCACACCAAAAGGAAGTGGCATATTGAGTCTGGCGATGCAAAGCGGGCATTCCAAGGAGTTAGTTATCCACCCGTTACTCAAAACTAATTAATATTTGGGGAAATGACTACCAGATTATTTTTTAAAAGCAAAAAATACATAAAGATAATTTGTTTTCGGTCATCACTTCCTGTACACTGCCATTTTTTGAAGAGGCCGGCCCCTTACGTCACATTCTGTTTACATCATGTACACATTTCCAAAAGCTTTGACTATTGGCGGCACTTCTGAGTTTTTTTATTTTCACAATTGTGCCCGTCAACCTGTCTTAGAGATCACATTGTGTGATCAGAAATGCTTTAAATGTGTACCGTCTTGCTGTACAGTTCCGGGTTGCTAAGCAGCCACTTTGAGCTAAATGGTAAATGGGTCATATTTGTACGGAGCTTTTCTATCCTCAAGGTACTTTCACCCATTCACAAGAGCTCATTCATCAGGAGCAAGGGTAAAGTGTCTTGCTGAATTATGCCAGAGGCTGGGAATCGAACCAGGAACCCCTCAGCTTGCAACTACTTCAGTCAGAAGACTTTATTAGCGAATGGGGATTTGTTCTGCAGCAAGTCTTTAATTGTGATGAGACTAAAAAAGATGCCACAGCTAACCTTTATCATAGCGAAGGAAAAGGCACTATAGACACAAGCCAATGAAGGATTGCCTCACACTGCTAGATTGCATTAACGCTAGCGGTGACTACATGAAGCCGTTTTTTTATCACTCCAAAACCCAAAGTGTTCAACAATGCCACAAATATTTGCAGACAAAAGGTAAAATTATTTAGTTTTTTTGTTTTTGGAACGCCTGTGTGTGTGCGTGTGTGCGTGCGTGTGCATGTGCGTGTGTGTGTGTGTGTGTGTGTGTGTGTGTGTGTGTGTGTGTGTGTGTGTGTACGTGTGTGTGTTGACATTTAAGCTTGTTGTAATGCGGTTGTGTTGTTTGGATAAAAAATATTGTCGAGCCACTACCCACTTGTTATGTTGATTAGATATACACACTGTATTTATATATATATATACAGTTTATATATATATATATATATATATATATATATATATATATATATATATATATATATATATATATACTGTATATACACATACATACATACATATATATATATATATATATATATATATATATATATATATATATATATACATATACATATACTGTATATACACATACATGCATATATATATATATATATATATATTTATATACATATTTTTTAAATACACCAATGGTGCAACTGGACACATCCTCAGTGATGTAACCTAGGATCACAGGGGGTTTCGGGTCTTTCAACAATCAGACCCCCTCCCTTAGGCGACCCAGCTAGGGTTGATCAGGCCCCAGCCTGTGTCCAGGTAGCGCTATCAATCAATCAATCAATCAATCAATCAATCAATGTTTATTTATATAACCCTAAATCACAAGTGTCTCAAAGGGCTGTACAAGCCACAACGACATCCTCGGTACAGAGCCCACATACGGGCAAGGAAAACTCACCCCAGTGGGACGTCAATGTGAATGACTATGAGAAACCTTGGAGAGGACCGCATATGTGGGTAATCCCCCCCCCCCCCTCTACTGCCCTACATGCCACGCCTCTCCCCTCCTGATCCACAGCCACCTTGATGCCACTTCTGCTGCATCTGTGGCTAACTTCATGGCCCTTCGCTGGCTGGCCCCTGTGATGCCAAGCATTCTGTAGGCCCTGCAGAGGGATTTGCCCACAAACCCTCGACATCCCACTTCAACGGGCCGGCACATCGCTCGCCACCCATTGCTCCGACACTCCTCCACAAGCTGAGAGTACTTCGCGCTCTTCCTCTCATTGGCCTCCTCCATACGGTCCTCCCAAGGCACTCTGAGCTCCAGGAGGATTACCTGCTTGGAGGCCACTGAGGTAAGCACAATATCTGGCCTTAGTGTTGTTTTGGCAACCACGTCAGGGAACTTCAACTGCTTGCCCAGATCAACTGACAGCTCCCAGTCGCGTGCTGTTGCCAACAGACCAGAAGAGGTGTTCCGGGCAGCCGGTGTTGACTTCTCCCCAGCTCTGATGAAAGCGGTGCTCTTCACTGGGCGGAGGCTCTTGCTGTGACTGACTCCCCTGCAGATGGTATCGGCTATGGCCTTCAGGACCTGGTCATGTCGCCAGCGGTACCGCCCTTCACCCAGGGCTTTCGGACAACAGCTTAGGATGTGCTCCAAGGTTCCTCTCCTCTGGCAGAGGGGGCACGCTGGTGTCTCCACCTTCCCCCAGGTAAAGAGGTTGGATGGACTTGGCAGCACGTCGTAGACCGCCTGGATCAAGAACTTTATCAGATGGGGTTCGGCTTTCCAGAGCTCGGTCCATGTGACCTTGCGCTCTGCTGCTTGTTCCCATCTGGTCCAGGCGCCCTGTTGCCGCATTCCCGCCATCTGGCAGGCTCGCCTTTTCTCAACTCCTGCTCGCACCTCCTCGAGGATCAGTGACCTCTTGTCTTTCCCCTGCGCCTTATCATAGCGAGGGGTTCTTCTGCTACCTAATCCAGATTTCCCCTGCGCCACTGTTCCCACCAACACCCTTTGCCGTAGCCTTGCCTCTGCAACATCCACAGCCTCGGCAGCTCTCCACTTCCGCCCCGTCCTGACTTCAATCCCAGCCTGGGAAACCTTTGGGTCACTGGACTCCCGATATTGTAGGAGCTCCCTGGACCGTGTCACCATGAACTCCTCGCTCAGGCTGCTGATGGGGAGCTTCAGCTTGTTATTGTGCCCGTATAGAGCAATGCTGCTCAGGCTTCGCGGCAGTCCCAGCCACCTGCGCAGGAACCTACTGACCCTCATCTCAAAGCCTTCCACGGTTGAAATGGAGACTTCGTTCACCATGAGGGGCCAGAGGATCTGAGGGAGAATCCCGTGCTGGTAAATCCAGGCCTTGAACTTGCCAGGAAGGCCAGACTTGTCCACCACGGTCAGTCAGGTCTCCAGGTCTTGGTTGGTCGATTTTGTGGAGGCTGCGTCTCTCAGGCTGCAATTGAACACCTTTCCCAAGCTCTTCACGGGTTCCTCGGTGAGTGATGGTATTTTGGTGGTGCCAAGTGAGAAGCAGAACTTGCCAGTAACCTTCCCTTTCTTTAGCACAAGGGACCTCGACTTGGCCGGCTTGAAGCTCATGCGAGCCCAGGAAATCACCTCCTGAAGGCCATTCAAGATCCACCTGCAGCCTGGGACAGATGTAGTGGTCACTGTCAGGTCGTCCATGAAGGCTCGGATGGGTGGCTGTCGGACTCCAGACCTGGAGAGGGGCCCTCTGCACTGAACTTCTGCAGATTTCCCCAGCATGTCATGGCGAGTGCAAAGAGGATGACTGAGATTGTACAGCCAGTGATGATCCCCTCTTCAAGCCTGTGCCAGTCAGAGGTTGTTTTTCCGGAGGAGACTCTCAGATGGAAGCTGGCATAGTAGTCCAGAATGAGGTCTCTGAACTTCTTTGGGATGTGATGCCGGTTCAGTGTCTCTTCGACCAGCTTGTGGGGTATGGATCCATAGGCATTTGCGAGGTCCAGCCACAGAACAGCCAAGTCTCCCTTGTTCTCCCTGGCTTCTACATATATATATATATATATATATATGTATATATATATATATATATATATATATATATATATATATATATATATATATATATATATATATATATATATATATATATATATATATATATATATATATATATATATATACACACACACATATATTATATATATGTGTATATATATATATCAGCGATTATATATGTAAATATATGTTTGTATATATATATATATATATATATATATATACAGTATATATATATATATATATATATATATATATATATATATATATATATATATATATATATATATATATATATATATATATATATATATATATATATGGGAATAAGCGGTAGGAAATGGATGGATGGATGGATGTATATACACATACATACATATATATATATATATATATATATATATATATATATATATGTATATACATATACATATATATATATACATATATATATATATATATATATATATATATATATATATGTATATACATATATATATATACATATATATATATATATATATATATATATATATATATATATATATATATATATATATATATATATATATATATATATGTATATATATGTATATATATGTATATATATATATATATATATATATATATATATATATATATATATATATATACACAAACATATATTTACATATATAATCGATGATGAATATACATTTTCGTCATTAAAAAGTGTACCCTACTCAAGATTCAAGATGCTTTATTGTTGTCCATTCTTTAACATGTACAAGACACAAAAGCACTGAAATGTCATTTTGGGCACAGTCCCACTAAGAGCAGACATACGTTACAGGGGGACAAGACGGGACCGCCAACGGATCAGCCACTTACAGCGCTCCTTAAAAAAGGTGGGAAAAAGGTGACATTGGGAAAGGGGGAAGAGTAAAAAAAATATCAGTCTAAGGCTGGACCCTCAGGGGGGGTCCAGACTGAGTCCGAGGAAAAAAACTCACATAGCATGGCACACATAAACATAATACATGTAATCACAACAACTCGCAACAGAGGGCGGGGGGGATTTGGGGCCCTGGAGGCCGGCTGCCGCTATAAAGCGCTACTCAGCCATCCACAACCCCGGAGGAATTAGGCAGTGGTGAAGGCGTTGATTGGGGGAGGGGCGGGTGCGTGCATGTATGCCCAATTAACTTGGGTGAGATGTTGAAATGTTTTTGTGGACTGGGGCCGATCTCAAAGTTCGACACCAGGTGTTATTGAAAAAAAGGAAGGTCAAAAGCGTCCTTCGTTGAGAAGTCCTCAGGGGAGTTCTTCAGAACAGCCTGTTCCTGATAGCGTCAAAGCCATTCGAGGGAGTCAAATCGTAGATTAAGATGTTGTTTTCTCCGAGCAGTCAAAACAATGACCTGCCTGCTCTGTGTGTCCGTGCTGGATCTCTCAAATTCAATTTAATTCTTCCTTCTCAGCAAGCTTCTCCAAGATGAGATCCATTTTGCGATTCAATTTAGAAATCGCCCCAGTCTGTGTTCCCACAGCCCGACCCAATCCTTCCATTGCGACGAACAGCCTTTGAGCTCCTTGAGTGGCTGCCATCGTCTTCCGAATTTGACGATACACCAGAGCAATGCCCAGCCCAATCAGCAAGTGCCCCACGATCACGGTTCCAAATAGGTAGATGTCTTCCACGTCCTCGATGGAAAGGACTGAGAGGCACATGAGTCTCCATTTATCCCAGGAATCTCTCACGTACCCCGCAGCAATGGTTCCATCAGGGCAGCCAGGCTCCCCAGAACCTCTTTCCCTCGTCGAAAAGACTTTGTCAATTGCGTCGAGAGTCCAGCTGATCACATCCATGTCTGACGTTTAGATTTGAGGACAGCGCAAAGAAAGAGGCTTCAAAAAAGATCAGACAAGACAAGGACACAAGCAAGCTAGCAGGCACTGTAAGTATTCCTTAATAGTCCATTATAATAATTATGGATATGCAATATTGGTTGATGTTTTGTTGCAACCCCGTTAAGAAGCTTGCAAAAACCTTTATTCTCCACTTCTGAGTAGGGCATCAGGTCAAGGCACATCATTTCTCTTGTGTTTGTCAGTTGCTTTGCAGTGGAGTGGTTGGGTGGATGAGCCTGTTTTGCATTAAATGAAGATATTATAGGTGATTGAAACTGACTTGCAGGGGCAGAACATGGCTGTGATGATGAATTGGTGTTGGGGGGGGCTATTTGTGCTCGTGGGGGGGTTGGCAGAGAGGATGGAGAGGATGCTTTAAATGCATGTGATTATGCACAGCAGATGTTGACAGATGTTTGATATCTCTACCTCTGCTGATTTGACTTTTGCACTCATTACATACTTTACATACACTTTGGTTTCCGCACATAACTTTTTTGGCTGTTGGAGGACTGAAATATGGCTCAGTAGCAGCCACGGCCCCTCCGACCACCATCTATCATTCATTCAACAGTTAGTGTGGCTCCGGGGGCAAGGGTGAAGTGTCTTGCCCAAGGACAAAACGGCAAGACGCAGGCAGCGAACCTGGCACCCTCAAGTTTCTGGCACGGCCACTCTAACCACCATGCCACGTTGTCCCTATAAATGCAAATATATATATATATATATATATATATATATATATATATATATATATATATATATATATATATATATATATATATATATATATATATATATATATATATATATATATATATATATATGTAAAAACAGTCAGGATCAAAGGTTTACATACACTTGTAAAGAACATAATGTCATGGCTGTCTTGAGTTTCCAATAATTTCTTAAAGGCCTCACCTTTTCTTCTCCAAACATATTGCTGGGTATTGTGGCCAAACAGTTAAATTTTTGTTCCGTCTGACATCACATGGACAAAGATAAGACCTTCTGGAGGAAAGTTCTGTGGTCAGATGAAACAAAAATGGAGCTGTTTGGCCACAATACCCATATGTTTGGAGGAGAAAAGGTGAGGCCTTTAATCCCAGGAACACCATGCCTACCGTCAAGCATGGTGGTGGTAGTATTATGCTCTGGGCCTGTTTTACTACCAATGGAACTGGTGCTTTACAGAGAGTAAATGGGACAATGAAAAAGGACGATTTCCTCCAAATTCTTAAGGACAAGCTAAAATCATCAGCCCGGAGGTTGGGTCTTGGGCGCAGTTGGGTGTTCCAACAGGACAATGACCCCAAACACACATCAAAAGTGGTAAAGGAATGGCTAAATCAGGCTAGATTGAAGGTTTTAGAATGGCCTTCCCAAAGTCCTGACTTAAACGTGTGGACAATGCTGAAGAAACAAGTCCATGTCAGAAAAGCAACACATTTAGCTGAACAATGTTGTCAAGAGGAGTGGTCAAAAATTCAAGCAGAAGCTTGTGGATGGCTACCAAAAGCGCCTTATTGCAGGTAAACTTGCCAAGGGACATGTAAGCAAATATTAACATTGCTGTATGTATACTTTTGACCCAGCACATTTGCTCACATTTTCAGTAGACCCATAATAAATTCATAAAAGAACCAAACTTCATGAATGTTTTTTGTGACCAACAAGTAAGTGCTCCAATCACTCTATCACAAAAAAATAAGAGTTGTAGAAATTATTGGAAACTCAAGACAGCCATGACATGATGTTCTTTACAAGTGTATGTACACTTTTGACCACCACTGTATATATATATATATATATATATATATATATATATATATATATATACATATATATATATATGTATATATATATATATATATATATATATATATATATATATATATATATATATATATATATATATATATGTGTATATATATATATATATATATATATATATATATATATATATATATATATATATATATATATATATATATATATATATATATATATATATATATATATATACATATATATAGTTTGATGTACCAACTATGTTTGTATATGTATATACTGTATATATATATGTATGTATATATATATATATATATATATATATATATATATATATATATATATATATATATATATATATATATATATATATATATATATATATATATATATATATATACAAACATAGTTGGTATATCAAACTTGATGAAAACGTTTGTTGCTGCAATACCAACAAGTTACCTTAATTTTCTCCTAAATTCTGTTTTGAAGCGAAATTGGCCACCTCTCATCGTGATCACAGACTCTGTCACAAATGCGCATGTCTTCTGGGTTAAGCCTCAACCCGGCAGTGATTAATCATCATTTATATTTGATATTTGATAACGCAATAATTTATTAATCACATGCGTTAACACTACTAAATATATATATATATATATATATATATATATATATATATATATATATATATATATATATATATATATGTATATATATATATATATATATATATATATATATATATATATATATATATATATATATATATATATATATATATATATATATATGTATATATAGTCGAGGTTTCTGTGGTTTATCCGTCATACAGTGCTCAACACCGGGGTAGAGTGGAATATATGTTAGGTCAGAAAAAAATACAGAGGCTATATCATCCCTACAAGCCTGTTTTGCAGGTTTTCCAATTTTAGGGAATAAAATCCAGGGAAACCCGCGAAACAGGCTTGTAGGGATGATATAGCCTCTGTATTTTTTTCTAACCTAACGTATATTCCGCTCTACCCCGGTGTTGAGCACTGTATAACGAATAAACCACAGAAACCTTGACTATATATATACATATATACATATATATATATATATATATATAGAAGAAGGAGCTGAGCCAGAAGGCAAATCTCTCAATTTACCCGTCGATCTACGTTCCCATCCTCACCTATGGTCATGAGCTTTGGGTTATGACCGAAAGGACAAGATCACGGGTACAAGCGGCCGAAATGAGTTTCCTCCGCCGGGTGGCAGGGCCTCTCCCTTAGAGATAGGGTGAGAAGCTCTGCCATCCGGGGGGAGCTCAAAGTAAAGCCGCTGCTCCTCCACATGGAGAGGAGCCAGATGAGGTGGTCCGGGCATCTGGTCAGGATGCCACCCGAACGCCTCCCTAGGGAGGTGTTTAGGGCACTTCCGACCGGTAGGGAAGACCCAGGACATGTTGGGAAGACTATGTCTACCGGCTGGCCTGGGAACGCCTCGGGATCCCCCGGGAAGAGCTGGACGAAGTGGGCTGGGGAGAGGGAAGTCTGGGCTTCCCTGCTTAGGCTGCTGCCCCCGCGAACCGACCTCGGATAAGTGGAAGAAGATTGATGGATGGATATATATATATATATATATATATATATATATATATATATATATATATATATATATATATATATATATATATATATATATATATATATATATATATATATATATATATATATACACACTGTATATATATATATATATATATATATATATATATATATATATATATATATATATATATATATATATATATATATATATATATATATATATATAGTGTCTTTAAAGTGGGCAGTTTTTTTTGACGAAAATTGGGACTTTTGTCCAGGCTAGAATAAGTTATTCATGTTTATATTTACGGATGTCCGATAATAGCTTTTTGCCGATATCCGATATTCCAATATTGTCCAACTCTTAATAACAGATAACGATATCAACCAATACCGATATATACAGTCGTGGAATTAACACATTATTATGCCTAATTTGGACAACCAGGTATGGTGAAGATAAGGTCATTTTAAAAAAAAATTGATAAGATAAATAAATTAAAAACATTTTCTTGAATAAAAAAGAAAGTAAAACAATATAAAAACAGTTACGTAGAAACTAGTAATTAATGGAAATTAGTCGAATGAACTGTTAAAGGTTAGTACTATTAGTGGACCAGCAGCACGCACAATCATGTGTGCTTACGGACTGTATCCCTTGCAGACTGTATTGATATATATTGATATATAATGTAGGAAGCAGAATATTAATAACAGAAAGAAACAACCCTTTTGTGTGAATGAGTGTAAATTGGGGAAGGAGGTTTTTTGGGTTGGTGCATTAATTGAAAGTGTATCTTGCAGTGACGTGCAGTCAGGGGAGGCAGGTGAGGCGGGGCCTCACGTGCCATCATGGAAAGAAAAAAAATGTAAAAAGAAAAAAATTAATTAAATTGTTACATGTATCCAGTGATTATAAAGTTATTTTCCATTTAACTTCACCAGTTTTAGATTATTTTTATTCAAAATCGCTGAATTTTCACATTTGCCGTTCAAATACTGAGAAGAGACTTGCGGTGAGTCACCAGCCAGTTGAGCCTCACCATGGATTGCGCAATGACTCGGGTAACTGCTGGCCTGCTGTGCAGTGAGACCGTATTGCTATATGAATTATATTATACATTTCCATAGTTTAGTTAGCTGAGGTATATAATGTACAGTGTATTTTGTCAACAACTGTATGTGTGTAACGTATTTCTTGTGCTGAGCAATCATAAAACGGCTGCGAAGACGCACTGGCTGAGGCTCGCAGTAATCCCGCCTCCTGGTGGTAGAGAATGCACCCCCGCCGTAGAATGCACCCCCTGATGGGAGTGGTATGATATCAACTAAAGCCCACACTTAAACGTTCCACGTGCAAGATTGAATCTATTTAAAAAAGTTATTTAATAAGAAGCCAAAAAGTGCAAAAACAATAATGTTCGTGTTGGAGGAGTTGTGAATGACTGCTGGGCCACAACATTAGGTACACCTGCAGACTGCAGCACGGATTTCATATTTCAGTCATTCACAACTCCTCCAACACAAACATTATTGTTTTTGCACTTTTTGGCTTCTTATTAATTAACTTTTTTAAACAGATTCAATCTTGCACGTGGAAAGTTTAAGTGTGGGCTTTAGTTGATATAACACTCCCGTCAGGGGGTGCATTCTACGGCAGGGGTGCATTAATCCAGCACAACAGCGGCGCATGGACTTCATTTATAAGTAAAGGTAAGACCATAATAACGTTTTTTTAATTAAATGTGCTTTTTTGTGTGCTACAGTTTGTATGTGTAAAGTTAAAGTTAAGTTAAAGTACCAATGATTGTCACACACACACTAGGTGTAATGCAATTTGTCCTCTGCATTTGACCCATCCCCTTGTTCACCCCCTGGGAGGTGAGGGGAGCAGTGGGCAGCAGCGGCGCCGTGCCCGGGAATCATTTTTGGTGATTTAACCCCCAATTCCAACCCTTGATGCTGAGTGCCAAGCAGGGAAGAATGCTGGTATGAGCTTTTAAACATAACCCGTTAACTGCTGCCAATAAAATGGTGAATAAGATACTCTTTAGGGTTCATATGTTTGTAAATCTGACTGTGATGAAGTCGGTGCCTCACCAGCCATGAACCTCACCGCACGTCACTGGTATCTTGTGTTTTTTATGTTGATTTAATTAAAAAAAACAAAAAAAACAACCGATATTGATAATAAAAAAAACAAATGCCAATAATTTCCGATATTACATTTTGAAGCATTTATCGGCCGATAACATCGACAGGCCGATATTATCGGACATCTCTATTTATATTGAATCTTAAGGGCAGGGGCGTCACTAGCTTTTAAGGACAGGGGGGGCTTAGCCCCCAGGAGATGCACAGGATGCGAGCGAACGTAGCGCACGAGCACAAAACTTCACAAACGGCTAACAAAGACTTAGAAATTATTCATTGTTATTATTATTATTTCAGTCGGTATAGTTTCAATCTGTGTTCATACAACAACAAACATGGGTTAGCACAGTGACATTTTGTTTACAGCATCAACAAGAAACAATTACTTGCATGATCCTTCAAGATACACTGAAACACAATGAAAGTCATGGCATTAGCCTCTATGTTATTACTTCACAACATAGAGGCTAATGCCACCACTTTAGGTCACAATACAATAATTGTTTGTTCCCAAATATTTTGAAGTTGCACAGATTACATTTTGGGCACATATGTGACTAAAACGGTTGTAAATTCAAGCCCTAGAAATATTACTTAATTACTTGAATTAAAGTAATATCTGGATCGGGATAATTTGGCTTGTATATAATATATTTATGTATATATATATATATTATGGCAAGCCGTTAAGGAAATTAAATATATATGGAAGTCTGAATAGAAATGAGAAACGTTTATATATACTGTAAATAACCAAGACTTAGAGTCCGTCTGCTGATCTGAAAAAGAGCCAAAGCTGTCAAAGAGCTGAGGGACCATCTTCAAAGTGCAATGCTGAAACAAATAATGCAAACAATAAAATGTAACTTCCAGGGCTTGAGATTAACGTAGTCCCGTCGTCCCGGGGACGGTAAAAAAAAATGCACGGGACAAAATTAAATGCTTCCCGGGACGATGGCTTTTAACCATTTTTTTTCTTTTTCTTTTTATGTATTTTTTCATTTCACATTTTATATTAAATGTCTTGGTTTTTCCACCCTCTGAAAATCCTATGAAATGTTTAACAAGCCATTCTATAATAATACAACAGCTATTAATGTAACAATACAATAAAACAAATATATTTAATGATGTTTTTTCATTATTTTAACAATAGGCTAATGTATATTACCTTATGTAGATTCTACAAGAAACACAAAACTTAAAAACTAAATTATTTACAATGGCAGACACAAGGTTCTTGTTCTGCAGTGCTGTGTGCTAATGTGCTTCGTACACCTGCAGGACCGCAAGCAAGGTCGCAGAGAAAATGCGGACTGGATTTTGAGTGATGTGGGCATTTTCTATATGAACAAGTCCAAGGACCGCAAGCAAGGTCGCAGAGAAAATGCGGACTGGATTTTGAGTAATGTGGGCATTTTCTATATGAACAAGTGGAATGGATTGGATACCGACGCACTAAAGGGGCTCTCTACCTTACACTATGAAGTGAGGGGAAACTGAGTGAATAATGACAGGTTACATGATTATTTATTTAAACTCATATTCGGGCCACTTTATAATGAATATGTCGGCATGTATTTGTAAAAAAAAAAGAAAAAAAAAAGATTATTATTATTTTTTTTTTAAACACCAAATTATTTAGGGGGGCTTAAGAACATTTTGGGGGGGCTTGAGCCCCCCTAAAAAAGGCCTAACAACGCCAATGCTTAAGGGCAACTATGCTTTACTATATGAACGTTTCGGTTGGCGAAGCATGTTCAAGAACCAATTAGGTTTCCCCGTGTACGTTAATTGGGCTCACCTGTCACCTGGCCAACTGATTACGGCAGCTGTCTGAGAGTGACGTCACCGATCCGAAAAAGCCACGACACACGACGACATGCGATAGTTTCATTGAAAAACAACCAAACAATGTTTTTTGGGCACTAAAATCCTACTTTCACAAAACACAGCATATGGTACGGCAGGAGGCGGGGCTTCGTCATCGGCGCGCATGACGTCATCCGGGTTTAAAGTGGGCCGCGCTTCTGCCACGGAGCAGCAGCGGCGGAGAGAGGCGGACGGTGGCCCCGGGGGTGCGCACGCTCAGGACGGCTTCAACTCAGTCCAAGCCGCCGCTTGAAGGCACCATGTCGAGCTGTCACTTCAACACCTCCTGCGGCGGGAAATATCTCTTTTCTTGAGGGGGGGAGGACAACTTTGCATCTCGAGTGGCGTCTTTCGAAGGTGAGCGAAGATTTTTTTTTTTTTTGATCAACTCACGTCTGCAGTGGAATTGTGAAAAGGTGCAGATTAGTGCTGAATGTTGTTGGCTTGCAGTCGTTTCCTTTCCATCTTTTGGCAGGCTGGCGGCTGCTGGATGTGACAAATTGGGCTTTCTATTTAATTGAGCTGTTGGCAAGTCTACACTGTGGAAATATGCGTTGTGGGCTAAAAAAAAAAAAAAAATACAATAAATTTTTTTTTTCAATTTATTGCAACATGTGTTGTATGTACATTGGTGTTATACTCCTGCAAAAAATATTTAAATAACAGAAAAACAACCCCAAAAAACATGAATTGTTAACTTCCACTTCAAAGTGTACACTTTGACTTCCATGCAATCTCTCTTTGACTATTATCCATTTTTAATGAGGGCTGGAGATAAAGTTTTGTCCTTCAGAGGAAGAGGACAGCAGCAGTAATGAATAGAAGATTCCCAGCAGAATAAAGATGACGTGTCATGTCACCACAACGCCGCTAGATGGCAGTGGAGTGCAAAGATAGAGCAGCGGATTCAACTCCCATTAGTCCAGTGGTTCTTAACCTTGTTGGAGGTACCGAACCCCACCAGTTTCATATCAAACCGAACCGTAATCATAAAATGATGTTATATTAAATAAATACCAAAGTTACAGGAATGTACACATAATCCCATGTTTACATCTCATTGTGCTACATGTGAATGTTTTAGTGGGAACTAAATGCGATATCTGAAAGCATTGGCGTTGGTAGGCCTATTTTAGGGGGGCTCAAGCCCCCCTAAATAATTTTGTGTTTAAAAAAAAACCAAAACATCTTTTTTATTTTTTATTTTTACAAATACATGCTGACATATTCATTATAAAGTGGCCCGAATATGAGTTTAAATAAATAATCATATAACCTGTCATTCACTCAGTTTCCCCTCACTTCATAGCGTAAGGTAGAGAGCCCCTTTAGTGCGTCGGTATCCAATCCATTCCACTTGTTCATATAGAAAATGCCCACATCACTCAAAATCCAGTCCGCATTTTCTGTGCAACCTTGCTTGCGGTCCTGCAGGTGTACGAAGCACATTAGCACACAGCACTGCAGAACAAGAACCTTGAGTCTGCGATTGTAAATAATTTAGTTTTTAAGTTTTGTGTTTCTTGTAGAATCTATATAAAGTAATATACATTAGCCTATTGTTAAAATAATGAAAACAACATCATTAAATATATTTGTTTTATTGTATTGTTACATTAATAGCTGTTGTATTATTATAGGATGGCTTGTTAAACATTTCATAGGATTTTCAGAGGGTGGAAAAACCAAGACATTTAATATAAAATGTAAAATGAATAAATACATAAAAAGAAAAAAAATGGTTAAAAGCCATCGTCCCGGGGAGCATTTAATTTCGTGCCGTGCATTTTTTTTACCGTCCCCGGGACGACGGGACTACGTTAATCTCAAGCCCTGGAAGTTACATTTTATTGTTTGCATTATTTGTTTCAGCATTGCACTTTGAAGATGATCCCTCAGCTCTTTGACAGCTTTGGCTCTTTTTCAGATCAGGGGCCGTACTTATCAAGCTTCTCAGAATTACTCCTAAGAAGTCTGCTAAGAGTTGACTTAAGAGTAAATAAATTCTTCGCTGAAAGCTGCACTTAAAAGTTAGTTATCAAGCGTCTTACTCACACTTTCAGCAAAGTGTAGGACTGAATCTTAAGTGTCACACTCAGAGCTGAATTACGACATTACTATGTGCCGTAAATGGAATTTTAGGTGACGTCATTTCTGTGTCCATAGAAATGACCAATCACGGAAGGGAATCCGTTGTCTAAGAATAAAGAAATATCTTGGAAATATTTAAGTGGACAATGGGAGTGTATATTTTGACAATAAACTACAAAATAATACAAAACAAACTAGTCCCCGCCGGCACTCACGCTACCGCTCCCTCTCTTCTGCCGCCCACACACTCACTGACGTCACTCACCTCACGGCCACACACATACGCTACTGTCATAACATTTTCTTTCCAATTCATTAATTAGGCAACTAATTTGAAACTGGTGTGGGTGGCTCTATATATACTAGCCCACTGCAGCCACATGCAGAAATCAACATGGAATCGAAAAGTATTAAATCTGTGACAAAAATAATACCCGCTCTGTCTAAACGATACCGTTTGATCAGCTGCTCGTCATCAAAAAAAACAAAACATTGTTCCGTTCCCTGAACGTTCGCGCACGTCTCTCTCGCCTCAGTGCCATCCCCTGCTGGCAACTCCTAACCACTTAAGACACCTCTGAAGGTCTCTTAAATATCGTGGAGAGTAGGAGTGATTCTTAGACTTAAGAACGTTGATAAAAAGCTTTTATTCTTAAGTTTGAGAGTAGGACTACATTTCGCAAATTCTCAGGACTTAAGTGTAAAATGGCACTCTAAGAAGCTTGATAAGTACGGCCCCAGGACTCTAAGTCTTTCTTATTTACAGTATATATAAAAGTTTCTCCTTTCTATTCAGACTTCCATATATATTTAAATTCCTTAACAGCTTGCCATAATATATATAAATATTATATACAAGCCAAATTATCCCGATCCAGATATTACTTTAATTCAAGTAATTAAGTAATATTTCCAGGGCTTGAATTTAACTTCAAAATATTTGGGAACAAACAATTATTGTATTGTGAGCTTAAGTGGTGGCATTAGCCTCTATGTTGTGAAGTAATAACATAGAGGCTAATGCCATGACTTTCATTGTGTTTCAGTGTATCTTGAAGGATCATGCAAGTAATTGTTTCTTGTTGATGCTGTAAACAAAATGTCACTGTGCTAACCCATGTTTGTTGTTGTACTGAACCCAGATTGAAAATAAACCCACTGAAATAATAATAATAACAATGATTAATTTCTAAGACTTTGTTAGCCCTTTGTGAAGTTTTGTGCTCGTGCGCTACGTTCGCTCGCATCCTGTGCATCTCCTGGGGGCTAAGCCCCCCCTGTCCTTAAAAGCTAGTGACGCCCCTGTCTGAAAGGGATACACATTATTTCCAAAGCAGGACCCCCCCACCCAGACATATAATACTAGTACACAGCTCATGAAAACAATATGTTGTAGTCGTTGTAAGTGGGCCAAAACACTTACTGTATTTTTCAGAGTATAATTCGCTCCGGAGTATACGACGCACCGGCCGAAAATGCATAATAATGAAGGAACAAAACATATAAGTCAAACTGGAGTATAAGTCGCATTTTTTGGGGAAATGTATTTGATAAAAGCCAACACCAAGAATAGACATTTGAAAGGCAATTTAAAATAAATAAAGAATAGTGAACAACAGGCTGAATAAGTGTACGTTATATGAGGCATAATTAACCAACTGAGAAGGTGCCTGGTATGTTAACGTAACATATTATGGCAGGGGTGTCCAAACTTTTTCCACTGAAGGCCGCAAACGGAAAAAATGAAAGCATGTGGGGGCCATTTAGATATTTTTCATTTCAAACCATAACAAAATATATGGATTTTTTTGTATTTATTTTACCTTTAGGGGTCCCGGGAACTATGAAGGGTCTCAGTTATTAAAATGTTAAAAACAAGTCTAATTTGTAGTATTATTTTTTATTTAACGCTTACAGTAAATCTCTATATCAACTTAAAAAAAAAAAAAAAAGGTTTTATGGCTTTTCTGTCAAAACAACTTTGTTTTTTATAGTAAAACTGAAATATGCAGTATTTAGTAATTAGAGCCCTACAATATAAATAATGCAGGACACCAATGATTTTAATTGTTTAATATTTTTGAGTCATCACAGTGAAAAGATAAATAAAATACCACTAAATATATTTGGGATCCAAAAGGTTCCCTGCTCATAAAGTGATACATTTTTTTTTTTTTTTTTTTTTACTTTCATCACTTATATATCTGTCGATTTTACGTTTGAACTATTATTTTGTTTGTTTTATGCTCTTTTGTCAAATAAAACTTTGTTTTTGTATGGCAAATACACAATATATGCAATATTTACCACATAAAACATTTTAAAGTGAAATATTTGAACTAATTTGAGCTTTGAAAATAATTAATTATAACATGGATTTTTTGTCATTATTTTTTTTTTTTTGAGCAGTGGCAAAAAAAGAAAAAGAAAGAAAGACAAAAGAGAAAAAAAACAGCCTGCATGGCAGCTTTTGTGTCAACATTGCAACTTTTTCTTGTTAGATTTCACCTCATTCCACTTTTTTTAATGTTAATTTTAATTTTTTGCAATGTGTGGCGGGCTGGTAAACAATTAGCCGCGGACCGCAAATGGCCCCCGGGCCGCACTTTGGACACACCTGTATTATGGTAAGAGTCATTCAAATAACTATAACATATAGAACATGCTATACGTTTACTAGAGATGTCCGATAATATCGGCCGATAAATGCTTTAAAATGTAATATCAGAAATTATCGGTATCGTTTTTTTTATTATCGGTATTGTTTTTTTAAAATGTTTATTTATTTTATTTAAAATTAAATCAACATAAAAAACACAAGATACACTTACAATTAGTGCACTAACCAAAAAAAACCTCCCTCCCCCATTCACACTCATTTACACAAAAGGGTTGTTTCTTTCTGTTATTAATATTCTGGTTCCTACATTATATATCAATACAGTCTGCAAGGGATACAGTCCGTAAGCACACATGATTGTGCGTGCTGCTGGTCCACTAATAGTACTAACCTTTAACAGTTCATTTTACTAATTTTCATTCATTACTAGTTTCTATGTAACTGTTTTAATATTGTTTTACTTTCTTTTTTATTTAAGAAATTTTAATTTATTTATCTTTTATTTTATTAATTAAAAAAAAAAAGGACCTTATCTTCACCATACCTGGTTGTCCAAATTAGGCATAATAATGTGTTAATTCCCCGACTGTATATATCGGTATCGGTTGATATCGGTAATTAAAGAGTTGGACAATATCGGAATATCGGATATCGGCAAAAAGCCATTATCGGACATCCCTAACGTTTACCAAACAATCTGTCACTCTTAATTGCTAATTCCCATGAAATCTTATATGTCTAGTCTCTTACGTGAAAGAGCTAAATAATATTTGATATTTTACGCTAATGTGTTAATAATTTCACACATAAGTCGCTCCTGAGTATAAGTCGCAACCCCGGCCAAACTATGAAAAAAACTGCGACTTAAAGTCAGAAAAATACGGTGTATTAGAAAATAATCTCATGGAAATGACTGCTGTCATTTGATTACAATAATAAAACATTGAACTTGTTATTTAGTCAGGTTTGGGACAGGTGTGCTGCAGGTGTGACCACAGTGACGTCGCTCACGTGTGCTCCACATGAATGCTCAAGGAGTGTTTGCGTTTGCTCACACACACATGGAAAATTAGAGGGAACATTGTTTGGGGGTATCCATAATAGCCGACAGGGAGAAGTTTTTGTTTACACGATGAGTCGGGCGTGTCTCGACCTCCGCGGCGGAGGCTCTGCCGAACCCCTGAGGCCGACTCACCGAACCCCTAGGGTTCGATTGAACCCAGGTTAAGAACCACTGCCTTAGTCACTTCATCAATGCCATCACTGCATTATGGTGAAATACACTGAACAATATTGTTCAAACATTGCCCACCCGACCCCTGCAATCAAATAACTGACAGCTACGCCCATTGAGAAATGTTAGTGATGCGTACGTTTTATTGTCGCCACAGTTCTGCATGGCTTCCCCGCATTACAGTAGTCATTAATCATAATTGCACGCTGGCATCACATCAAGTTGAGATTATTTTTAATGCATTGATGCTTGAAAGACAAATTAGTTTATCACCGGGGCAGAGTCTTGCCTTATTTGATTCATAATAATAAACCGATGCAACTCACACAATGTAAATTTACTTATAAAAAAATTATAATTGAAATAGAATCGAACAATAAATAATAAGTAAATATTTTATTTCAATATTTAATAAAACATTTAACAAATAAAAAAGTACAATTTTCATTGTGTCTATTATAATATATACAACTAATGTAGATATGTCATCTACATATTTTATCAATTGATACAATTATTTATATTTTTTTAACAGAAATATTTCTAAAACCACTTTTTTTTTTTACTTTTTAAATATTTTTCCCCAATTTAGTTAAATAAAATAAAATAATTTGTGTTTTTTATGTTAATTTGTCACACAATGTTGATTTACTTATGAAAAATGATAATTGAAATAGAATAGAACAATGAATAAAAAGTAAATATTTTGTTTCAATATTTAATAAAACAATTAACAAAAAAGTATATAGTATAGTTTTCATTGTATTTATTATAATATGTACAACTAATTTAGATATGTAATCTACATATTTTATCAATTGATACAATTATTTATATTTTTCTTAACAGAAATATTTTAAAACCATTTTTTTACTTTTTAAATATTTTTTCCTAATTTAGTTAAATTAGTTAAATTAAAATTAAATACTTTTTGTTTTTTTATGTTAATTTCCGTCACAATGTCAATTTATTTATAAAAAAAAAGATAATTGAAATACAATAGAACAATATATAAAAAGTAAATATTTTATTTCAATATTTAATAAAACAATTAACAAATAAAATAGGTACCATTTTCATTGTATGCATTATAGTATATACAACTAATTTAGATATGTCATCTACATATTTTATCAAGAAATATTTTTTAAACCACTGTTTTTTTTTTTTTTTTTTTTTTTTTTTTTTTACTTTTTAAATATTTTTTCCAAATTCAGTTAAATTTAAATTTTCTTATTTTTTATGTTAGTTTCCGATCGGTTTTTGGACCGCATTTGGGTGTAAAATTAAGATTAGTTTATTTCAAAGGGGACAATGCAAATTTCATAAAACGCATGTGTTTTATGAAATTTGCATTGTCCCCTTTGAAATAAACTAATCTTAATTTTACACCCAAAGGCAAATTTCATAAAACACATGTGTTTTAT
Organism: Entelurus aequoreus; assembly: GCF_033978785.1. Taxonomy (NCBI): domain Eukaryota; kingdom Metazoa; phylum Chordata; class Actinopteri; order Syngnathiformes; family Syngnathidae; genus Entelurus; species Entelurus aequoreus. The sequence goes on from NC_084740.1 coordinate 50,012,857, forward strand.
GAAATTTGCATTGTCCCCTTTTGAAATAAACTAACCTTAATTTTACACCCAAATGCACATTTCATAAAACCATGTGTTTTATGAAATTTGCATTGTCCCCTTTGAAATAAACTAATCTTAATTTTGCACCCAAATGCGGTCCAAAAACAGGACGGAAACTTACATAAAAAAAAAAAAAATTAAATGGTTTAAAAAATGATGAAAATTATGTCAAAAAGTCAGTAAAATATGCAGCACATTTTACCTGCGTGCAGTCAAAGTGTATACAAGCAGACAATGAGAAAAATATACTCAAACTTTTTTTAATTCCCATGAATTAATATATATTCTTAAATTGTTTAAAAACAATGAATCTTTAGTGAGAACTGGACATTTACCACAAGTGAAAATAAACATGTTACACAGCTTGCGTGAGCCTAACTAACCCGTTTTTACTTTTTAATCTTCTGAGCTGTCACAAAGTAGATCTTATAGGGCAGTGGTTCTCAACCTTTTTTCAGTGATGTACCCCCTGTGAACATTTTTTTAATTCAAGTACCCCCTAATCAGAGCAAAGCATTTTTGGTTGAAAAAAAGAGATAAAGAAGCAAAATACAGCACTATGTCATCAGTTTCTGATTTATTAAATTGTATAACAGTGCAAAATATTGCTCATTTGTTGTGGTCTTTCTTGAACTATTTGGAAAAAAAGATATAAAAATAACTAAAAACTTGTTGAAAAATAAACAAGTGATTCAATTATGAATAAAGATTTCTACACATAGAAGTAATCATCAACTTAAAGTGCCCTCTTTGGGGATTGTAATAGAGATCCATCTGGATTCATGAACTTAATTCTAAACATTTCTTCACAAAAAAAGAAATCTTTAACATCAATATTTATGGAACATGTCCACAAAAAATCTAGCTGTCAACACTGAATATTGCATTGTTTCATTTCTTTTCACAGTTCTTTTTGACAGACAATTAAAAAAAAAATCTCACGTACCCCTTGGCATACCTATACGCGTACCCCTATTTGAGAACCACTGTTATAGGGCACCGAAGCCCAAAAAACTAACAAAAATACCCCTAAATGGAAATCTTGCCTTAACCCAGTGGTTCTTAACTTTGTTGGAGGTACCGAACCCCACCAGTTTCATATGCGCGGTCACCGAACCCTTCTTTAGTGAAAAATAAAATGTTTTTTTTTTCAAATTCAAGACAAAGTTATGTTTTTGGTAACACTTTAGTATGGGGAACATATTCTAAGTAATAAAGACTGAATTTAGAGTTATTTGGTTAGGGTTAGGGCCAGGGTTAGGGTTATAAGGCCATGCCGAATAAGGCATTAATAAGTACTTACAGGGTTTCCCACACATTCATTTATTTGTGGCGGCCCGCCACGAAAGAATTACGTCCGCCACAAATAAAAAAAATAAAATAAATAAATAAATAAAAATATATATATATATATTTTTGTCCTCTCCAGCTTCTCAGGCAAATCATATAGTTGATGTAGATGCCCATATCGGCTGTTCAGATTTACTTTACAAAAGAGAAGTGTAGGATACTTCTCTTGTTGCCTTATTTGTATTTGACTTTATTAAATGTATTTATATTAGAAACACAACATGTGTATATAACAAAGGGTGCAAAGTCTGCAGGCAGTAGGAAACACATGGTTAAGTGTAGGGAGTAAAACTGATGGCAGTCTAAAGTTCAAGATTTTTGGAGCTCTTTGTTCAGTGGATCAGATGTCTGATGAAGCTCTGTGTCTATCTACCACCACTACTGTTTTCTGTTTATTTGTTACTGACTGTGGCAGGACACCTCTGCCTCCGTTTCACTTTATGTTGCTGGTAAATAATATGGTTGTAGTAGTAGGCTAAAGTTAAATTATTTAGTATGCACTAATCAAAGGGGCAGAGCTTTGAGACACTTTAGCTTTTATATTTTATAAGATATATTTTTTGTAAGAACCACAATTAATAAATATATTTTAGTGAATAACTTATTGTTAAAATCTGTATATAAATATGTACATAAAGTGTTGTAATTATATTGTAAAATGGATGGATGGATGGACGTTTAAAACAAAACTGTTATTATTAATTAGTAAGTATACATTTTTTGAGCCTTTTTAGAGAAAATCAAATCATTGTAGTAAATTATGCAAATTACTCGATGATGTCATGGTGACCACGCCCATAGCCACGCCCCCAACGCCACAGGTATCTTGACAGTTTATGGGAAACACTGACTTAATAATGACTAGTTAAGAGCTAATATGTTACTAATATGCATATTAATAAACAACTAATTAATGGTGAATATGTTCCCCATACTAAAGTGTTACCATGTTTTTTTACTGGTGCATAAAATGAAGCGTGCATGAACATCACCTTGTTCAAACAACAAAACCAACACAGTGCATAAACTCACAACAAATTACACACCTGCAAATCAGTCTGACTTCTGATCTACACAGATAGGGAGAAGTTTTTATTTACACGATGAGTCGGGTGTGTTTTGACCTCCGCCGAACCCCTTGAGCCCGACTCACCGAACCCCTAGGGTTCCATCGAACCCAGGTTAAGAACCACTGCCTTAACCAATACAATACATTAGTGCTGATTAATGAAGATGTGGAGGTATGGAAAGTTGACCAAGGACACTTTCTGTTGGCACACACACAAAATGGGCATTTGGACATTTACATGTACTTAGTCAAGAATTGTTAAAGTGCCATTTAAACAGCAGCAGAGAAAACACGGCCACTTATACGTTCCATTCATCTTGCTGATTTGAACCCGCGCGTGTTCAGTATTCAGAAGCACGGTGTCTGGATGGCGCCGCACGCTGCTGTGCCCTAATGATGCATCGTGTCAAGTTCACGAGGTCAAGTCATTATAGCGAGCTCAGCAGGAGGAAACTTTGACATGTGAACACCTCAACATATATAGATATTGTTTTCATATCGCAGACTTTCTTTGCTGTGGGTTGTTTTGCTCAATCCTGTCATAACGCTTCTGAAGCTACAGCTGCCGTGACCTTTTATTCCGCGAATTAAGCTGTTTTGGCCGTGCGCTGACTGATAGGTGTTATTATTTCTGCGAAAGCACTGAACATTGGGCAAACACCCTGGGGCCAAAACAAGTGCATTAAGAAAAGTTAATGAAATACACAGAGGTACAAACCTGCACTTTGCTGCACTTGTGGAATTTACATTTTGTGAGATGCAGTGAAAGGCTCATATATATATATATATATATATATATATATATATATATATATATATATATATATATATATATATATATATATACTGGTGCTGACAAACAGTCACATTTTTAAAATCAGATTAATCACAGAGTTGCCGAGGACTAATCACAGGCATTTTTAATGTATATTAAAGGCCTACTGAAATAACATTTTTTTATTCAAACGGGGATAGCAGATCCATTCTATGTGTCATACTTGATCATTTTGCGATATTGCCATATTTTTGCTGAAAGGATTTAGTAGAGAACATCGACGATAAAGTTCGCAACTTTTGGTCGCTGATATAAAAAAAAGCCTTGCCTGTACCGGAAATAGCGTGACGACACAGGAGGAAGGACTCCTCACATTTTCCTATTGTTTACACCAGCAGCGAGAGAGATTCGGACCGAGAAAGCGACGATTACCCCATTAATTTGAGCGAGCATGAAAGATTCGTGGATGAGGAAAGTGAGAGTGAAGGACTAGAGAGGCAGTGCAGGACGTATCTTTTTTCGCTCTGACTGTAACTTAGGTACAAGGGTTCATTGGATTCCAAACTTTCTCCTTTTTCTATTGCGGATCACAGATTTGTATTTTAAACCACCTCGGATACTATATCCTCTTGAAAATGAGAGTCGAGAATGCGAAATGGACATTCACAGTGACTTTTATCTCCACGACAATACGTCGGCGAAGCTCTTTAGCTACGGAGCTAACGTGATAGCATCGGGCTCAAATGCAGATAGAAACAAAATAAATAAACCCCTGACTGGAAGGATAGACAGAAGATCAACAATACTATTAAACCATGGACATGTAAATACTACGTTAATAATTTCCAGCTTGGCGAAGCTTAACAATGCTGTTGCTAACGACACCATTGAAGCTAACTTAGCTAAGGGACGGCGGCGGGCGTTGTAGCTTTCGACAACACCCCGGCCGCCATCAGAGTCGGCATGAAACATATATTTCCCCAAAGTTACGTACGTGACATGCACATAGCGACACGCACGTACGGGCAAGCGATCAAACGTTTGGAAGCCAAAGCTGTACTCACGGTAGCGCGTCTGCTATCCACCTCAAAGTCCTCCTGGTTGTGTTGCTGTAGTCCACCGCTAATACACTGATCACACCTACAGCTTTCTTCTTTGCAGTCTCCATTGTTCATTAAACAAATTGCAAAAGATTCACCAACACAGATGTCCAGAGTACTGTGGAATTTTGGGATGAAAACAGAGCTTTTTTGTATTGGATTCAATGGGTCTGAATACTTCCGTATCAACCATTGACGTCACGCGCATACGTCATCATACATAGACGTTTTCAACCGGAAGTGTGGCGGGAAATTAAAAATTTCACTTTATAAGTTAACCCGGCCGTATTGGCATGTGTTGCAATGTTAAGATTTCATCATTGATATATAAACTATCAGACTGCGTGGTCGGTAGTAGTGGGATTCAGTAGGCCTTTAATGATGTTTAACTTCGGACGTGCATAGAGACTCAAGAAAGAAAGGAATATGTTTGCATTTAACGCGTTCATTAAGCACCTTTTTGTCACGGTGGCGCGTGACTTGCTGTTGGCGTAATCCCAGGATGCAGAGAAGGCAAGCAATGTGCTGGCAGAAGGTCATGTAATTAGGCACAGCCCATTAGATGTACTCAGAAATCAAGATAATCGACACGCTGGCATACACGAGATCATTAATCAGTGTCTCTTAGTTGCCAACCAGGAACAGGTGAGGAGAACAGCAGGTGTAAAATCACTGCAGAACAAACCACAAAACAGGAAGTAGAACAAAAGTAAAAGCGCAAGACCGTAAACAAAAAAAACAATGACACCTTTTATAGGGGTGTGTATTTGTATTGAACCGTTTCGGTACGGGACATATTAAGTAGCGTAACGCACGTTGTGTAAACAATGCACACCGAGGCACAACACACGGCATGCTAGCAGCTAACGGGCTAGGATAGACTGACCATACGTCCTCTTTTCACCGGACATGTCCTATTTTGTGGAGCTGTCAGGGCGGAGTTTCTTAAATGCCTCAAATGTCCGGCATTTTGAGTTAGGGTTGCGTGTATTTTCAATGTACGTTCAGGGTTAAGAAGGGGTTAAAAACAAAACAAATTGTGCGCGCAGCAGCGTTGGCAAGGGAGGGGCAGAGACAGAGAGAGAGAGAGAGTTATGATAAACGCGCATGCGTCGCCAGGCTCTGCTTTTTATCCATAGATTTATCACATTTAATGTTTTATTATCTATAGCAGGGGTGTCAAAAGTGTGCCCCGGAGGCCATTTGCGGCCCACAGCTAATGTTTTAAAGGCCCACGGCACATTCTAAAAATACTATTAAAATAAACAAAAAGTGAAATAAAAAAGCTTAAAGGTTAAATGTAATTTAGAAAAAGTTGAAATGTTGACTAATAAAACAAAGCTGTTTTTTGTTTTCTTTCAAACTGTCATTGCTCAAAACATAATATTGAATCAAAATCAATGTTTTTATGAATTATTGACCTAGCCAAGGTTCCCATAACTTCACATCAAATATTCCACTAAGAAAAATATTTTTGGTAGAAGATTTTGCAAATTTGGTAAATAAATAACCCCCAAATTTATATTTTGTTGTTTTCTTACTGTACCGAAAATGAACCGAACCGTGACCTCTAAACCAAGGTACGTACCGAACCGAAATTTTTGTTTACCGTTACACCCCTAATGTATGTATGTATGTATGTATGTATGTATTTATGTATGTATATGTATATGGGGTAGCACGGTGGAACAGGGGTTAGTGCATTTCTGTGTGGAGTTTGCATGTTCTCCCCGTGACTGCGTGGGTTCCCTCCGGGTACTCCGGCTTCCTCCCACTTCCAAAGACATGCACCTGGGGATAGGCCACTCCCACTTCCAAAGACATGTTTTTTTTATTTAAACGGGGTGGCAGATCCATTCTATGTGTCATACTTGATCATTTCGTGATATTGCCATATTTTTGCTGAAAGGATTTAGTAGAGAACATCGACGATAAAGTTCGCAACTTTTGGTCGCTGATAAAAAAAGCCTTGCCTGTACCGGAAGTAGCGTGACGTCACAGGTTGAAGGGCTCCTCACATTTCCCCATTGTTTACACCAGCAGCGAGAGCGATTCGAACCGAGAAAGCGACGAGATTCGTGGATGAGGAACGTGAGAGTGAAGGACTAGAGTGCAGTGCAGGACGTATCTTTTTTCGCTCTGACCGTAACTTAGGTAAAAGGGCTCATTGGATTCCACACTTTCTCCTTTTTCTATTGTGGATCACGGATTTGTATTTTAAACCACCTCGGATACTATATCCTCTTGAAAATGAGAGTCGAGAACGTGAAATGGACATTCACAGTGACTTTTATCTCCACGACAATACATCGGGGAAGCACTTTAGCTACAGAGCTAACGTGATAGCATCGTGCTTAAATGCAGATAGAAACAAAAGAAATAAGCCCCTGACTGGAAGGATAGACAGAAAATCAACAATACTACTATCAGGAGACACCGAACCAAACACTGGACCTGTAACTACACGGTTAATGCTGTGCTGCCTGTCGAAGCCTAGCAATGCTGTTGCTAACAACGCCATTGAAGCTAACTTAGCTACAGGACCTCGTCAGAGCTATGCTAAAAACATTAGCGCTCCACCTACGCCAGCCCTCATCTGCTCATCAACACCCGTGCTCACCTGCGTTCCAGCGATCGACGGCGCGACGAAGGACTTCACCCGATCATCGATGCGGTCGGCGGCTAGCGTTGGATAGCGCGTCTGCTATCCTCAAAGTCCTCCTGGTTGTGTTGCTGCAGCCAGCCGCTAATACACCGATCCCACCTACAACTTTCTTCTTTGCAGTCTCCGTTGTTCATTAAACAAATTGCAAAAGATTCACCAACACAGATGTCCAGAATACTGTGGAATTTTGCGACGAAAACAGAGCTGTTTGTATTGGGATACAATGGTGTCCCAATTCTTCCGTTTCAACCATTGACGTCACGCACATACGTCATCATACATAGACGTTTTCTGCCGGAAGTTTAGCGGGAAATTTAAAATTGCACTTTATAAGTTAACCCGGTATTGGCATGTGTTGCAATGTTAAGATTTCATCATTGATATATAAACTATCAGACTGCGTGGTCGGTAGTAGTGGGTTTCAGTAGGCCTTTAATGACAAAAATAGTGCAGCAGGGAAGTGCACAGGAAGCATAGGGAAACCTATCCAGCATGCTGGTGCAAAGACAAATGATCCATGATCCAGTACTGTCTTCCCAATAAGAAGTATCCTAATTGCAAAATGGGGGCATGTACTTATGGGAAGCTAACATACAGGAAGCTATTACTAATTTTCCAACTATCATTTGGGATCATGACAATTGGAAATGAATTTAATCATCCGTACTACTGGTACACACGGCCCCAAATGCCTTACCAGAGACATTTTTTTTAAGTCATCGCGTGTAAACGTGTCAATTATGTTAATATTTTTAATCAGATTATTATTCATGATAGTTTCATGTGCTTTAACGCATGGATTTTGACAGCCCTAATAACAACTTGTGTTTATGCTACAGGCTGCACGGCATATTTGCACACAAGTCATTCCCCCAGCATGCTGTGTGCATCACAATGTGTGGAAAAAAAACAAAACACTCCCTTTTTTGAATGCCATCAGAATCAGCACCATGCCAAATGTTCTAAGACATCTTCAAGTTAAATTCAGCTTGGTTAGCCATCCCTCAGGTCTGAGCGTGTCTGCATCTGATTAGGCTTGTATGCATTTAATTGATGATCGCTCAAAGGCCGGCGGTCATGCCGGTCAGCCGGCGCTATGCAGAGGAACGGATTGCGTCGGCCTGATACGCGCGCTCGGTGAACACGGGCGGATTTTGGAGATACAGGAGCTCCAGTGTGGAACTACATGTGTTAATCCAATCTCCCTTAGGTGCGGCCCCGCCATGGCGCTGATGCTGGGCTGGACACGGATGAATGCACTCATTAGTTTCTTGTTTAACGACAGCCACGTCCCTTGTGGGAAGACGCCGACTTCTTCCACTTGACATTTTTTTTTTTGCCTTGTCGGAGGAACCCTGCTGCTTGGGAGCTTTTTGACACTAGCGTTCAGTCAAGGCGGCATTTTTTTTTCTAAATGAGCAGCGATAATAATAATAATAATAAGCCTCACTGTGTGTGTTTACAATGTGTTGTGCTTTGTTGATAAGGCTATCATTCATCATTAGGTCTTAGACGGCAGAAATCCTCTCTTCATCATCAGGAGTTGCACGCCTATTTAGCTCACACGTCCACGTGTGCAGATAAGAGGCTTTTCACGGTAATTACAATGGACTTTAAAATGTCATCACATTTACTAGTTAAATCAATTACACGTACTGATCATTTTAAGTGATTAAATACTAAAGATACACCAAGCAGCCATAACGTTCATGACCATGAGGTATTGAACCGAATATAAGGCCATGTCTACACTAAGCCGGATAATCAAATGTAGATACTTATTCTTATGCTTTCTGATCTCTAGCTCTACGTCCACTACTTGCTGTACATATCCTACCAAGTCAGTCCTACACGGTTCCAATGTCCATTTCTCTGATGATGCAATTGTTGATGACTGAAGTGTTTATCAACCAAACCTAACAGCCCCCTCCACATCCCACACCCCGGATTGTAAATAATGTAAATAATTCAATGTACTGTATTTTTCGGAGTATAAGTCGCACCGGCCGAAAATGCATAATAAAGAAGGAAAAAAAAAAAAGTCGCACTGGAGTATAAGTCACATTTTTTGGGGAAATGTATTTGATAAAAGCCAACACCAAGAATAGACATTTGAAAGGCAATTTAAAATAAATAAAGAATAGTGAACAACAGGCTGAATAAGTGTACGTTATATGAGGCACAAATAACCAACTGAGAACGTGCCTGGTATGTTAACGTAACATATTATGGTAAGAGTCATTCAAATAACTATAACATATAGAACATGCTATACTTTTCCCAAACAATCTGAAGTGTTTCTCACACATTCATTTACTTGTGGCGGCCCGCCACGAAAGAATTCCATCCACCACAAATACATTTTGTATTTTTTTTTAAAATTAATTAATTAATTAATTAATTTATTTTTTTAAAATAATAATAATAACATAACTGGGATTTATATAGCGCTTTTCTAAGTACCCAAAGTCGCTTTACATGTTTAAAAACCCGTCATTCATTCACACCTGGTGGTGGTAAGCTACTTCCGTAGCCACAGCTGCCCTGGGGTAGACTGACAGAAGCGTGGCTGCCAATTTGCGCCTACGGCCCCTCCGACCACCACCTAATTCATTCATTCACCGGTGTGAGCGGCACCGGGGGCAAAGGTGAAGTGTCCTGCCCAAGGACACAACGGCAGCGTTTTTTTTGGTAAGAGGCGGGGAGCGAACCTGCAACCCTCAGGTTTCTGACACGGGCGCTCTACCCACTACGCCATGTCTTGTCCAGCTTCTCAGGCAAATCATATAGTTGATGTAGATGCCCATATAGGCTGTTCAGATTTACTTTACAAAAGAGAAGTGTAGGATACTTCTCTTGTTGCATTATTTGTATTTGACCACTACTGTTTTCTGTTTATTTGTTACTGACTGTGGCAGGACACCTCTGCCTCTGTTTCACTTTATGTTGCTGGTAAATAATATTGTTGTAGTAGTAGGCTAAAGTTAAATTATTTAGTATGCACAAATTAAAGGGGCAGAGCTTTAAGAGACATTTTAGCTTTTATATTTTATAAGATATATTTTTTGTAAGAACCACAATTAATAAATATATTTCAGTGAATTATTCACTGAACACTTATATTGTTCAAATCTGTATATAAATATGTACATAAAGTGTTGTAATTATATTGTAAAATGGATGGATGGATGGATCGATGGACGTTTAAAACAAAACTGTTATTATTAATTAGTAAGTATACATTTTTTGAGCCTTTTTAGAGAAAATCATATCATTGTAGCAAATTATGCAAATTACTCGATGTCATGGTGACCACGCCCGTAGCCACGCCCATAATCACGCCCCCACCGCCACAGGTATCTTGGCAGTTTATGGGAAACACTGATCTGTCACTCCTACTCGCTAAATCCCATGAAATCTTGTACGTCTAGTCCATACTTGCCAACCCTCCCGTTTTTAGCGGGAGAATCCCGATATTCAGCGCCTCTCCCGACAACCTCCCGACAGAGATTTTCTCCCGACAAACTCCCGGTATTCAGCCGGAGCTGGAGGCCACGCCCCCCCAAAAAAAAAGTCTGCCGCAGCTGCGATTGTACCTGACCAGCCTCCGGGTACAAGTACTGGAGTACCAATGGCTTGCCAGGGAAGATCTTCCCCAGGAAGCAAGGATTGACCGGTTTTGGGCCATGCTAGGGAGAGATGGAAGATTCCACTCTCTCGTGCATTTGATGAAAGCACTTTTGTGCGTGCCACACAGCAATGCATCATCAGAGAGGGTGTTCAGCATGGTTAGAAAAATAGTGACAGAGAATAGAAAGAGGATGGACAATTCAACCCTTAACAAAGCATTGTACTTTCAAGTACAACAATGAGTAGATGAGTGTTGTGTGTGTGTGTGTGTATATGTGTAAATAAATGAACACTAAAATTCAAGTATTTATTTTATTTATATAATAAAATCAATATATATATATATATGTATATATATACATATATATATATGTAACTGTGTAGAAACAGACGTTCATTATGCTTGATTAAAAAAATAATGAATGAAGTGTTGCAACAGCGCCTGTTGCTGGCGAGAAGTGGTATGTACTTTACCTGCGGGAAGTGCTCAGAACTGTGACGCCTTCCAATTGATAATCCCGTGACCCAAGTGGACTCACAGTCTCACAATTCGCACTGTTTTGCAGGACACTCTAATAAAATAAATTCATAATCCACCTGGTGCCAGTGATATGTTGAAGCGACAGCAGTGTGGAGCTGCATTTTGCCACATACAGTTGTGGACCGTCATATATATATATATATATATATATATATATATATATATATATATATATATATGAATTACTTGAGTTGGTGAATTCTAGCTGTAAACATACTCTCCTCTTAACCACGCCCCCCACCTCCTGATATTGGAGGTCTCAAGGTTGGCAAGTATGGTCTAGTCTCTTACGTGAATGAGCTAAATAATATTATTTGATATTTTACGCTAATGTGTTAATAATTTCACACATAAGTCGCACCCCCGGCCAAACTATGAAAAAAACTGCCACTTATAATCCGAAAAATACAGTGTACTGTTTTAGTACACCTATTTTTTTTTAATAGTTTTAAGTAACTTTAGCTTACCTGAATATTTACAAGCATCCTCTTAACACAACTTAACTGTTTTTTTTAGATGTGTGTGTGTGTGTGTGTGTGTGTGTGTGTGTGTGTGTGTGTGTGTGTGTGTGTGTGTGTGTGTGTGTGTGTGTGTGTGTGTGTGTGTGTGTGTGTGTGTGTGTGTGTGTGTGTGTGTGTGTGTGTGTGTGTGTGTGTGTGTGTGAGAAAGTGGGAAGACAAGGAGGCAGTGGGCACCTAACACTGACATGCTTTTATACATCATGTACAAAAGGCTGTTAAATACATAAAAAGCAACTACCCGTTGTTTTGCCATCCTCTCTAGCACGGACCCCCATCTAGTGCCGCATATACAGAATCAGAAATACTTTATTAATCCCTGAGGGGAAATTTAAAATTTTCAGCACAATCCCATTCAAGAGTAGACAAACATTACAGGGAGACAGAACAGGATCAAACATTACAGGGAGACAAAACAGGATAAAACATTACAGGGAGACAAAACAGGATCAAACATTACAGGGAGACAGAACAGGATCAAACATTACAGGGAGACAGAACAGGATCAAACATTACAGGGAGACAAAACAGGATCAAACATTACAGGGAGACAAAACAGGATCAAACATTACAGGGAGACAAAACAGGATCAAACATTACAGGGAGACAAAACAGGATCAAACATTACAGGGAGACAGAACAGGATCAAACATTACAGGGAGACAGAACAGGATCAAACATTACAGGGAGACAGAACAGGATAAAAAATTACAGGGAGACAGAACAGGATCAAACATTACAGGGAGACAGAACAGAATCAAACATCACAGGGAGACAGATCAGGATCAAACATTACAGGGAGACAGAACAGGATCAAACATTACAGGGAGACAGAACAGGATCAAACATTACAGGGAGACAAAACCGGATCAAACATTACAGGGAGACAAAACAGGATCAAACATTACAGGATCAAACATTACAGGGAGACAGAACAGGATCAAACATTACAGGGAGACAGAACAGGATCAAACATTACAGGGAGACAGAACAGGATCAAACATTACAGGGAGACAGAACAGGATCAAACATCACAGGGAGACAGAACAGGATCAAACATCACAGGGAGACAAAACAGGATCAAACATCACAGGGAGACAGAACAGGATCAAACATCACAGGGAGACATAACAGGATCAAACATTACAGGGAGACAGAACAGGATCGCTGATGTGTTTGACAACTTCCGGCGCCCCTTACAAAAACGGTGAGAAACAGGTACACAATGGTGTATGAAAACATTCGGTCTAAGCATGGGCTCCTGGAGAGGGCGGTCCAGACTTAGGCCAAGGGGGAAATAAACTCATAGCCATAGCACCCATAAGCATGTGTGTAAGAGGCAAACATCAAAGAACAAAAAGGACATTAAAAGAGCAGAGCAAATGCAACCAGCCACTTCTACATACAGCTATGAATAAAAAGTAAAATAAACACATACACTGTGGTGGCCTGTGCGGTGTTCCACGCCATTGTCTGTTGGGGTGGGAGGAGCATGGCCAGAGACAGGAGCAGACCCAACAAAGCAACCAAGAGAGCCGACTCCACTCTCGGCCGCCCACTAACTCTCGGCCAGTGTCCAGTCCGCATGGATGAGCGAGGATGCGAGGTGTCCGATACCTGCTCATTCAGCCAAGACACTGTGAAGCTTGTCCGTCCCGGCGCTCAGCACCAGCTCCGCAGCCCCGTCTCTTCATCCGCATCTCCTCCAGTCTCTCCAAACGGACTCTGGTGTGGCAGAGACCCAGCAGCTGGTCTCTATGGCCAAAAGACTCCCGGGAGGCAGATCTAGAAGTCCACAAAAAAGCACTGCAGAAGTCACGAAAGAACTTGTATTCAATTGAATAGACTGCAAAGACAAGATATTTCATGTTCGAACTGAGAAATATATATATTTTTTTAGCAAATAATCATTAACTTAGAATTTTATGGCAGCAACACATTGTAAAAAAGTTGTCACAGGGGCATTTTTACCACTGTGTTACATGGCCTTTCCTTTTAACAACACTCAGTAAACGTTTGGGAACTGAGGAGACACATTTTAGAAGCTTCTCAGGTGGAATTCTTTCCCATTCTTGCTTGATGTACAGCTTAAGTTGTTCAACAGTCCGGGGGTCTCCCTTGTGCTATTTTAGGCTTCATAATGCGCCACACATTTTCAATGGGAGACAGGTTTGGACTACAGGCAGGCCAGTCTAGTACCCGCACTCTTTTACTATGAAGCCACGTTGATGTAACACATGGCTTGGCATTGTCTTGCTGAAATAAGCAGGGGCGTCCATGGTAACGTTGCTTGGATGGCAACATATGTTGCTCCAAAACCTGCATGTACCTTTCAGCATTAATGGTGCCTTCACAGATGTGTAAGTTACCCATGTCTTGGGCACTAATACACCCCCATACCATCACACATGCTGGCTTTTACACTTTGCACCTATAACAGTCCGGATGGTTCTTTTCCTCTTTGGTCCGGATGACACGATGTCCACAGTTTCCAAAAACAATTTGAAATGTGGACTCGTCAGACCACAGAACACTTTTCCACTTTGCATGAGTCCATCTTAGATGATCTCGGACCCAGCGAAGCCGGCAGCGTTTCTGGGTGTTGTTGACACATAGCTTTCGCTTTGCATAGTAGAGTTTTAACTTGCACTTACAGATGTAGCGACCAACTGTAGTTACTGACGGTAGTTTTCAGAAGTGTTCCTGAGCCCATATGGTGATATCCTTTACACACTGATGTTGCTTTTTGATGCAGTACCGCTTGAGGGATCGAAGGTCACGGGCATTCAATGTTGGCTTCCAGCCTTGCTGCTTATGTGCAGTGATTTCTCCAGATTCTCTGAACCTTTTGATGATATTACAGACGATGGAGAAATCCCTAAATTCCTTGCAAAAGCTCGTTGAGAAATGTTCTTAAACTGTTCGACAATTTGCTCACGCATTTGTTGACAAAGTGGTGACCCTCGCCCCGTCCTTGTTTGTGAATGACTGAGCATTTCATGGAAGCTGCTTTTATACCCAATCATGGCACCCACCTGTTCACCTGTGGGACGTTCCAAATAAGTGATTGATGAGCCTTCCTCAACTTTCTCAGGCTTTTTTGAAACATGTTTCAGGCATCAAATTCCAAATGAGCTCATATTTGCAAAAAATAACAAAGTTTTCCAGTTTGAACGTTAATTATCTTGTGTTTGCAGTCTATTCAATTGAATATAAGTTGAAAAGGATTTGCAAATCATTGTATTCTCTTTTTATTTACAATTACAATTACACAATTTATTTGTATATGAATACAAATAAATAGGACAAGCTTCGGTTATGTGTGAAATAACAATATCATTTGTTTTATTTATAATTATTTAATTGGCATTAATTGTGTTTTTGTTTTTGATAAAGCTCTAATTGAATGTCATTATAATGGTGGTTATAATGTTGCACATTCAAGAGCCAATTCATGCTTAAAGGCCGACTGAAAGCCACTACTACCGACCACGCAGTCTGATAGTTTATATATCAATGATGAAATCTTAACATTGCAACACATGCCAATACGGCCGGGTTAACTTATAAAGTGCAATTTTAAGTTTCCCGCAAAATATTCTGCTGAAAACGTCTCGGTATGATGACGTTTGCGCGTGACGTCACGGATTGCAGCGGACATTTTGGGACAGCATTGTGGCCAGCTATTAAGTTGTCTGTTTTCATCGCAAAATTCCACAGTATTCTGGACATCTGTGTTGGTGAATCTTTTGCAATTTGTTCAATGAACAATGGAGACAGCAAAGAAGAAAGCTGTAGGTGGGAAGCGGTGTATTTCGGCCGGCTGCAGCAACACAAACACAGCCGATGTTTCATTGTTTACATTCCCGAAAGATGACAGTCAAGCTTTACCATTGGCTTGTGGAGAACTGGGACAACAGAGACACTTACCAGGAGGACTTTGAGTTGGATACGCAGACGCGGTACCGTGAGTACGTACGCAGCTGCGGCTGCAAAACATTTGATCGCTTGCCCGTACGTGCGTGCCGCTATGTGCATGTCACGTACGTAACTTTGGGGAAATATATGTGCTGTATGAACTTTGCGGAGGTGAACGGTACTTTGGGCTGTGAGATTGAGTGTGTTGTGCGGGTGTTTGATTTGTATTGGCGGGTTATATGGACGGGAGGGGGGAGGTGTTTGTTATGCGGGATTAATTTGTGGCATATTAAATATAAACCTGGTTGTGTTGTGGCTAATAGAGTATATATATGTCTTGTGTTTATTTACTGTTTTAGTCATTCCCAGCTGAATATCAGGTCCCACCCGCCTCTCACAGCTCTTCCCTATCTGAATCGCTTCCACTGCCCTCTAGTCCTTCACTCTCACTTTCCTCATCCACGAATCTTTCATCCTCGCTCAAATTAACGGGGAAATCGTCGCTTTCTCGGTCCGAATCGCTGTCGCTGCTGGTGGCCATGATTGTAAACAATGTGCAGATGTGAGGAGCTCCACAACCTGTGACGTCACGCTACTTCCGGTACAGGCAAGGCTTTTTTTATCAGCGACCAAAAGTTGCAAACTTTATCGTCGATGTAATCCTTTCAGCAAAAATATGGCAATATCGCGAAATGATCAAGTATGACACATAGAATGGACCTGCTATCCCCGTTTAAATAAGAAAAGCGCATTTCAGTAGGCCTTTAATGTTACTGAGCAACACGCTAAAAAGGGGCCCCTCAGCATAATGCTTGTCAGTATATAACAGCGTCCCTGCTAAACAATCACATTTGTCATAATCGTAAATTAGTGTTAACGCGTCGGCCATGTTCCCTTTTCATCAAACAATAGTTAATGAAGACTGAATAATGAATCACGGTTGCTCGCAAAACCAAGATCGTCTTGAAAGGTGAAGATGAAGTACGAGCCTGATTAAGTTTGAGGCCTCATCTGATGAAACATTTTAATTAACATGCAAAGCTGACCTGAGCGTGAACCGCTAAGGGATCTGGTATCACGGTGCCTGTCACCTGGTGCTGTGGGTGACACGCCAATTATGCTTCCCGATTCATGTGGTACATGGCGTCATTCTGGCACATGATGGATGGTCATCATTATGACAGGCAGGAGACGAGGAGTGCAGCTGCCACAGTTGGACACAGTGTTCATATGGTACCCATTACTGTGGGACGGACGCACATCATCATGCTATTTTTTCTATATACTATAAACCAGGGGTCACCAACACGGTGCCCGCGGGCACCAGGTAGCCCGTAAGGACCAGATGAGTAGCCCGCTGGCCTGTTCTAAAAATAGCTCAAATAGCAGCACTTACCAGTAAGCTGCCTCTATTTTTTTAAATTTTATTTATTTACTAGCAAGCTGGTCTCGCTTTGCTCGACATTTTTAATTCTAAGAGAGACAAAACTCAAATAGAATTTGAAAATCTAAGAAAATATTTTAAAGACTTGGTCTTCACTAACTGACGGTCCAGTTCAAAGTGTGACATGATTTATTTAAAAATTTGAGAGTTGACTTTTGTATTTTACATGAGTTATTATTTGGACAAACATGGTGCAAAGTAATTCATGATTTGTTAAAAAATGTTAGTGGCTAGCTAGTTAAAATGGGATATTGTGATTTCACAAGACTGTCTAAGAAGTGATCATTTGAAAATGTTCAATTTGAAAAATGTGCACTTAGAGAAAATATAAAAATAAAGTGTTGCATATTGATATTTATCTGTTTCTATAAATATTTGTGAGAAATCATTAAGATGATCAGTGTTTCCACAAAGATAAATATCATTAATTATTAATAATAACATAGAGTTAAAGGTAAATTGAGCAAATTGGCTATTTCTGGCAATTTATTTAAGTGTGTATCAAACTGGTAGCCCTTCGCATTAATCAGTACCCAAGAAGTAGCTCTTGGTTTCAAAAAGGTTGGTGACCCCTGCTATAAACTGTCTTTACAAAGGTAATAATGTTATTAAGTTAACATTATGTTTAATATTGTGGTTTGCAGTAGGGTGGAATTGCGCTGCATAATGTACAAACCCCGTTTCCAAATGAGTTGGGGAATTGTGTTAGATGTAAATATAAACGGAATACAATGATTTGCAAATCCTTTTCAACCCATATTCAGTTGAATGCACTACAAAGACAAGATATTAGATGTTCAAACTCATAAACTTTATTTTTTTTTTGCAAATAATTAACTTAGAATTTCATGGCTGCAACACGTGCCAAAGTAGTTGGGAAAGGGCATGTTCACCACTGTGTTACATGGCCTTTCCTTTTAACAACACTCAGTAAACGTTTGGGAACTGAGGAGACACATTTTTGAAGCTTCTCAGGTAGAATTCTTTCCCATTCTTGCTTGATGTACAGCTTAAGTTGTTCAACAGTCCGGGGGTCTCCCTTGTGGTATTTTAGGCTTCATAATGCGCCACACATTTTCAATGGGAGACAGGTCTGGACTACAGGCAGGCCAGTCTAGTACCCGCACTCTTTTACTATGAAGCCACGTTGATGTAACACATGGCTTGGCATTGTCTTGCTGAAATAAGCAGGGGCGTCCATGGTAACGTTGCTTGGATGGCAACATATGTTGCTCCAAAACCTGTATGTACCTTTCAGCATTAATGGTGCCTTCACAGATGTGTAAGTTACCCATGTCTTGGGCACTAATACACCCCCATACCATCACACATGCTGGCTTTTACACTTTGCGCCTATAACAAGCCGGATGGTTCTTTTCCTCTTTGGTCCGGAGGACACGACGTCCACAGTTTCCAAAAACAATTTGAAATGTGGACTCGTCAGACCACAGAACACTTTTCCACTTTGTATCAGTCCATCTTAGATGAGCTCAGGCCCAGCGAAGCCGACTGCGTTTCTGGGTGTTGTTGATAAACAGTTTTCGGCTTGCATAGGAAAGTTTTAACTTGCACTTACAGATGTAGCGACCAACTGTAGTTACTGACTGTGGGTTTCTGAAGTGTTCCTGAGCCCATGTGGTGATATCCTTTACACACTGATGTCGCTTGTTGATGCAGTACAGCCTGAGGGATCGAAGGTCACGGGCTTAGCTGCTTACGTGCAGTGATTTCTCCAGATTCTTTGAACCCTTTCATGATATTACGGACCGTAGATGGTGAAATCCCTAAATTCCTTGCAATAGCTGGTTGAGAAAGGTTTTTCTTAAACTGTTAAAAAATTTTCTCCCGCATTTGTTGACAAAGTGGTGACCCTCGCCCCATCCTTGTTTGTGAATGACTGAGCATTTCACGGAATCTACTTTTATACCCAATCATGGCACCCACCTGTTCCCAATTTGCCTGTTCACCTGTGGGATGTTCCAAATAAGTGTTTGATGAGCATTCCTCAACTTTCTCAGTATTTATTGCCACCTTTCCCAACTTCTTTGTCACGTGTTGCTGGCATCAAGTTCCAAAGTTAATGATTATTTGCAAAAAAAAAAATGTTTATCAGTTTGAACATCAAATATCTTGTCTTTGTAACATATTCAACTGAATATGGGTTGAAAAGGATTTGCAAATCATTGTATTCAGTTTATATTTACATTTAACACAATTTCCCAACTCCTATGGAAACAGGGTTTGTACATACAGAATGTCCTAAGTGGGGTTGCGGGTGTAAGTGGGGATGTTGCACAGGGGCCTTCTTGGATTTTGTTAAGTATGAAACAAATTCTTATATTTTGTCAGGTTCAAACACTGATGACATCTATTAATCAGACAAGAAGCAAGGAATCATGCAGAGACAGAGTTCAATTCAGCTCATGAGGAGAACGCATGGAGCCGCACACTTAGTCACAGTCTCGCCCTACGCTCTAAGGTTCAGCTCCCGCGTCCCTCTATTTATTCAGGAGTTCCACAGTCAACATCACTGAGGCCGCCTCTAAAAGGAGTGGTCACACATATCATGCAAAGCAGGTCCAGGACGCACAATACATGACGGAATGTGCTGGGGGCCCTTGCGATTTCGCCTTGTCTCCGCTTCGCCTGCGTGCTGTCGTCTTATCTGCGTTGAGGTCCTTGTTGTCTCTGCTTCGTCTGCGTGCTGTCGTCTTATCTGCGTTGAGGTCCTTGAAGTCCTTGGCTGTTAGCGGGCTAAAACAAAGATAACATCCGCGGCTGAGGCCACCCCTCAGACAAGAAGTTTTGTCCTCGCACAGATACAAAAGTCTAACTTGAGCACAATAGCTAATAACTATAGCAATGGACTTTAAGCATACTAAAGTTGTGTGATAATATATATACATGATTATTCTAACACATTTAAAAATGTAATTTATTAAAAAAAAAAATTAAAAAAAAAAGCAGTAAAAAATGGATGGATGGAAAAAAATGTCATAAATGTTAATATACGATTAATATAGCCATAAAAGTACTAAAACCCCTATCAGAAATACGAAAGGGATTCGTTCAGGCTGGATAGCGGCCAACCTACGTCAAACACTTCACTCAACACAGACGTCATAACATCGTCAAAGCTGACTTTTAAGCGTTCACACATAGCACCACCATTTTGGAACAAAGATTAGGTGATAGAAGAAGGGTAAAACTATAATAAATCTAATTGTGGCAGCATCAATCAATCAATCAATCAATCAAAGTGTATTTATATAGCCCTTAATCACAAGTGTCTCAAAGGGCTGCACAAGCCACAACGACATTCTCGGCTCAGATCTTGTGCAGGAGAAAATCATGTCCAAGTTTTTCTTTTGCGTCTCATTGCCCATAACTGTGTTGTGTTCAAGAACCCCCGATTAAAGTTAGGAACGGAGGCGTCACCAGGTTTTAAAGACAGGGGGACACTTCACTGCCAAGAAATGCACTATTATAATGCAATCATTATAATATTGATTATGTGTGTATCAGCTAATCTCTACTTTGCAATCTTTAGTAAAGAAAAAAGTTGGCAAGTTTATAATCATATCTAAGTGAATAATGAATACTGTATGTTCATTCAAATTCATAGTCTGGCCACTTTGCATTGAAATTGCTGGCTTTTTTGTGTAAAATTTTTTATATTTTTACTCATCCTCTTTCAAACCAAATTATTTAAGAGGGTTTATTTCGATATGGTTTAGATATGTTAATCCCATCTTCAAAGGACAACTGCGCTTTTTCTGGAATTTTGCCTATCGTTCACAATAAATTATGAGAGACAAGAATACACGTCTTTTTTTTTAAAAAGGGTTTTAAAGATGATAAAAAACTCTTGCAAGATGAGGCTAAAGCAGACCTGGGCATTCTGCGGCCCGCGGAACACATCCGTCCCTGTCCGGCCCGTGTGAGGCCAATCATGAATTACAAAATAAAGTTAAAAAAGTATCTATGTCGAGTGTGCAACACAATGGTGCTGCTTTTGTTTTGAAAAGCGTTATTTGTATTACTTCCGTGTGGGCGTATGCGCGTGCGTGATTGTGAGTGGAAACAGCTGCAATCACAAATTACAAAATAAAGTTGAAAAAACATCTATGTCATGCGCGCAATACAACTGTGCTGCTTTTATTTTGAAAAGTGTTATTTATGGGCGTATGTCCGTGTGTAACCTGTGAGTGAAGGTGCACAGCGACAAGTGATGCACGGTTTACACCCGAGACACTAAAAAGAGAAAAGTTGATGACGAATGGCGTGTTTTCAACAAGACATGGACTGCCAAACAACGTTCCCTCTAAGGTGCGCGCCTGCGCAATTGCGCACTGCTCAAGCATCCTCTGCGCACAGCAAATATATGCCGCGCACCAAATCAAATCCCATCTGAATTCTAAACAAAATAAACACATTCATTCTGTGTAATTTTGCAATGCAACTTTGAGTGACAGTGACAACAAGCGGCCCTAACGGTGTTCGCCAACACCGTTCAATTGAACACCGTTCAATTATTGTAACGTCTATCGAGATGCTTCGAGGCCAGGAGTTATATCGATCACTTTATTGAGCAAAACTGTTTATATTCGGCCATAACCACACCAAATACATGAGTAAAACACTTCTATCTCGAAAAACTAGTCATTTTCTGCCGTACAAACCAGGCCAAAACCAACTTGTCATCTGTCACCAACACGCATACCACTAAGCCACTGGTGCGTTTATGGCCACACAAAAAGTCGGACAACTCAAACACCACACAGTTACACTATGACTCCTCAGTCATACGTGTGCTTATTTTACTGTCATTTTTATTAATGTTAATTTATTGATATTAATCATGGAATGCTGTTACTAGAGAGAGTTACAGGAATGCACACTTCATCCTATGCTTACATTTCATTGTGCAACATGAGGATGTTTAAGAGGAACTAAATGTGATCTCTGAAAGGGGTACAAATGATTTCCAAAGTAGTGCTTTTTGTATAAAGTTAAGTTAGGTTAAATGAAAGTATTATTATTATTATTATAATTATTATTTATCATTTTACGGTATATATCACAAATAATATTGAGCAAAATTTAATTGAAATATTGTCGATGTGGCCCTCTAGCAGTGCTCGGGTTGCTCATGCGGCCCCCGGTAAAAATTAATTGCCCACCCCTGGGGTAAAGGGAGTCCCCGTTGTAGCCTTCAAAGCCCTCTAGAACAACTTCAAAACCATCGTTTTATAGACCATAATTTTCGGACCAAGGGGCGCACAAGATTATAAGGCGCACTGCCAATGAGCGTGTCTATTTAGGTCAATTTTCGTACTAAAGGCATTAAAGGGGTGATATTACGATTTTTTTTCCTAATGTAAAACACTTCCTTGTGGTCTACATAACATGTAATGGTGGTTTTTGGAGATTTTTACAACAAAGTTCTAAAGCTTAGTGATCTATCAGATGTATCAGATTGTAGGTAGGGTTTTTTCGTGTTCATATTTCGCTGTGTTTGTTGCTTTTCGCTTGATTGTAAAATATGTTGATCGAAAGGGGGTGTGACGTTCATATGTTGTCAATATTCAGTGTTTTATCGTTCATAGACAAATGTAAAATTCCATTCCGTTTGTGGAAGTTGCCCTCCTGTGGGTTCTCCTGACACAAAGGTTCTTCTTGTGAGCCCAGCAGTCTGAGGTAACAGTCTTTTATTTTCACTCGGGTTGCTTACCAGCAATATACGTTCAGACTTTTCAGTCCGTGTGTCTTTCTCGAGCTCCAACTCCCACCCCGTTTCTCCTCTACACACTGCAAAAAGTCAGTGTTCAAAAACAAGAAATAAAAATACAAAAATTAGGGGTATTTTATTTGAACTAAGCAAAATTATCTGCCAATGGAACAAGAAAATTTGGCTTGTCAAGACTTTCCAAAACAAGTAAAATTAGCTAACCTCAATGTACCCAAAAATACCTTAAAATAAGTATATTCTCACTAATAACAAGTGCACTTTTCTTGGTAGAAAAAAAAGAGACCTTTTTGCTCAATATGTTGAAAAATATTTTTAAATGAAGTAAATGCTAGTGCCATTATCTTGACATAATGATATGCGCTCGGCATTACATTTCTTGAAACCAGCAAACTTATACTAAAAACTAATTTATGGTTCTTAATGGAAAGGCAACAAGACAAACGCTTGTTACTCTCGGGGTCTCCTAGCCGCTTAGGCAAATCATATTGTCTAAAAAGGCATTTTTCCATGGATAACATGACATCATCGCACCAAGTGCGTGCTCTTTCAGTCAATTAGTGCGCATATATACAGCCCGGCCCCCGGCCAACATTTTTTTAATTGTAATTTTGAAGAATTTACCTGAATGTGCATGAACTATTTCTGTTCCAAATTGTTAGAAATGTTAAATGTTTAAATATTAACTGTCAGTTTACTGTATGGTGGCAACTGTACTACTATGTTAAATCACCAAAATGATTCCCGGGCGCGGCGCCGCAGCTGCCCACTGCTCCCCAAGGGGATGGGTCAAATGCAGAGGACAAGTTTCACCACATCTAGTGTGTGTGTGACAATCATTGGTACTTTAATCTTTAATATGAGTACGTCTTTTCTATTGTTTCATTGAAAATAAAACAGCAAAGTCCATTTGGCTGTCATCTGTTTTAATTATGAGCCACAATTGTGTCAAAGTCATGATTTGTTTTTTCATGCTTGAAATAAGAAATGATTACTTTGAAAAAGTAGTTTTATACTTGTGAGGCAAATCATATGGTCGAAAAATGCATTTTTCCATGGATAACATGACATCATCGCGCCAAGTGCGTGCTCTTTCAGTCAATTAGTGCGCATATATACAGCCCGGCCCCCGGCCAAAATTGTAATTTTGAAGAATTTATCTGAATGTCCATGAACTATTTCTGTTCAAAATGGTTAGAAATGTCACATGTTAAATGTTTAAATATTAACTGTCAGTTTACTGTACTGTGCCAACTGTACTACTATATGAGTACGTGTTTTCTATTGTTTCATTGAAAATAAAACAGCAAAGTCCATTTGGCTGTCATCTGTTTTAATTATGAGCCACAATTGTGTCAAAGTCATGATTTTTTTTTTCATGCTTGAAGTAAAAAAGGTAGTTTTATACTTGTGAGTGTTGATGACACAGCTTTGCAACAGTTGATATTCTAGTTTCAAGCATGTTTTACTCAATATAGGTCATCAAATCTCAGCAACAAGCTGTAATATCTTACTGAGATCATTTAGGACCAAAAGACTTAAAACAAGCAAAACACTCTAACATCAAATCTGCTTAGTGAGAAGAATTATCTTATCAGACAGAAAATAAGCAAATATCACCCTTATTTGAGATATTTCATCTTACTTAGATTTTGGTTTTTGCAGTGCAGTATTATTGATGCCAAGCCTTCATATTGTATTATCATGATGTGACCAGCCATATCTGGTATTCTCACAGCTTATGCTTGTATGGAATTGATGAGAAGACAATGGTTGTCATTGCTGCATCACACGTTGCATATAACATCATATCGGCCGCATGCTGAGCAGCGCCTCTTCAATCAGTGCCGGCAAGTGAACCCTGGCCCATTTCCAAAGTCTATCGATGGATGTCTTTGCTATCATCGAGACCATTTTAGCCCAACAACACAAAGCGCCTGCGCTTATTCAGCACAGCGCTTTACCTTGCATGTAATCAATGGTCAGCTGTCATGATGGTGACTGGAGAGCACACACACACAGAAGCACATCTGGGATTTGGATGCTGAATAACTGCCCACTCAACAGCGACGCCTTTTGAATAAAACAAGAGCGCAGGTCTGTGTCGCGGCCCCTTTAGCCCCCACGCTGGCAAAGCTGTCCACAGATCAGGTCAGGGCACACAGGACATGGATGAGCTGGCAATGGATCTTGTCTTGTTGCTTGTTGAAGAGACAGCAACGACTTACTGGAGTTCCTCAAAGGTCATCTTGATTCTCGTACCTCTTTCTATCATCTTGCTATGCTTAAATCCTGCAGTATCAAATGGATTCACTTTTTTTTGCCACAGTATGCACAGCAAATGGAAAAACAATTCACTCATTATTATTCACCCTTGTCAGCTACTTAAAGGCCTACTGAAACCCACTACTACCGACCACGCAGTCTGATAGTTTATATATCAATGATGAAATCTTAACATTGCAACACATGCCAATACGGCCGGGTTAACTTATAAAGTGCAATTTTAAATTTCCCGCGAAATATCCTGCTGAAAACGTCTCGGTATGTTGACGTTTGTCACGGATTGTAGCAGATATTTTGGGACAGCATTGTGGCCAGCTATTAAGTCGTTTGTTTTCATCGCAAAATTCCACAGTATTCTGGACATCTGTGTTGGTGAATCTTTTGCAATTTGTTTAATGAACAATGAAGACAGCAAAGAAGAAAGCTGTAAGTGGGAAGCGGTGTATTAGCGGCCGGCTGCAGCAAAACAAACACGTAGCGGCTACGTCGTAGCCGGTGTTTCATTGTTTACATTCCTGAACGATGACAGTCAAGCTTTACAGAGACTCTTACCAGGAGGACTTTGAGTTGAATACGCGCTACCGTGAGTACGCAGCTGCGGCTTCCAAACATTTGATCGCTTGCCCGTACGTGCGTGCCGCTATGTGCATGTCACATACGTAACTTTGGGGAAATATATGTACTGTATGAACTTTGGGGAGGTGAACGGTACTTTGGGCTGTGGGATTGAGTGTGTTGTGCGGGTGTTTGAGTTGTATTGGTGGGTTATATGGACGGGAGGGGGGAGGTGTTTGTTATACGGGATTAATTTGTGGCATATTAAATATAAGCCTGGTTGTGTTGTGGCTAATAGAGTATATATATGTCTTGTGTTTATTTACTGTTTTAGTCATTCCCAGCTGAATATCAGGTCCCACCCGCCTCTCACAGCATCTTCCCTATCTGAATCGCTTCCACTGCCCTCTAGTCCTTCACTCTCACTTTCCTCATCCACAAATCTTTCATCCTCGCTCAAATTAATGGGGAAATTGTCGCTTTCTCGGTCTGAATCCCTCTCGCTGCTGGTGGCCATGATTGTAAACAATGTGCAGATGTGAGGAGCTCCACAACTTGTGACGTCACGCTACTTCCGGTACAGGCAAGGCTTTTTTATCCGCGACCAAAAGTTGCGAACTTTATCGTCGATGTTCTCTACTAAATCCTTTCAGCAAAAATATGGTAATATCGCGAAAAAATCAAGTATGACACATAGAATGGATCTGCTATCCCCATTTAAATAAGAAAATCTCATTTCAGTAGGCCTTTAAAAGTATGTTGTTTGTATTCACATTTTTCTCATGTCGTCATTTTTATTCTAGTTTAATTTACTATTTTGATATACTTACAGTCGTGGTCAAAAGCTTACATACACTTGTAAAGAACATCATGTCATGGCTGTCTTGAGTTTCCAATCATCTCTACAACTCTTATTTTTTTGTGATAGAGTGATTGGAGCACATACTTGTTGGTCACAAAAAACATTCATGAAGTTTGGTTCTTTTATGAATTTATTATGGGTCTACTGAAAATGTGAGCAAATGTGCTGGGTCAAAAGTAAACATACAGCAATGTTAATATTTGCTTGCATGTCCCTTGGCAAGTTTCACTGCAATAAGGCGCTTTTGGTAGCCATCCACAAGCTTCTGGTTGAATGTTTGACCACTCCTCTTGACAAAATTGGTGCAGTTCAGCTAAATTTGTTGGTTTTCTGACATGGACTTGTTTCTTCAGCATTGTCCACACATTTAAGTCAGACCATTCCATGTCCATGTGACGTCAGATGAAACAAAAATTGAGTTGTTTGGCCACAATACCCAGCAATATGTTTGGAGGGGAAAAGGTGAGGCCTTTAATCCCAGGAACACTACACCTACCGTCAAGCATGGTGGTGGTAGTATTATGCTCTGGGCCTGTTTTGCTGCCAATGGAACTGCTGCTTTACAGAGAGTAAATGGGACAATGAAAAAGGAGGATTACCTCCAAATTCTTCAGGACAAGCTAAAGTCATCAGCCCGGAGGTTGGGTCTTGGGCGCAGTTGGGTGTTCCAACAGGACAATGACCCCAAACACATCTCAAAAGTGGTAAAGGAATGGCTAAATCAGGCTAGAATTAAGGTTTTAGAATGGCCTTCCCAAAGTTCTGACTTAAATGTGTGGACAATGCTAAAGAAACAAGTCCATGTCAGAAAACCAACAAATTTAGCTGAACTGCACCAATGTTGTCAAGAGGAGTGGTCAAAAATTCAAGCAGAAGCTTGTGGATGGCTACCAAAAGTGCCTTATTGCAGTGAAACTTGCCAAGGGACATGTAAGCAAATATTAACTTTGCTGTACGTATACATTTGCTCACATTTTCAGTAGACCCATAATAAATTCATTAAAGAAGCAAACTTCATGAATGTTTTTTGTGACCAACAAGTATGTGCTCCAATCACTCTATCACAAAAAAAATAAGAGTTGTAGAAATGATTGGAAACTCAAGACAGCCATGACATGATGTTCTTTAAAAGTGTATGTAAACATTTGACCACGACTGTATATAAAAACATTTTTCTGACTTATTATTTACCAAAGCAGCTTTTAGTATGATGCAGTACTGTTATACACATTCACAAAAATAAACAAAAACATATCTCTGGATTCTCTTTGTATAGGCCACATTTGTGAAACAATTCTTGGAATGGATCTTATTACGTTGTGTTGTGTACATAATACAGTTTTTCTCTATTGCTAAAACACATTTCACGATACTGCCCTCACTTTTCCCAAAACACAAAACACTTTTCTAATGCTACGTACACACAACCTCAGTCTCTTTTCAAAACCAACTCATCACACCAAAACAGTTGCTCATATGCTGTGTGTGACACCACTACTCACACACAATCTAGACTACAGTAAGAATTAAAACACAATGTTCAGGGTGAGATATTACACGACCTTGTAAATTGACACTGAAATCATTAGGTGGCATCACGTCGTCGGCCCACAGGACCTCATCAGCATCATACTGGTCATAGCCAAACACTGTGGGGAGAATGCATGTTGCACACAGCCTTGGAAGAGCTCCACAGCCACATCATCCCAGGCCACGCCCATATCATCCCCGGCCACGCCCATAGACTAAGAAGGTTCTCGCTGGTGTAGGGTTGGCGGTCATAGACCTTCCACCGCCATGATGAGAATGCCTTGTCTTGTTAGCCCTCCTTCTGCTCGCCCTCTCCCCTTGACCCACTCTTCTCCCTCCTTGACCTGCTCCTCTCTCCCTCCTTGACCTGCTCCTCTCTCCCTCCTTGACCCGCTCCTCTCCCTCCTTGACCCGCTCCTCTCTCCCTCCTCGACCCGCTCCTCTCGCTCCTCGACCCGCTCCTCTCCCTCCTTGACCTGCTCCTCTCCCTCCTTGACCTGCTCCTCTCCCTCCTTGACCCGCTCCTCTCTCCCTCCTTGACCTGCTCCTCTCCCTCCTTGACCTGCTCCTCTCCCTCCTTGACCTGCTCCTCTCCCTCCTTGACCCGCTCCTCTCCCTCCTTGACCTGCTCCTCTCTCTCTCCTCGACCTGCTCCTCTCTCTCCTTGACCTGCTCCTCTCTCTCTCCTCGACCTGCTCCTCTCTCTCCTCGACCTGCTCCTCTCTCCTTCCTTGACCCGCTCCTCTCTCCTTCCTTGACCCGCTCCTCTCTCCCCCCTTGACCCGCTCCTCTCTCCTTGACCCGCTCCTCTCTCCTTGACCCGCTCCTCTCCCTCCTCGACCCCCTCCTCGATCGGCTCCTCTCTTCCCATTGACCTGCTCCTCTCTCCCTCCTTGACCCGCTCCTCTCTCTCCTCGACCTGCTCCTCTCCCTCCTCGACCCGCTCCTCTCTCTCCTCGACCTGCTCCTCTCCCTCCTCGACCTGCTCCTCTACCTCCTCGACCCGCTCCTCTGTCCCTCCTTGACCTGCTCCTCTCTCCCTCCTCGACCCGCTCCTCTGTCCCTCCTTGACCTGCTCCTCTCTCCCTCCTTGACCCGCTCCTCTCTCCCTCCTTGACCCGCTCCTCTCTCCCTCCTTGACCCGCTCCTCTCTCTCCTCGACCTGCTCCTCTCCCTCCTCGACCTGCTCCTCTCTCTCCTCGACCCGCTCCGCTGTCCCTCCTTGACCTGCTCCTCTCTCCCTCCTTGACCTGCTCCTCTCTCCCTCCTTGACCTGCTCCTCTCTCCCTCCTTGACCCGCTCCTCTCTCCCTCCTCGACCCGCTCCTCTCCCTCCTCGACCGGCTCCTCTCTTCCCATTGACCCGCTCCTCTCTCCCCATTGACCCGCTCCTCTCTCCCCATTGACCCGCTCCTCTCTCCTTGACCCGCTCCTCTCTCCTTGACCCGCTCCTCTCTCCTTGACCCGCTCCTCTCTCCTTGACCCGCTCCTCTCCCTCCTTGACCCGCTCCTCTCTCTCCTCGACCCGCTCCTCTCCCTCCTCGACCCGCTCCTCTCTCCCTCCTTGACCCGCTCCTCTCCCTCCTTGACCCGCTCCTCTCTCCCTCCTTGACCCGCTCCTCTCCCTCCTTGACACGCTCCTCTCTCTCCTCGACCTGCTCCTCTCCCTCCTCGACCTGCTCCTCTCCCTCCTCGACCTGCTCCTCTCCCTTCTCGACCCGCTCCTCTCTCCCTCCTTGACCCGCTCCTCTCTCCCTCCTTGACCCGCTCCTCTCTCCCTCCTTGACCCGCTCCTCTCTCTCCTCGACCCGCTCCTCTCTCTCCTCGACCCGCTCCTCTCTCCTTCCTTGACCCGCTCCTCTCTCCCTCCTTGACCTGCTCCTCTCCCCATTAACCCGCTCCTCTCTCCCCTTGACCCGCTCCTCTCCCTCCTCGACCCCCTCCTCGATCGGCTCCTCTCTTCCCATTGACCCGCTCCTCTCTCCTTGACCTGCTCCTCTCCCTCCTTGACCCGCTCCTCTCTCCCCATTGACCTGCTCTTCTCTCCCTCCTCGACCCGCTCCTCTCCCTCCTCGACCTGCTACTCTCCCTCCTTGACCTG
Organism: Entelurus aequoreus; assembly: GCF_033978785.1. Classification (NCBI taxonomy): domain Eukaryota; kingdom Metazoa; phylum Chordata; class Actinopteri; order Syngnathiformes; family Syngnathidae; genus Entelurus; species Entelurus aequoreus. The sequence goes on from NC_084740.1 coordinate 50,042,991, forward strand.
CTCCTCTCTCTCCTCGACCTGCTCCTCTCCCTCCTTGACCTGCTCCTCTCTCCCTCCTTGACCTGCTCCTCTCCCTCCTCGACCTGCTCCTCTCCCTCCTCGACCTGCTCCTCTCCCTCCTCGACCCGCTGCTCCTCTCCCTCCTCGACCCGCTCCTCTCTCCCTCCTTGACCCGCTCCTCTCTCCCTCCTTGACCCGCTCCTCTCTCCCTCCTTGACCCGCTCCTCTCTCCCTCCTTGACCCGCTCCTCTCTCCCTCCTTGACCCGCTCCTCTCTCTCCTCGACCTGCTCCTCTCCCTCCTCGACCCGCTCCTCTGTCCCTCCTTGACCTGCTCCTCTCTCCCTCCTCGACCGGCTCCTCTCCCTCCTCGACCGGCTCCTCTCCCTCCTCGATCGGCTCCTCTCTTCCCATTGACCCGCTCCTCTCTCCCCATTGACCCGCTCCTCTCTCCTTGACCCGCTCCTCTCTCCTTGACCCGCTCCTCTCCCTCCTTGACCCGCTCCTCTCTCTCCTTGACCCGCTCCTCTCTCCCTCCTTGACCCGCTCCTCTCTCTCATCGACCCGCTCCTCTGTCCCTCCTTGACCTGCTCCTCTCTCCCTCCTTGACCTGCTCCTCTCCCCATTAACCCGCTCTTCTCTCCTTGACCCGCTCCTCTCTCCTCGATCGGCTCCTCTCTTCCCATTGACCGGCTCCTCTCTTCCCATTGACCCGCTCCTCTCTCCTTGACCCGCTCCTCTCTCCTTGACCTGCTCCTCTCCCTCCTTGACCCGCTCCTCTCTCCCCATTGACCCGCTCCTCTCTCCCTCCTTGACCCGCTCCTCTCTCCCTCCTTGCCCCCTCTCCTCTCTCTCCTTGACCTGCTCCTCTCCCCATTAACCTGCTCCTCTCTCCTCTTGACCTGCTTCTGTCCCTCCTTGACCCGCTCCTCTCTCCCCATTGACCTGCTCCTCTCCCTCCTCGACTTGCTCCTCTCCCTCCTCGACCTGCTCCTTTCCTCATTAACCCGCTCCTCTCTCCTTGACCTGCTCCTCTCTCCTCTTGACCCGCTTCTCTCCCTCCTGTCCCTCCTTGACCCGCTCCTCTCTCCCTTCTTGACTTGCTCCTCTCCTTCCTTGACTTGCTCCTCTCCCTCCTTGACCCGCTCCTCTCCCTCCTCTCCCTCCTCTCTCCCTCCTTGACTTGCTCCTCTCCCTCCTCGACCCGCTCCTCTCTCCCTCCTTGACCTCCTCTCTCCTCTTGACCCGCTTCTCTCCCTCCTGTCCCTCCTTGACCCGCTCCTCTCTCTCCTCGATCCGCTCCTCTCTCCCTCCTCGACCCGCTCGTTGACCTGCTTCTCTCTCTCCTTGACCCGCTCCTCTCCCTCCTCGACCATCTCCTCTCTCCCTCCTTGACCTGCTCCTCTCTCCCCTCTGACACAAACTCCTCTTCTTCTGCCTTGATCATCCATTTTTGTTTGGAACCTTCAGCAAACTGCACTGACTTCTACAGGTGTGGTCACATCATTTGCAACAGGTGTTTACAGCTTGTGTTTACTGCTATGTTCTTTGTGTTCAAGTTTTGCTGACTGCGGGTGGCATTTTGCATCACATTAGCTTCACGATGCATATTGAAGCAGAGATGTATGCAACATATGTTTTAGCAAGGCAAAATGTGTTTAGAGTTTGGAGAAAAAGGGGATGGGTTTTGTGAAGAGTGTCTACAGTTGAATTGTGTCTGTGGTTGTGGCAAATGGGGGGTAGTTTTACTAAATGTGTTTTAGGCAACTGCTCATTTGGTTTAAAGTTTTGTGTTTTTAGCAACAGAGAAAAACTGTAAAAAGCCTGCTGCAGATTTTTGTTGTCTGACATCATTCAAATCGATGCTCTCTCACATCAAAAAGTACAAATTGCACACATGAAGTGAACACTTCAAAAAAGGAGAGCTGAGAAATGCATTAGGATCCCATTCATTTTTATGATATATTTTTTTTGCCTTTATTTATTATAGCACTGACTAAATTAAGTATTTAGTACGAGAGACATACATTATATGCACTGTATTTGAACTAAAACCAGTACAATACACTTATTGTTCAAATAAGATATCTTTGACAGTGTGCGGAGTAAAAGTGTCTAGACATACACGATAATAGAACTCTTTCATTGGCTGTCATTAAATGCTAATATTGTACCACTATACATACGTTTTTAAAATTGCGTTCTGTCAATGGCTGCCCAGGCAAGCAGTCTGAACAGAATTAAATGTAGCTCTTATCTTTTGCTCATTTGTGTTTAATATATTCAGACTTAAGTAAGCGTATTTTGTTCAAGTGGACTGAAGGACACTGGAAAGGTCACGGTGGCAAAATTGGACATAGAAGTTTAATGTGAATTTATCTGATTGAGGTTTCATTTCACTACGCCTGTCATTTGACGTGTGCCAAAGGAGCATATTTTTAGTTTCAAGTCATTTTTCTTTCAGTTATTGACTACTCTTCCAGAAAATGAATGTGCTACGCTAGCAGCCAAATAACGTCTCCCGTGAAGTAAAAGTCATTTCGATAATAGGATATTTTGTACGCACAGCAGACAATATTGTAGAAAGTGCTCCGCATATGGCTGGATGTTAATATAACATGGTCACTGATATGAACCTCCAAATTTAAACACAATTTGTTCTACGACACCGGTTGACTTCCAATGTGTTATTTAAAAACAAATGTTAACATGGGAATTAATTTCTTCAAAGGTAAAATTTTTGCCATCGTAAAAGATTTTCAGTATTAACCAACAGGTATTATTTCTCTACGGGCAATTTAAATAATGATTGTAAATAATTCTAATATATAATTTAAAATGATTACCTCCCAAAACAGTATAACTGCCTTTAGGAATGGACACCTATTGTATTTTTCGGACTATAAGTCGCTCCGGACTATAAGTCGCATCAGCCGAAAATGCATAATGAAGAAGGTCAAAAAACATATATAAGTCTCACTGGAGTATAAGTCGCATTTTTTGGGGAAATTTATTTGATAAAAGCCAACACCAAGAATAGACATTTGAAAGGCAATTTAAAATAAATAAAGAATAGTGAACAACAGGCTGAATAAGTGTACATTATATGAGGCATAAATAACCAACTGAGAACGTGCCTGGTATGTTAACGTAACATATTATGGTAAGAGTCATTCAAATAACTATAACATATAGAACATGCTATACGTTTATCAAACAATCTGTCACTCCTAATCGCTAAATCCCATGAAATCTTATACGTCTAGTCTCTTACGTGAATGAGCTAAATAATATTATTTGATATTTTACGCTAATGTGTTAATCATTTCACACATAAGTCGCTCCTGAGTAAAAGTCGCACCCCCGGCCAAACTATGAAAAAAAACTGCGACTTATAGTCCGAAAAATACGGTATGTACCGGTACTCAACGTTACCAATTTTCGGTACTTCTGTGTGTTTAGTCTCATTTCCAGGTCAATGTGGTCCTGGCTCGATTTACGCCCTAAGTCAAGGGTGTCCAAAGTGCGGCCCGGGGGCCATTTGCGGCCCGCAGCTAATTGTTTACCGGCCCGCCACACATTCTGGAAATACTATTGTAAAAATAAAAAAGAACATTAAAAAAAGTGGAATGAGGTGAAATCTAACGAGGAAAAAGTTGCAATGTTGACACAAAAGCTGCCATGCAGGCTGTTTTTTTTCTTTGGTCTTTCTTTATTTTTCTTTTATTGCCATTGCTCAAAAAAATAACAATAATGACAAAAAATCTACGTTATAATGAATTCAAATATTTCACTTTAAAATGTTTTATGTGGTAAATATTGCATATATTGTGTTGTAGCCATATAAAAACATCAAAGTTTTCTTTGACAAAAGCGCATAAAACAAACAAAATAATAGTTCCAGCATAAAATGGACAGATATATCTGAAGTTGATCTCGTAACTTAAATGTTGAAAGTAAAAGAAAAACCTAATAAAAATGTATCACTTTATGAGTGGGGCACCTTTTGGATCCCAAATATATTTAGTGATTTTTTATTTATCTTTTTACTGTGATTACTCAAAAATATGAAATGATTAAAATCAATGGTGTCCTGCATTATTGATCTTTTAGGGCTCCAATTACTAAATACTGCATATTTCAGTTTTATTATAAAAAAAACTAAGTTGTTTTTGACAGAAAAGCCATAAAACATTTTTTTTTTAAATTTGTATTACTTTATATCAACTTGAAGTTGATATAGAGATTTACTGTAAGTGTTAAATAATAAAAAAATATTAATAATCTGACTTATTTTTAACATTTTAATGACTGAGACCCTTTATGGTCCCTGGAACCCCTAAAGGTAAAATAAATAAAAAATCCATATATTTTGTTATGGTTTGAAAATGAAAAATATCAAAATGGCCCCCACATGCTTTAATTTTTCCGTGTGCGGCCCTCAGTGGAAAAAGTTTGGACACCCCTGCCCTAAGTGAACCATTCCTGAGTGCCTGTTAAACAACAACAACAACAATAAAAAAACTAACCCCCAAACCCTGCCACTAACGCAACAATATATTATATTATTAATACTTGTATTGTATAATGGTAAATACAAAAAGGTAACAATAATGGAGACAAAACAAGATTAATGAAATATAAATGAAATACAGTACATAAACACTAATGTAAATTGCAGAAATCTAATAACTATGCTTGAAAAATTCCTGAAGAAAGCTAATACAAAAAACTATTCCATGGCGCAAAATAAAGATTCCTGAGTCAACTATTTTTTAAGCTTTGTTTTGCATCATCCTAATCCGGGAGTCAGCAACCCGCATGCGGCTCTTTAGCGCCGCCCTAGTGGCTCCCTGGAGCATTTTAAAAAAAGGATTGAACATTTTTTTGTTTTAGTATGTTTTTTCTTTGAGGACAAACATGACACAAACCTTCCCAATTGTTAGAACTACCGCAGTTTAGTATGTTTGTGTGTATGCTTCACTGATGACACTATTTGGTGAACATCGTTTTGTCCTACTAATTTCGGCGGTTCTTGAACTCACCATAGTGTGGACTGTGACGCAACAGTTTGTTTACATGTAAAATCTTCCACTCCTTCTTTGTCTCATTTTGTCCACTAAAAGTTTTATGCTGTGCGTGAATGCACAAAGGTGAGCTTTGTTGATGTTATTGACTTGTTGGAGTGCTAATCAGGCATATTTGGTCAGTGCATGACTGCAAGCTAATCAATGCTAACATGCTATTTAGGCTAGCTGTATGTACATATTGCATCATTATGCCTCGTTTGTAGCTCATTTAATATCCTTTACTTGCATCCTCTTTGTATTTAATTTAGTTTTGTATGTCTCATGGCACATTATCTGTATGTAATATTGGCTGCATGTCAGATAGTTGTTTGTGTGCCATGTTGTTCCAGACCACAGCAAACGTTACCTAGCTTGCCAAAGATTGTAATAAATCTATTAAAAGAAGACATGCTGCTGTTTCCTTTTAACTTGGACACACACATCTATACCTTTTGGCCATTAAAAGCCAGTCATTTCCAGGAGTTATCTCACCTTCTGAGTAGCCTCTGATTTACTAATGTTTTCTAATGTTGTAAAAATGTGTAGAATAAATATTACATTTCAGATTTTCTGCAGCCTGCGACACATACTCATTTTAATAGTAGGCTATTATAGCTAATACCTGTATAGACACTTACGTCATGTGTTGCCTTCATTATAACACTTACAGTATATACGGCTTTTCTTTTTTCTTTTTTTTGGTCCAATATGGCTCTTTCAACGTTCCAGGTATGTCAAGTTATCCTAAAATAACACATTAATAACCAGTGTTGGGACTAACTGTAACGCCGTTACTTTCAGCGGTAAATAGTAATCTAACGCGTTATTTTTATATTCAGTAACTCAGTTACCGTTACTACATGATGTGTTACTGCGTTAATTTACATTATTTTTTATGTAATATCGGCTAGAAACTGAGAAGATCTGAGTGTGTTTTATTGGAGAGCTGCAGAAGAGGCGACAAGGAAGAGGCGCGCTCTGTGTGTGTGTGTGTGTGTGTGTGTGTGTGTGTGTGTGGGAGCGGGCGTGTCTGTGTTTACTAACAAGACATGGCGAAGCCCGAAGCAGAGTTCAACATGGAGATATTCCCACTACTTTTCTTTTGTCGACCACAAAGAAAAGAACATTTTAGTTAAATGTAAGTTGCGTCTTGGATCAAAGATCCTATCCTAGCAATTCCAATCTGCTGAAGCAACTACAAAAGCAACATGCTTCGACGAAGCTAGTAAAGAGAGACACACTTCACCTCCTAAGCAACAGCGGCTGGATTTTAATGAGGCACTGCTAGCCAGGACACCGTTGATAGAGCCATTGCAGCACTGAAGGTACACACACTTCTGACACACACCACCTGTATCACTTTCAGCAGCAAGTGGAGGTCAGCAGCCGTTTTTATACAGAGCACCAAGCTGCCAATTTGCCTGTTCTTTTTGGCATCGTTTTTATATAGAGGGCTTCAAATCGGGGGGTCTGTTTTGGTCTGCAGATTTTCCGCCTCAGAGTGTACACTTATTTCCGCCTCGAGTTCCATATAAAAAGGAGGCGGGAATGTGCTGGCCCGTGAGATGGGCGGAGGTGTTAATGACCTGCACCAGAGTGCAAGCGGCAAGTTTTTTGGAAAAGGAGAAAAATTACGCCTCTGTTTTAGAGAGACAGGCCAGCAACTTGTTGCCATTTACCTTGGGGAAAATGCGCCTCCTTCTCTGGATATAAAAATGGCCACTGATGGAAATGAGCAGCGATAGTCGAGAAAACCGCCAAGTTTTTTATTTTTTATTTTATTTGTGCGAGCGCCCTCGCAGAGATCGCGCCCTGGGCGGCCGCACACATTGGCCATAGCAAAAACCGGCCCTGGGTTTTACAAAACCCAAAACCAGTGAAGTTGGCACGTTGTGTAAATGGTAAATAAAAACAGAATACAATAATTTGCAAATCTTTTTCAACTTATATTCAATTGAATAGACTGCAAAGTCAAGATATTTAATGTTCGAACTGAGAAACTTAATTTTTTTTGCAAATAATCATTAACTTAAAATTTAATGGCAGCAACTCATTGCAAAAAAGTTGGCGCAGGGGCATTTTTACCACTGTGTTACATGGCCTTTCCTTTTAACAACACTCAGTAAACGTTTGGAATTCTTTCCCATTCTTGCTTGATGTACAGCTTAAGTTGTTCAACAGTCCGGGGGTCTCCGTTGTGCTATTTTAGGCTTCATAATGCGCCACACATTTTCAATGGGAGACAGGTCTGGACTACAGGCAGGCCAGTCTAGTACCCGCACTCTTTTACTATGAAGCCACGCTGTTGTAACACGTGGCCTGGCGTTGTCTTGCTGAAATAAGCAGGGGCGTCCGTGATAAATGTTGCTCGGATGGCAACATATGTTGCGCCAAAACCTGTATGTACCTTTCAGCATTAATGGTGCCTTCATAGATGTGTAAGTTACCCATGTCTTGGGCACTAATACACCCCCATACCATCACACATGCTGGCTTTTCAACTTTGCGCCTATAACAATCCGGATGGTTCTTTTCGTCTTTGGTCCGGAGGACACGACGTCCACAGTTTCCAAAAACAATTTGAAATGTGGACTCGTCAGACCACAGAACACTTTTCCACTTTGCATCAGTCCATCTTAGATGAGCTCGGCCCAGCGAAGCCGGCGGCGTTTCTGGGTGTTGTTGATAAATGGCTTTCAATTTGCATAGTAGAGTTTTAACTTGCACTTAAAGATGTAGCGACCAACTGAAGTTACTGACGGTGGTTTTCTGAAGTGTTCCTGAGCCCATGTGGTGATATCCTTTACACACTGATGTCGCTTTTTGATGCAATAACGCCCGAGGGATCCAAGGTCACGGGCATTCAATGTTACGTGCAGTGATTTCTCCAGATTCTCTGAACCTTGTGATGATATTACGGACCGTAGATAGTGAAATCCCTAAATTCCTTGCAATAGCTGGTTGAGAAATGTTGTTCTTAAACTGTTGGACAATTTGCTCACGCATTTGTTGACAAAGTGGTGACCCTGGCCCCATCCTTGTTTGTGAATGACTGAGCATTTCTTGGAATCTACTTTTATACCCAATCTTGGCACCCACCTGTTCCCAATTAGCCTGTTCACCTGTGGGATGTTCCAAATAAGTGTTTGATGAGACTTTCTCAGTCTTTTTTGCCACTTGTGCCAGCTTTTTTGAAACATGTTGCAGGCATCAACTTCCAAATGAGCTAATATTTGCAAAAAAATAAGGTTTTCCTTTTCAAACGTTAAGTATCTTGTCTTTGCAGCCTATTCAATTGAATATAGGTTGAAAAGGATTTGCAAATCATTGTATTCTTTTTTTAGTTACGATTTACCGTACACAACGTGCCAACTTCACTGGTTTTGAAGTTTGTATAATGTACATTTTGTTTCCAGTTGCATCTTGTAGTTTTCATTACCAAATTTGGAAGTGTCAAAATCACCATGTAGCGAATCCATGGTAAATTAGCATCGAGCTAACATATTTTGAAAAGCAGAGCTTTACTGTATGGTCGAGTGTTTTCTATCAGGCATACTTGCTTTTTTGGCATGGAAAAATGTAATAATACTTATAAAGGCAGTTTGGCTCAGCCAGCTCTGAGTGCTTGTTAGCACGCAAAGTTTTTGAGCCAGTGTTTAGTATACAACCGGATGTAACGTTACATGCAACAAAAGGCATCGAAATATGGCGCCGTTTTATTTGACATGAATGAATAACCGGTACACACTAAATTGTAACCCCACTGGTTGTTCAAAAAAGGACAAGCCCCTTATTTGAGTTATTTTAACTCAACAAATTCTTTAAACCCAACCTTTGCGTTGACTTGTTAACACAAAAGCTGAGTTATAGGGAATAGCGGGGAGTGTATATTGTATCGTCCCGGAAGAGTTAGTGGTGCAAGGGGTTCTGGGTATTTGTTCTGTTGTGTTTATGTTGTGTTACGGTGCGGATGTTCTCCCGAAATGTGTTTGTCATTCTTGTTTGGTGTGGGTTCACAGTGTGGCGCATATTTGTAACAGTGTTAAAGTTGTTTATACGGCTACCCTCAGTGTGACCTGTATGGCTGTTGACCAAGTATGTGTTGCATTCACTTGCGTGTGTGAAAAGCCGTAGATATTATGTGACTGGGCCGGCACGCAAAGGCAGTGCCTTTAAGGTTTATTGGCGCTCTGTACTTCTCCCTACGTCCGTGTACACAGCGGCGTTTTAAAAAGTCATACGTTTTACTTTTTTAAACCGATACCGATAATTTCCGATATTACATTTTAAAGCATTTATCGGCCGATAATATCGGCAGTCCGATGTTATCGGACATCCCTAATTGTAAATGTTACTGAGATTAATCCATTGTAAAATTCCCTTCAAGAAAAAAAGTTATTTTTTAATTAAAAAAAAAAGCCTTTTACCCAAAATTGCGTTACTCGTTGAAAAACAACCCAAAAATGGTTAATAATTTTGAAAACCCAGAAATTGAGTTAAAATAATACCCTTATAACCCCCAAAAATGGATTGCTCTTCCTAAAAATAACTCTAAAATGTAACCCAACACTCGCAACTCATAAATTGGGTCATCAAAGTAACCCTGCATTTTTTAGTGTGTAGTACTGACGGAATTCGGTCGCTGCCTACAAAAGTACCAAATCTGATACTCACCCCTACATTAAACTACTCTTTCTTTCAAGACAACTGCAGTTCAGGAAATGTTACATTTTCCAAAATTATTGGAACTTGCGGTCATTAGAAAAAGTAAAGGGAGGGAACTCTTGTTCATTTATTGTGGGAATGTCAGAGAATAAAAGAGTTATGGTTGAAAACAACAAAATAAGCAATCACATTCCTTAATATAAACATCCCAATGACACTGCAAACTTGTATTCTTGGGGATCGACATCAATTTAGTAACGTGTCATCAAAGAGTAAAAATGCTTTTCTTTCAAAATGCATAATAACAAAAAGGGTAATATTTAAAAAATGGATAGCTGTTGGTAGTCCAACTCATACTGACTGGTACACACAAGCTATGGAGATGATATCAGTAGAACAAACTGCATTTAGTTTAGATAATAATGAGTCATATATTGGAATATGGGATCCGTTATTTAAATTTTTTTCAACTATTAAATGAACCAAAATGTGACTTATTATATCTTTGTGGAAAATATTGGACACAGTGTGTTGTCAAGCTTGTGAGATGTGATGCAAGTGTAAGCCACTGTGACACTATTGTTCATTTCTAATTTTTTTAAATTATTTTTATATTGTTTTTAATGATAACATCAATGAGGGTTTTTTTAATCACTGCTATTTTTATATTATTACTAATATTGATGCTGTTGTCGATAATGTTCATTTTTGTTTCACTACATTTGTATTGTTCCGTGTCATGTTTGTGTCTCCTCAATTGCTCTGTTTGTTGTTGTTCTTAACGTTGCTGGGACGGGTTTGGTTTTGGAATTGGATTGCATTATTGTGGTATTGTTGTGTATTGTTTTGTTGATTGATTAATACATTTAAAAAAAAAAAAAAGAAGAAAAATTAAAAATGAACATAGTTATGAGACTGGTCTCAATTTTGAGGCAAAAACACCTTTCAATCTTCGGTGAAGACTTTCTACAACCTAGCTTTCAAAGTCAAGGCCCGAGGGCCATATCCGGCCCGCAAATGAAATTTATCTACACTACCGTTCAAAAGTTTGGGGTTACCCAAACAATTTTGTGGAATAGCCTTCATTTCTAAGAACAAGAATAGACTGTCGAGTTTCAGATGAAAGTTCTCTTTTTCTGGCCATTTTGAGCGTTTAATTGACCCCACAAATGTGATGCTCCAGAAACTCAATTTGTTCAAAAGAAGGTCAGTTTTGTAGCTTCTGTAACGACCTAAACTGTTTTCAGATGTGTGAACATGATTGCACAAGGGTTTTCTAATCATCAATTAGCCTTCTGAGCCAATGAGCAAACACATTGTACCATTAGAACACTGGAGTGATAGTTGCTGGAAATGGGCCTCTATACTCCTATGTAGATATTGCACCAAAAACCAGACATTTGCAGCTAGAATAGTCATTTACCACATTAGCAATGTATAGAGTGTATTTCTTTAAAGTTAAGACTAGTTTAAAGTTATCTTCATTGAAAAGTACAGTGCTTTTCCTTCAAAAATAAGGACATTTCAATGTGACCCCAAACTTTTGAATAGTAGTGTATGGTCCCCAGGATGATATTGGATTAGTATTAGAACCGGCCCACAGGCCACAGCCGCCTGCTGCTGTTTTGCATGCACCAATACTCCATTCCCCACAATGCAACGGTAGCCCGCATACTCACTGCAGCATTCATCAGCATTCAGGGCAGATGTCAACTTTCAGCAACCCCCCTCCCCGATAATGGCTAAACGGAAGGTGGACGGTGAGAACGGGGTTTCAAGCCAGGTGGGAGGCAGAGAGTACATGTTCACGGAGGTAAAAGGCAAACCTGTGTGTCTTTTGTGTGGAGAAAGTGTGGCTGTAATGAAATAATATAGTCTAAGAAGGCACTATGAAACGTCTAAGGAACACAAAGACAGGAATATTGACACGGAACAAAGGCTACAGAAGGTCGAAGAATTAAAACGAGGTCACATGTTCAATTATAATTGTAATATTTGAATAATGATAAATGAATGTGTTGTGGCAGTATGCGGATTTCACCCATGCGGCGGTTTGTGGAAACAATCGGTTGCTTTTCCAAACATTTTTAATAAACTGTCAACGTTAGAATGCTAAACAGGAAGTGCTTTAAAGTTTAACGGCTTTGTAAAAACACTGAGACAAAGTCTAAGTTCATTGTGTTCTTCATAGGGTTTTGAAACTGCTCCTATTGGTTTTTAACTTACGTCAAGTGTTTTGCCAAGAGGATTATTTGTAACATGTACATTTTCAGATTGTACTTTTTCTATTTTTGGCCAAAAAAGACAAAGAAAAGAATCTTGAAGTTGTATTTTATAAGTTATTATGCCATGATTTTACCAATCACTGATATTGGTTGGTTTGTTGATCTAAGTCACAGGTGTCAAAACCAAGGCTCCAATTATTTTTAAGTGGCCCACCACATCATTTTATGTTGTCTGCCACATTATTCATGTGGCCTTTGAGAGGCTGGAAATAATAAAGCACTTTATGGCTAAAAAACATAGTTTTTTCAAATTTTGATAGAAAAATGTACTTCGTGGAAGTGCATAACTTCTACATTTTTATAAAATTAAATCATGCAAAAGACTTTTTTGCTTATCAAAATGAATACTAACTTAAAGGCCTACTGAAATTATTTTTATTTATTTAAACGGGGATAGCAGATCCATTCTGTGTCATACTTGATCATTTTGCGATATTGCCATATTTTTGCTGAAAGGATTTAGTATAGAACAACGACGATAAAGTTCACAACTTTTGGTCGCTGATAAAAAAAAAGCCTTGCCTATAACGGAAGTAGCGTGACGTCACAGGAGGAAGGACTCCTCACATTTTCCCATTGTTTACAATGCAGCGAGAGAGATTCGGACCGAGAAAGCGACGATTACCCCATTAATTTGAGCCAGGATGAAAGATTCGTGGATGAGGAACGTGAGAGTGAAGGACTAGAGTGCAGTGTAGGACGCATCTTTTTTCGCTCTGACCGTAACTTAGGTACAAGCTGGCTCATTGGATTCCACACTCTCTCCTTTTTCTATTGTGGATCACGGATTTGTATTTCAAACCACCTCGGATACTATATCCTCTTGAAAATGAGAGTCGAACGCGAAATGGACATTCACAGTGACTTTTATCTCCACGACAATACATCGGCGAAGCTCTTTAGCTACGGAGCTAACGTGATAGCATCGGACTCAAATGCAGATAGAAACAAAATAAATAAACCCCTGACTGGAAGGATAGACAGAAGATCAACAATACTATTAAACCATGGACATGTAAATACACTGCTAATAATTTCCAGCTTGGCGAAGCTTAACAATGCTGTTGCTAACGACGCCATTGAAGCTAACTTAGCTACGGGGCGGCGGCAGGCGTTGTAGCTTTCGACAACACCCCGGCCGCCATCAGAGTCGGCAAGAAACATATATTTCCCCAAAGTTACGTACGTGACATGCACATAGCGACACGCACGTACGGGCAATCGATCAAATGTTTGGAAGCCAAAGCTGTACTCACGGTACCACGTCTGCTATCCATCTCAAAGTCCTCCTGGTTGTGTTGCTGTAGTCCGCCGCTAATACACCGATCCCACCTACAACTTTCTTCTTTGCAGTCTTCATTGTTCATTAAACAAATTGCAAAAGATTCACCAACACAGATGTCCAGAATACTGTGGAATTTTGCGATATAAACAGAGCTTTTTTGTATTGGATTCAATGGGTCCGAATACTTCCGTATCAACCATTGACGTCACGCGAAAACGTCATCATATCTAGACGTTTTCAACCGGAAGTGTGGCGGGAAATTTAAAATTGCACTTTATAAGTTAACCCGGCCGTATTGGCATGTGTCGCAATGTTAAGATTTCATCATTGATATATAAACTATCAGACTGCGTGGTCGGTAGTAGTGGGTTTCAGTAGGCCTTTAAATATGTGCTTGTCACCTTGACTCACGATTTCAAAGCAAGTTATCCATCAATCTGTGAGTAAAACATACTGTATAATGGTAAATGGTAACTGAGTTGTACTTGTATAGCGCTTTTCTACCTTTTCATCGCCGACATCGTCTCACAAGATGTAGTTTCTCTTTAAATATCCTTCTTGAAAATGGCCTTGCAAATTTATCTGCCACATAATCAACATTTTGTTCTCCTTCTTTGTGGGTCAACACTTCCTGCTTCCTGCTAAGTTGCAACTTAGCAGGAAGTGAGTATCCAATCACAGTCTCGTTAACATCAGGCTACCTAGATAGGCTACTGTCAACAACTTGTGATCTGATTGGCTATCGCAACTGCTTTTCAACTCTTTGTGTTCTCAAATTCATCCGTTAACGGTCCCGGTGAGTATCCAATCACAGGACGCGTACAACGTGAGGCCAGCAAGAAGGTCTTACTGACAACAACTCGTGATCTGATTGGCTATCGCAACTGTCTATCAACTGTATGTGCCCGTTCACTTAAAGTGCATAGACGCCTGCATTCATACTTGCCAACCTTGAGACCTTCGAATTCAGGAGATTAGGGGGGGGGCGGGGCTTGGTGGTAGCAAGGTGTATATTGTAGCCCGGAAGAGTTAGGGATGCAAGGGATTCTGGGTATTTGTTCTGTTGTGTAACGGTGCGGATGTTCTCCCGAAATGGGTTTGTCATTCTTGTTTGGTGTGGGTTCACAGTGTGGCGCATATTTGTAACAGTGTTAAAGTTGTTTATACGGTCACCCTCAGTGTGACCTGTATGGCTGTTGATCAAGTATGCCTTGCAGTCACTTTCGTGTGTATGCAGAAGCCGCATACAACATGTGACTGGGCCGGCACGCTGTTTGTATGGTGAAAAAGCGGACGCTAAAGGCAGTGCCATCACGGCACGCCCTTAATATTGTTGTCCGGGTGAAAATCGAGAGAAATTCGGGAGGATGGTTGCCCTGGGAGATTTTCGGGAGGGGCACTGAAATTCGGGAGTCACCCGGAAAAATGGGGAGGTTGGCTAGTATGCCTGCATTGTTGATTCTGAAGGCTCCGGGCAGATTTGGTACAGCATGGCAACATAAGCTAGCTGAATTCTGATTGGATAACAACCTAACCTAAAAACAGCACTGGAAGGAGCATAATATGACATGAAGAGAATATGAATACTTTTAGATATTTAGGGAAAGTAAATAAAAAAAATACTTTGATTAGGGATGTCCGATAATGTCGGACCGCCAATATTATCAGCCGATAAATGCTTTAAATAGTAATATCGGAAATTATCGGTATCTGTTTCAAGATTATCGATATCGGTTTCCAAATGTAAAATTTGTGACTGTCTATAACGCCGCTGTGTACACGGACGTAGGGAGAAGTACAGAGCGGCAATTAATCCTTGAAGGCGCTGCCTTTGCGTGCCGGCCCAGTCACATAATGTCTACGGCTTGACACACGCACTAGCGAATGCAAGCATACTTGGTCAACAGCCATACAGGTCACACTGAGGGTGTCCGTATAAACAAGTTTAACACTGTTACAAATATGCGCCACACTGTGAACCCACACCAAACAAGAATGACAAACACATTTTGGGGGTACATCCGCACCGTAACACAACATAAACACAACAGAACAAATACCCAGAACCTCTTGCAGATGCTTGTTTTCATTCAGAAAAATCTACCTCTCACACGTGATGACAAGGCGAAAAAGAATTAGCCCACTCTTTGAGCTTCATCTGTTGCACAAATAGACTAATAGTCTGGACTGAGTGAAGCTGTTTTATTTATGTTTTGTGCCTTTTTTCTCCATGCAATTTAAAGGATGGCTGTGTTTTCTACTAGTCTAGACTAAAGCAGTTTTATTAATGTTCATACACTTTAAAGGATGGCTGTGTTATCTACTAGTCTAGACTGAAGCAGTTTTATTAATGTTCATGCACTTTAAAGGATGGCTGTGTTCTCTACTAGTCTAGACTGAAGCAGTTGTATTAATGTTCATGCACTTTAAAGGATGGCTGAGTTATCTACTAGTCTAGACTGAAGCAGTTTTATTAATGTTCATGCACTTTAAAGGATGGCTGTGTTATCTACTAGTCTAGACTGAAGCAGTTTTATAAATGTTCATGCACTTTAAAGGATGGCTGTGTTCTCTACTAGTCTAGACTGAAGCAGTTTTATTAATGTTCATGCACTTTAAAGGATGGCTGTGTTATCTACTAGTCTAGACTGAAGCAGTTTTATAAATGTTCATGCACTTTAAAGGATGGCTGTGTTATCTCCTAGTCTAGACTGAAGCAGTTTTATTAATGTTCATGCACTTTAAAGGATGGCTGTGTTATCTACTAGTCTAGACTGAAGCAGTTTTATAAATGTTCATGTACTTTAAAGGATGGCTGTGTTATCTCCTAGTCTAGACTGAAGCAGTTTTATTAATGTTCATGCACTTTAAAGGATGGCTGTGTTCTCTACTAGTCTAGACTGAAGCAGTTTCATTAATGTTCATGCACTTTAAAGGATGGCTGTGTTATCTACTAGTCTAGACTGAAGCAGTTTTATTAATGTTCATGCACTTTAAAGGATGGCTGTGTTATCTACTAGTCTAGACTGAAGCAGTTTTATTAATGTTCATGCACTTTAAAGGATGGCTGTGTTATCTACTAGTCTAGACTGAAGCAGTTTTATAAATGTTCATGCACTTTAAAGGATGGCTGTGTTATCTACTAGTCTAGACTGAAGCAGTTGTGTTAATGTTCATGCATTTTAAAGGATGGCTGTGTTCTCTACTAGTCTAGACTGAAGCAGTTTTATTAATGTTCATGCACTTTAAAGGATGGCTGTGTTATCTACTAGTCTAGACTGAAGCAGTTTTATAAATGTTCATGTACTTTAAAGGATGGCTGTGTTATCTACTAGTCTAGACTGAAGCAGTTTTATTAATATTCATGCACTTTAAAGTGTTATCTACTAGTCTAGACTGAAGCAGTTTTATTAATGTTCATGCACTTTAAAGGGTGGCTGTGTTATCTACTAGTCTAGACTGAAGCAGTTTTATTAATGTTTATGCACTTTAAAGGATGGCTGTGTTATCTACTAGTCTAGACTGAAGCAGTTTTTTATTTTTGTGCCTTTCTTGTTATTTGCACTTTTTTGTTACTCATACAAATACGTTAACAGGGCAGAGTGAGCCCAGTTTCTAGTATACTCTGGACTGAAGCTGTGTGCCTTCATTGTTTTGGTAGCTGTTGTTTTGAGGCATGTTTAAAACAAAAAAAATTCACTTTGTGAAAGTCAAATTTACAGTATTTCCCATAGTTGTAGTGGGTATCAGGATTATCTCAGGGAGAGCATGTCCCAAATTCCAAGCTGCTGTTTTGAGGCATGTTAAAAAAATAATGCACTTTGTGACATCAATAATAAATATGGCAGTGCCATGTTGGCACTTTTTTCCATAACTTGAGTTGATTTATTTTGGAAAACCTTGTTACATTGTTTAATGCATCCAGCGGGGCATCACAACAATATTAGGCATAATAGATAGATAGATAGATAGTACTTTATTGATTCCTTCAGGAGAGTTCCCTCAGGAAATAATGTGTTAATTCCACGACTGTATATATCGGTATCGGTTGATATCGGTAATAAAGAGTTGGACAATATCGGAATATCGGATATCGGCAAAAAAGCCATTATCGGACATCCCTAACTTTGATCATGATTTCTGATATAAGTCATTCCAAAAGTGTTTCTCCAGCACCAAACTCACCCAAGCATGTCTTTGTGGATTTTGCTGTAAAATTCAGAGGGAACTAAGGCATCTATTTTCCTGATAGATTATTAAGGAATCGGATGTGTTTCCCAAAACTTTTGTGCACTGTGTGTACGTTCTGACATATTGCCAACCACCACAAACAAGCTTTATTTTCCAAGATGCAAAAGGTGCTCCTGATGCTGCCGTGCATGCAGCCGTGGAGCTTCCTCTCTGTCTTCTTCACACACTGCTTACCCTGCGACATTTGGCTCAAAATCTTTGCTGCTCGGCTTCTCACATCTTGGACAATGACACGAAATAAATGAAGATGCACAGCAGAAGACGCACTGTTCAGACTTTGAAGGCTCGGTGGCTGAGGTGTGGAAGCGTTGGGGTGTAAAATTACCCTCACAGCCACACTGTTGTTTCAGCATCTCATTGCGAGCGTGACGTTGTCTGTTAGTTCCCCCTTGACTTTTTTCTAAAGGCCTACTGAAAGCCACTACTACCGACCACGCAGTCTGATAGTTTATACATCAATGATGAAATCTTAACATTGCAACACATGCCAATACGGCCGGGTTAACTTATGAAGTGCAATTTTAAATTTCCCGCCAAACTTCCGGTTGAAAACGTCTATGTATGATGACGTATGCGCGTGACGTCGATGGTTGAAGCGGAAGTATTCAAACACATTGTATCCAATACAAACAGCTCTGTTTTCATTGCAAAATTCCACAGTATTCTGGACATCTGTGTTGGTGAATCTTTTACAATTTGTTTAATGAACAATGGAGACTGCAAAGAAGAAAGCTGTAGGTGGGATCGGTGTATTAGCGGCTGGCTGCAGCAACACAACCAGGAGGACTTTGACTTGGATAGCAGACGCGCTATCCGACGCTAGCCGCCGACCGCATCGATGATCGGGTGAAGTCCTTTGTCGCTCCATCAATCGCTGGAACGCAGGTGAGCACGGGTGTTGATGAGCAGATGAGGGCTGGCTGGGGTAGGTGGATAGCTAATGTTTTTAGCATAGCTCTGTGAGGTCCCATAGCTAAGTTAGCTTCAATGGTGTCGTTAGCAACAGCATTGTTAAGCTTCGCCAGGCTGGAAAGCATTAACCGTGTAGTTACAGGTCCATGGTTTAATAGTATTGTTGATTTTCTGTCTATCCTTCCGGTCAGGGGTTTATTTATTTTGTTTCTATCTGCAGTTTAGCTCCGTAGCTAAAGTGCTTCGCCGATGTATTGTCGTGGAGATAAAAGTCACTGTGAATGTCCATTTCGCGTTCTCCACTCTCATTTTCAAGAGGATATAGTATCCGAGGTGGTTATAAATACAAATCCGTGATCCACAATAGAAAAAGGAGAAAGTGTGGAATCCAATGAGCCAGCTTGTACCTAAGTTACGGTCAGAGCGAAAAAAGATACGTCCTGCACTGCACTCTAATCCTTCACTCTCACGTTCCTCATCCACGAATCTTTCATCCTGGCTCAAATTAATGGGGTAATCGTCGCTTTCTCGGTCCGAATCGCTCTCGCTGCTGGTGTAATCAATGGGGAAATGTGAGGAGCCTTTCAACCTGCGACGTCACGCTACTTCCGGTACAGGCAAGGCTTTTTTTATCAGCGACCAAAAGTTGCGAACTTTATCGTCGATGTTCTCTACTAAATCCTTTCAGCAAAAATATGGCAATATCGTGAAATGATCAAGTATGACACATAGAATGGATCTGCTATCCCCGTTTGAATAAGAACATTTCATTTCAGTAGGCCTTTAAAGGGGTCACAGATTAGGCTCCACAAATTCAGTGAGCAGATGTGTTATCTCTCTTTTGGTTTTATTTTGGGAATAATTCAAACTTCCTTTTTTTGCTGCACTACATTTGATTCATATTTGATGATCGTGTTTACTTGAATTAGTTTGATACTGTGCGTCGGCACTTCTGAACAGATGGCTTGACCATCCCTGCCGCATCTCCTCCCTCACGAGGCCGATTCCGCATTCACAAAGCCAACATTAGACGGCAGCCATTTCTCACCACGGTTGAGAGTCGGGCCACTCCTGCCTTGGGAGCCCACAGGACGACGTTTGTCTGTGCACAAAGCCTCTGCAGTGAAAAGGAATAAAAAGGGAAGAGGAGCGGCTCCCTCCAATGGGCTGTGTCTGGTGTGGGCCTACCCTGCGGTGAGGCAAGGTTATTCACATGAAAGATGGTGTTGAGATCAGTGAGCCCTGCCCTGGTTCGCGTGGATGTCCAGCGAATGCCTCGCGCTGCGTGATTTATGAGCGTGCGTGATATCTGCGCTTGCCGCATGAATAAACCATGCGGTCGGAATTAAGCTCCTGTTAAACGACGCACACCACTTTCCCCGGAGCCTCACCCTCGAAGTGAAGCTCCCTGTCAGGAAAGTTGTGCTGTTGTCTTATGGAGCTTTCATTAGGCCGCTTGTCGATGGCTGCCGGCAGCATCTTCTCTCAGCAACCTCTAAATTGCATCTAAAGTTGGATTGTATTAAGTTTGTCAAGTTCGGTGGCTGGCTGAATGACAAACATGGAAAAAAATTCAAGTTTACACCCATTTCAACCCATTCGGTATTAATCAAATCAGTTGTGCAAAACTTATTGTTAGATTGTGTCCTGAAGCAACCCAGGCAAACTAGGCTTCTCTTTACTGCAAAAACTGAAATCTAAGTACAAACCCCGTTTCCATATGAGTTAGGAAATTGTGTTAGATGTAAATATAAACGGAATACAATGATTTGCAAATCATTTTCAACCCATATTCAGTTGAATGCACTACAAAGACAAGATATTTGTTGTTCAAACTCATAAACTTTTTTTTTTTTTTGCAAATAATAATTAACTTAGAATTTCATGGCTGCAACACGTGCCAAAGTAGTTGGGAAAGGGCATGTTCACCACTGTGTTACATGGCCTTTCCTTTTAACAACACTCAATAAACGTTTGGGAACTGAGGAGACACATTTTTGAAGCTTCTCAGGTGGAATTCTTTCCCATTCTTGCTTGATGTACAGCTTAAGTTGTTCAACAGTCCGGGGGTCTCCGTTGTGGTATTTTAGGCTTCATAATGCGCCACACATTTTCAATGGGAGACAGGTCTGGACTACAGGCAGGTCAGTCTAGTACCCACACTCTTTTACTATGAAGCCACACTGTTGTAACACGTGGCTTGGCATTGTCTTGCTGAAATAAGCAGGGGCGTCCATGGTAACGTTGCTTGGATGGCAACATATGTTGCTCCAAAACCTGTATGTACCTTTCAGCATTAATGGTGCCTTCACAGATGTGTAAGTTACCCATGTCTTAGGCACTAATACACCCCCATACCATCACACATGCTGGCTTTTACACTTTGCGCCTATAACAATCCGGACGGTTCTTTTCCTCTTTGGTCCGGAGGACACGACGTCCACAGTTTCCAAAAACAATTTGAAATGTGGACTCGTCAGACCACAGAACACTTTTCCACTTTGTATCAGTCCATCTTAGATGAGCTCAGGCCCAGCGAAGCCGACAGCGTTTCTGGGTGTTGTTGATAAACGGTTTTCGGCTTGCATAGGAGAGTTTTAACTTGCACTTACAGATGTAGCGACCAACTGTAGTTACTGACAGTGGGTTTCTGAAGTGTTCCTGAGCCCATGTGGTGATATCCTTTACACACTGATGTCGCTTGTTGATGCAGTACAGCCTGAGGGATGGAAGGTCACGGGCTTAGCTGCTTACGTGCAGTGATTTCTCCAGATTCTCTGAACCCTTTGATGATATTACGGACCGTAGATGGTGAAATCCCTAAATTCCTTGCAACAGCTGGTTGAGAAAGGTTTTTCTTAAACTGTTCAACAATTTGCTCACGCATTTGTTGACAAAGTGGTGACCCTCGCCCCATCCTTGTTTGTGAATGACTGAGCATTTCATGGAAGCTGCTTTTATACCCAATCATGGCACCCACCTGTTCCCAATTTGCCTGCTCACCTGTGGGATGTTCCAAATAAGTGTTTGATGAGCATTCCTCAACTTTATCAGTATTTATTGCCACCTTTCCCAACTTCTTTGTCACGTGTTGCTGGCATCAAATTCTAAAGTTAATGATTATTTGCACAAAAAAAATGTTTATCAGTTTGAACATCAAATATGTTGTTTTTGTAGCATATTCAACTGAATATGGGTTGAAAATGATTTGCAAATCATTGTATTCCGTTTATATTTACATCTAACACAATTTCCCAAGTCATATGAAACGGGGTTTGTAAGATGAAATATCTCAAATAAGGGTGATATTTGCTTATTTTCTGTCTGATCATATAATAATTCTTTTCACTAAGCAGATTTTATTTTAGAGTGTTTTACTTGTTTTAAGTGTTTTGCTCCTAAATGATCTCAGTAAGATATTACAGCTTGTTGCTGAGATTTGATGACCTATATTGAGTAAAACATGCTTGAAACTAGAATATCAACGGTTGCAAAGCTGTCATCAACACTCACAAGTATAAAACTACTTTTTTAAAGTAATCATTTCTTATTTCAAGTATGACAAAAAAATCATGACTTTGACACAATTGTGTCTCATAATTAAAACAGATGACAGCCAAATGGACTTTGCTGTTTTATTTTCAATGAAACAATAGAAAATATGTACTCATAGTAGTACAGTTGGCACAGTACAGTAAACTGACAGTTATTATTTAAACATTTAACATTTCAAACAATTTTGAACAGAAATAGTTCATGCACATTCAGATAAATTCTTCAAAATTACAGCCCGGGGGCCGGGCTGTATATATGCGCACTAATTGACTGAAAGAGCACGCACTTGGCGCAATGATGTCATGTTATCCATGGAAAAATGCATTTTTAGACAATATGATTTGCCTGAGCGGCTAGGAGACCCCGAGAGCAACAAGCGGTTGCCTTGTTGCCTTTCCATTAAGAACAATAAATTAGTTTTTAGTATAAGTTTGCTGGTTTCAAGAAATGTAATGCCGAGCGCATATCATTATGTGAAGATAATGGCACTAGCATTTACTTCATTTAAGAATATTTTTCAACATATTGAGCAAAAAGGTCTCTTTTTTTTTCTACCAAGAAAAGTGCACTTGTTATTAGTGAGAATATACTTATTTTAAGGTATTTTTGGGTTAATTGAAGTTAGCTAATTTTACTTGTTTTGGAAAGTCTTGACAAGCCGGATTTTTCTTGTTCTATTGAAAGATAATTTTGCTTAGTTCAAGTAAAATACCCCTAAATTTTTTCTTTTTTTTTCTTGTTTTTGAACACTGACTTTTTGCAGTCTTCTTGGCTGCAACCAGCAGGGGCAAGCGTTGGTTCAGTCTCAACAGGTGTTGTCCCAATACCAATATTTTGGTACCGGTACCAAAATGTATTTCGATACTTTTCTAAATTAAAAGCACCACAAAAAATGGCATCATTGGCTTTATTTTAACAAAAAAATCTTAAAATGTTTTTTATTGCAATCGGTTGCAAGCAGTTACTAAGGAATCGTCTATGAACCTTTAATTCTTAGCAACTCTGACTGTCCCACTTACACATGTGATGTCATCTCTCACATCTGATGCAACTTTGACTGTGTCATGATCTGTGTTTTATTTTTTTTATGTCATGAAAAAATACAATCATGTGTGCTTACGGACTGTATCCCTGCAGACTGTATTGATATATATTGATATATAATGTAGGAACCAGAAATATTAATAACAGAAAGAAACAACCCTTTTGTGTGAATGAGTGTGAATGGGGGAGGGAGGTTTTTTGGGTTGGTGCAGTAATTGTAAGTGTATCTTGTGTTTTTTATGTTGATTTAATAAAAAAAATATTTATTTATTTATTTATTATTTTTATTTTTTATTTTATTTGTTGTGCGGCCCGGTGGTTGTCATGTTTTGTTTAGTTATGTTCTGTTACTTTTGGACTCCATAGTTCCTGTTTTTGTGCACCCTTGTTTGTTTTAGTTTCCATGACGACTGATTAGTTTCACCTGTCTCATGTATTTGACTCACGCACCTGCTTTAATCAGAGACTATCATTTAAGCCTGTTTTGCCAGTTAGTCGTCCTGGCGACATTACTCTGTATTTGCTCTGTCCATGCCATAGTACTTGATGATCTTTTCATGCTCTGCCAAGTAAGTTTTGTTTCATGTCCATAGTTTCTGCTCATGTGTTAGTTTTGTATCATACGCTAAGTTGTGCCTTCGCCTTGTGCGCCCTTTTTGTTTGTACCTATTGATAGCGAACAATTAAAAATGTTCCTACCGTCAAGCCTTGTCCGTTATAGTCTGATTGCATCCCGGGAGAACAAATCTCGCAGCAAGCTGCCACCCCCCATCATGACAGACTGTCAATTAGTGTTGTCCCGATATGGATATTTTGGTACCGGTACCAAAATTATTTCTATACCTTTTCGGTACTTTGATACTTTTGTAAATAACGGGCACCACAAAAAGTTGCATTATTGGCTTTATTTTAACAAAAAATCTTACGGTACATTAATTGTGTGTTTCTTATTGCAATTTTGTCCTTAAATGAAATAGTGAACATACGAGACAACTTGTCTTTTAGTAGTAAGTAAGCAAACAAAGACTCCTAATTTTCTGCTGACATATGCAGTAACATATTGTCATTTATCTACCTATTATTTTGTCAATAATATTAAGGACAAGTGGTAGAAAATGAATTATTAATCAACTTGATAAATAATTTATTAATATCTGCTTACTTTCTGTTCTAACATGTTTTATCTACACTTCTGTTAAAATGTAATAATCACTTATTCTTCTGCTACTTTTGGTTGATACCCAAATTTGTGGTATTGATCCGATACCAAGTAGTAACAGGATCATACATTGATTATATTCAAAGTCCTCATCCAGGGACGTATTTCCTGAGTTCATAAACATAATATCATGTCTGTCAACAACAAGATAGATAGATAGATAGATAGGTATTCATTGTCATTGCACAAGTACAACAAAACTTTGTTTTCAGCACAAACCCGTTCAAGAATAGACAAACAGTGTACAGGGTTACAGAACAGGGACGCTGATGGGTCGCCACAAGACGCCCCGTAAAAGATGGGGAAAAAGGTAAAACGCTGCGGAAGGATGAGTAAAAAAATACAATCTAGACTGGATTCCTAAGGGGGCCTAGTCTGGAGTGGGGAAACAACCTCCATAGCAAAGCACTTATACATATTACAACATACATCTCGAGATATCTAGCAACAGAGGTAAGGGAGTGCGGGGTCATGTTGGTAGGCCGCAGCTCTCAGGCGCTGCCCATCCTTCCATCGCCCCTATGGGATTTGCTTCGAGGGCGTTGGATTGGGGGGGTGTGTGTGTGTGGCGTATATTTTTGTGGTTGCATGTGTGTGTGTAAGCCCGTAGTGTGTCTCTGTTCCACGGCTTTGATGTTTGTGCAGTCGCTAGTCCAAAGTCAACAACAGGTTTGTGTCCATGAGAGACAAGAAGGGGGTTTGTTGTGTCTTCGCCGCACTGTCCTTCGGGAGAGTCTCGAAGCCAGGGAAACAATCCAAGTTAGAATGTTTCGTATACGAGTGAAAATAAAATTTGCTTTTCACTCTAAATCGTGTATGGCTGGTCCTCAAACCTGCGGGGCAGACAGTCCGATGTGATCCAAAATCACAAGAGTGTCCACAGTTCTTCCCGCATCCTCCAATCATTTGTGGCAGCTTTGGGGTACTTTGAAGACTGCCAGCAACTTCCAATTTGTGGACAAACCAGAGCAACGCTTACTCCAATCAGCAGATGTCCTGTTGTCATAATTCCCAATAGGTGGATATCTTCACATCCTCGACTGAAGGGTCGCCAGGCACGCGGCACTCCTTCTTCTCCCAAGAGTCCGTGGTGTGTCCAGCAACAACCGCTTCGTCACGACAAGCAGGTTCCCCCAAACCCAAGATCTTGTCACTTTGGTTGAGGCCAGTTAAATAGTTCCAATGTTTAGATTTGGAGAGCAGTGCAAAAAGAGGCAACAAGAAAGTTAAGACAAGACAAGACCAAGAAGCAAGCAGGAGAGATAAGGGAGAGGAAAGGGGAGCGTCCACCACCCTCCATGAGTGCCAGAGAGAGAAAAAAAATTAAAAAAAGATCTGACAAACACTTATATTCATGGTTATTGTAACGATATGTGTATGAAATTATTTAAGCATTTATCATGTCCCAAAAATAAAAGAGTTGGCCATTTTTATGATATTGATGTCAAGATGGGGACTATGGCGGGTTTGTTTTTCCGAGATGCAATAAAAGTTGGAGCGGACATGGCTTGAAGGTAAGGACATATTTATTTTTTACTATAACAAAAAGAACAAACTAAAGGCGCGCACAAGGCGGAGGTACAAACTTGACTATGAAACAAAAACTTGCACGTGGGCAAAAAACTAAGGACATGAACAAAAGTCGCTAACTGTGGCATGAATAGAAAAAACTTACTTGACAAGGCATGAAGTGCGCAGAGGTGAACAGAGTGATGTCGCCAGGCCGACTGCCTGGCAACAATGGCCTTAAATACTGGTGGCATGATTAGTGAAAACGTGAGACAGGTGCGTGACAAGACAGGTGAAAACTAATGGGTGACCATGGAAACCAAACCAAACAAGGAAGTGCTACCAGGAACTAAAAAAAGAGCCCAAAACCCAAACAAAACAAAAACATGATTAACACAGACATGACAGAGCCCCCCCCCCCTTACGGACAGATCCCAGATGTCCCAACACAAAAAAATGAACAAGAGTCATGGGAGGGCGGGAGGGGGACATGGCGGTGGGTCGCCAGGCCAAGTGGCCCCGAATCCACCGAGGCATAGTCATGTGGCGGCGGCGAGTGGAACGCCGCCGCCACAGGCGAAGTGGGCTTGGCGTGATGAAAGACTGGTGGTGGTGGTCGTGCTGGAGGCTGTGGCTTGGCGTGACGATGCTGAGCCACCCCACCTGAACAATTCCCAGCCCTAGCCCCCCCCTCAAGGAGCGGATACCAGACGTGCGCCCTGCGGTCTGGAATCGTTTCTTTGGGTGGGTGGAGGGAGGTCAGGAGGGGGGCAGAATCCTCCCCTCCAAACTGTCCATAAAGTCTTTCTTTCCCCCCCACCTGGGCTTTTGTGGGTGAAAAAAAAAATTGTGACTTGGGCGTGGCTTGAGTCCTGGGGGGCGGGGCATGGAATTTGGGTGGCTTGGATTGACAGGATAAAGAATTTGGAAAAAAAATCTCCAGGTCTGTGGCGTGCTCCTTGAGCTGCCAGGCTGGCTGTCTTCTATTTCCGCCCGGAGGGGGAGGAGCCCGCAGGAGTGGTGCATCCTGTCCACTCGCGGAAGTCTTTCCTTGGCGACGTTTCCGGGGCGGGAGTGACGCGCCGATCGGCACCAGCTTGCCTCCGGGCCCCCACATCATCCCCCTGCGCTCCCTGGGGGAAAAGCGCAGTGTTTCCGCTTCCATAGCGCGCAGGATTTCCCACGCTCCCTCGTCCAACTTTTTTGCGGAAAAACGTTCTTGTGCTGGCGACATTCTGTCAAGATGTGGACTATGTCGGGTTTGTTTTTCCGAGATGCAATAAAAGTTGGAGCGGACATGGCTTGAAGGTAAGGACATATTTATTTTTTACTATAACAAAAAGAACAAACTAAAGGCGCGCACAAGGCGGAGGCACAAACTTGACTATGAAACAAAAACTTGCACGTGGGCAAAAAACTAAGGACATGAACAAAAGTCGCTAACTGTGGCATGAATAGAAAAAACTTACTTGACAAGGCATGAAGTGCGCAGAGGTGAACAGAGTGATGTCGCCAGGCCGACTGCCTGGCAACAATGGCCTTGCATACTGGTGGCATGATTAGTGAAAACGTGAGACAGGTGCGTGACATGAGGATGTGAAACAGGTGCGTGACAAGACAGGTGAAAACTAATGGGTGACCATGGAAACCAAACCAAACAAGGAAGTGCAACCAGGAACTAAAAAAAGAGCCCAAAACCCAAGCAAAACAAAAACATGATTAACACAGACATGACAATTGATGAGATTGCAAAGGACTGTTGTTGATCCAATGGTGATGTGCTAAAACCTTGTTCCTGTTTGTAAGCTACATACACAAACCCCAAAACCAGTGAAGTTGGCATGTTTTGTAAATGGTAAATAAAAAGAGAATACAATGATTTGCAAATCAATTTCAACTTCTATTCAATTGAATAGACTGCAAAGACAAGATATTTAACGTTTGAACTGGAAAACGTTATTTTTTGCAAATATTGTGTTATGGTTGTAGGAGGGAGATAACGGCAACTGACACCAGGGGCAGGTATATACAAATATTTATTATATATATTTACCATATTTTTCGGAATATAAGTGGCAGTTTTTTTCATAGTTTGGCCGTGGGTGTGACGTATACTCCGGAGCGACTTATGTGTGAAATTATTAACACATTAGCGTAAAATATCAAATAATATTATTTATCTCATTCGCGTGAGCGACGAAGCAAATGGCAGCCATCGTCACACCCACGTCAGCAATCGTCACTCACACGCCAACCAATAAGAATTCGGCGGGGGTAGGTCATGGCAGAAGTGCATTGTGGGTTTTGGAATGCTAACTGCTATATGCTATACGCTACTGCCGGAGCTATTAAAATGGATCACATCAACGTTGGCGGTAACTTATAAAAAAAAAGAAGTACTGAACTAAAATGGCACCGAAAAAGAAATCATATACTGCAGATTACAAGCTGGACGTAGTGAAATATGCACCAGAAAACGGCGATCGAGCAGCAGAAAGAATGGACGCTAGCGGGGCATACCAGGAGCGACACAGAGGAGGAAGATTTAATGGGATTTAGTGATTAGGAGTGACAGATTGTTTGGTAAACGTATAGCATGTTCTATATGTTATAGTTATTTGAATGACTCTTACCATAATATGTTACGTTAACATACCAGGCACGTTCTCAGTTGGTTATTTATGCCTCATATAACGTACACTTATTCAGCCTGTTGTTCACTATTCTTTATTTATTTTAAATTGCCTTTCAAATGTCTATTCTTGGTGTTGGCTTTTATCAAATACATTTCCCCCAAAAATGCGACTTATACTCCAGTGCGACTTATGTTTTTTTTCTTCTTTATTATGCATTTTCGGCTGGTGCGACGTATACTCCGGAGCGACTTATAGTCCGAAAAATACGTTAGTCAACACACCATTCTATAGTTTATTAGTATTGTTAATTATTATATATATATATATATATAACATAGCTTTGACTGCCTCCCTCGATCCTTGACTTCGCCCACATTGGACTCGGACTTCTCTCTCCCCTGGACTTCCTTGTCTCTCGTTCAACATTTGGTAACACACACTTCAGCTAATCTACACACATAGTCCCACACATACCCTCTTGGATTTTGTCACACACCATTCTATAGTTTATTAGTATTGTTAATTATTATATATATATATATATAACATAGCTTTGACTGCCTCCCTCGATCCTTGACTTCGCCCACATTGGACTCGGACTTCTCTCTCCCCTGGACTTCCTTGTCTCTCGTTCAACATTTGGTAACACACACTTCAGCTAATCTACACACATAGTCCCACACATACCCTCTTGGATTTTGTCACACACCATTCTATAGTTTATTAGTATTGTTATTATATATATATATATATATATATATATATATATATATATATATATATATATATATATATATATATATATATATATATATATATATATATATATATATATATATATATATATATATATATATATATATATATAGAATGGTGTGTGACAAAATCCAAGAGTGTATGTGTGGGACACACATAGTCCCACACATACCCTCTTGGATTTTGTCACACACCATTCTATAGTTTATTAGTATTGTTAATTATTATATATATATATATATATATATATATATATATATATATATATATATATATATATATATATATATATATATATATATATATATATATATATATATATATAGAATGGTGTGTGACAAAATCCAAGAGTGTATGTGTGGGACTATGTGTGTAGATTAGCTGAAGTGTGTGTTACCAAATGTTGAACGAGAGACGAGGAAGTCCAGGGGAGAGAGAAGTCCGAGTCCAATGTGGGCGAAGTCAAGGATCGAGGGAGGCAGTCAAAGCTATGTTATATATATATATATATATATATATATATATATATATATATAATAATTAACAATACTAATAAACTATAGAATGGTGTGTTGACTACCGTATTTTTCGGACTATAAGTCGCTCCGGAGTATACGTCGCACCAGCCGAAAATGCATAATAAAGAAGAAAAAAAACATATATAAGTCGCACTGGAGTATAAGTCGCATTTTTGGGGGAAATTTATTTGATAAAAGCCAACACCAAGAATAGACATTTGAAAGGCAATTTAAAATAAATAAAGAATAGTGAACAGGCTGAATAAGTGTACGTTATATGAGGCATAAATAACCAACTGAGAACGTGCCTGGTATGTTAACGTAACATATTATGGTAAGAGTCATTCAAATAACTATAACATATAGAACATGCTATACGTTTACCAAACAATCTGTCACTCCTAATCGCTAAATCCCATTAAATCTTCCTCCTCTGTGTCGCTCCTGGTATGCCCCGCTAGCGTCCATTCTTTCTGCTGCTCGATCGCCGTTTTCTGGTGCATATTTCACTACGTCCAGCTTGTAATCTGCAGTATATGATTTCCTTTTCGGTGCCATTTTAGTTCAGTACTTCTTAGTTTTTATAAGTTACCGCCAACGTTGATGTGATATATATATATATATATATATATATATATATATATATATATATATATATATATATATATATATATATATATATATATATATATATATATATATATATATATATATATATAATTAACAATACTAATAAACTATAGAATGGTGTGACAAAATCCAAGAGTGTATGTGTGTAGATTATATATATATATATACATATATATATATATATATATATATATATATATATATATATATATATATATATATATATATATATATATATACAGGTATATATATATATATATATAATAATTAACAATACTAATAAACTATAGAATGGTGTGTGACAAAATCCAAGAGTGTATGTGTGGGACTATGTGTGTAGATTAGCTGAAGTGTGTGTTACCAAATGTTGAACGAGAGACGAGGAAGTCCAGGGGAGAGAGAAGTCCGAGTCCAATGTGGGCGAAGTCAAGGATCGAGGGAGGCAGTCAAAGTCCACAGGGAGATCCAGGGAAAAGTGAGACGCACAGCTCACATTCAAGGTGACGGAGGGTACTGCGGGGAAGACACAAGAAAACATGCACTGAAAACACGGAGGGGCAAAATACATAGCGAGCAGGATTGTATCAAGCAGCAGATGATAGTTTACTATACAGGAGACTATATTCCGGCGCCTGATGGCCGGTTCAGCAGGCTTATGAAGGCAGCTTCCTCATTACCGACAGGTACGCCGCGGCGCACTTCGTGGGCGTGTCCCAAGGTGAGACAAGCCAAGCGCAAGGATGAGGGCGCATTCCAATGCACCCAGGCCGTGACATATTGGCTTATTTGGAATTTGATGCCTGCAACATGTTTCAAAAGCTGAAATCTACGCCAAACGTCAACTTACTGTATGTTTGCCAAAGTGATTCTAAGTAATATTTTGATATTGATACATCTCATCTGTGTATCTCCTAACGCAGTGGTTCTTAACCTGGGTTCGTTGAGTCGGCCTTAGGGGTTCGGCGGAGCCTTCGCCGCGGAGGTCAAGACACACCCGACTCATCGTGTAAAGAAAAACGTCTCCCTATCGGCGTATTATGGATACCCCCAAACAATCTTACCTCTAATTTTCCAGATGGGTGAGTGTGACGGACTCAAGCCGTCGTGCGGGTTCCAAGGACCACCAAGGACAGACATCACTGCGAACATAGTTGGACTTTGTTTATTTTTTCAAATAATACTCAGTTCAGGTCGGGTCCCTTTTCAGCTCTCGCCTCTCGAACCGCTCGCTTTTCAGCCGTCCCCGGCGTCGTCTGTCTCTCGCTCTTTGTCGCGCGTGCTCCTCATGCACCACTGGCTCTCCACCTCCTTCTGCCCCGTCGTTCTCGGCTGTCGCCCTTTTACACACTGAGAGGGGATTACTTAATTGTGCCCAGCCGGGCGATTCCCGCACCTGAGGTTTGCGGCGTCGAACCCGGCGCGCCCCGCCTCGCTGCTCGCTTGCCGTCCACGCCTCCTCGCCGCCATCTTGGAGCGGGCTCCGGTGTGCACTGCCTCGCTGTCGGACTGCCGGCCCCGCCGCCCCACAGTGAGCAAACGCAAAAACTCCTTGAGCATTCAGTGAAGCACATGTGAGTGATGTCATACGTGCACATGCACTGTGGCCACACCCACAGCACACCTGTCCCAAACCTGACTAAATAACAAGTTACATGTTTTACTATTATAATCAAATGACAGCAGTCATTTCCATGAGATTATTTTCTAAAATACGTGTTTTGGCCCATTTACAATGACAATAACTAAAAATATTGTTTTTCATGAGCTGTGTACTTACTTGTATTGTTTGTCTGGGTGGAAAACGAAGAAAAGGAACAGACTTTGCTGAGATAAATAGGAGAGTGGCACTTGCCAAGGTGAAGCCACGCATGTCTGAACTGATCTCTCAAAGGCAACAGCAGAAGTCACACTGATTTGCAGGTGTGTCATTTGTTGTGAGTTTATGCACTGTTGGTTTTGTTCTTTGAACAAGGTGATGTTCATGCACGCTTCATTTTATGCACCAGTAAAAAATATACATAACTTTGTTTTGAATTTGAAAAAAAACAAACTTTTTATTTTTCACGAAAGAAAGGTTGGGTGAATGCGCATATGAAACTGGCGGGGTTCGGTACCTCCAACAAGGTTAAGAACCACTGTCCTGATTGTAGTCTAGTCCATGGGTGTCAAACTCTGGCCCGCGGGCCAAAATTGGCCTGCCGTGTAATTTCACTTGGCCCTTGAGGCGATATCAAATTAACATTAGAGCTGGCCCTCCGATTATATACAGCGGCGGGAGACTCTCACATTTCAGTGCCCCTCCCGAAAATCGTCACGTCCGCTTTTCATCCAGTCCAACGAGTGCTGGCCCAGCCACATAACATGTGCGGCTTCTGCACGCACACACAAGTGAATGCAACGCATACTTGATCAACAGCCATACAGGTCACACTGAGGGTGGGCTTATAAACAACTTTAACACTGTTACAAATATGCGCCACACTGTGAACCCACACCAAACAAGAATGACAAACACATTTCGGGAGAACATCCGCACCGTAACACAACATAAACACAACAGAACAAATACCCAGAATCCTCTGCAGCACTAACTCTTCCGGGACGCTACAAGGTGTGTGTGTGTGTGTGTGTGTGTGTGTGAGGGGGGGGGGTTGGTGGTAGCGGGGGTGTATTTTGTAGCGTCCCGGAAGAGTTAGTGCTGCAAGGGGTTCTGAGTATTTGTTCTGTTGTGTTTATGTTGTGTTACGGTGCGGATGTTCTCCCGAAATGTGTTTGTCATTCTTGTTTGGTGTGAGTTCACAGTGTGGCGTATATTTCTAACAGTGTTAAAGTTATTTATACGGGCACCATCAGTGTAACCTGTATCGCTGTTGATCAAGTATGCCTTGCATTCCCGTGTGTGTTTATACAGAAGTTCCACATATCTTGTGACTGGGCCGGCACGTTGTTAGAAGGGATGAAAAGCGGACGTGACGACGGCTCGTAGAGAGCGTTAAAGGTAGTGTCTTTAAGGCACGCCCCCAAGACTGTAGTCCGGGTTGAATAAGAGATATAATGACTGATGAACAACTTCGTTGGTTAATGAAGGTTGCCTCAGCTCAAAGCCTGAGCCCCGACATTAATGAACTAGCATCCAAGAAATAATGGCAGGTATCTGGTTTGGGCACATCAGATTAGATCAGTGTGTTGCAAACTGAGCAGTTTAAAGTCCTGAATGGTTGGTTTATTCATTATTTTATTTTCAAATTTATTATTGTGGAAAAAGTTAATGTTGATATTTACCTCAGAAGGCTGCAAATAGAAAAGAGGCATTAAATTTGTATTTAAATTGTATTTGATACGCCATTGATATTTTTTAATTATTATTATTTGAAACTGGATTTTGCATGTCACTATAAAGTTATATAAGCATTGCTTGTTCAATATTCAATGCAAAACTTGTTTGGGTCCCTATTAAAAGGTTAATTTGTTCAACCTTGGCCCGCGGCTTTGTTCAGTTTTACATTTTGGCCCACTCTGTATTTGAGTTTGACACCCCTGGTCTAGTCGTTTATGACCAGATGAGATGTGTCAATATCAAAATATCACTTAGAATCCTTTTTTGGCAGGCAAGAACACATTGATTTAATGAATACATTAAACACTCTATTAATATGTATGTGCTTGAGGAAAGAGCAGCTAATATTGTGTTTAGCCTTTAAAGAAGAACAAGGTTTTAGCACATCAACATCAAATCAATAGCAGTCCTTTACAATCTCATTAATACCATTAAAAATGGCCAATCTTTCATTTTTCAGACACTACAAAGGCTTGAATAATTTCAAACACATATCGTTAAAATGACCACAAATATATATATATATATATATTTATATATATATATATATTTATATACAGTGGGGCAAAAAAGTATTTAGTCAGCCACCCATTAACAATCAATGGGTGGCTGACTAAATACTTTTTTGCCCCACTGTATATATATATATATATATATATATATATATATATATATATATATATATATATATATATATATATATATATATATATATATATATATATATATATATATATATATATATATATCAGTGTTTCCCACACATTCATTTATTTGTGGCGGCCCGCCACAAAAGAATTACGTCCGCCACAAATTTTAAAAAAAAAAACTTTTTTTTTGTTGTTGTTGTTGTTGTTGTCCTGTCCAGCTTTTCAGGCAAATCATATAGTTGATGTAGATGCCCATATAGGCTGTTCAGATTTACTTTACAAAAAAGAAGTGTAGGATACTTCTCTTGTTGCCTTATTTGTATTTGACCACCACTGTTTTCTGTTTATTTGTTACTGACTATGGCAGGACACCTCTGCCTCTGTTTCACTTTATGTTGCTGGTAAATAATATGGTTGTAGTAGTAGGCTAAAGTTAAATTATTTAGTATGCACTAATTAAAGGGGCAGAGCTTTAAGAGACATTTTAGCTTTTATATTTTATAAGATATATTTTTTGTAAGAACCACAATTAATAAATATATTTCAGTGAATAACTTATTGTTCAAATCTGTATATAAATATGTACATAAAGTGTTGTAATTATATTGTAAAATGGATGGATGGATGGATGGACGTTTAAAAAAAACAAACTGTTATTATTAATTAGTAAGTATACATTTTTTGAGCCTTTTTAGAGAAAATCATTTCATTGTAGTAAATTATGCAAATTACTCGAGGATGTCATGGTGACCACGCCCATAGCCACGCCCATAGCCACGCCCCCACCGCCACAG
Organism: Entelurus aequoreus; assembly: GCF_033978785.1. Taxonomy (NCBI): domain Eukaryota; kingdom Metazoa; phylum Chordata; class Actinopteri; order Syngnathiformes; family Syngnathidae; genus Entelurus; species Entelurus aequoreus. The sequence continues at coordinate 50,078,104 of NC_084740.1, forward strand.
GTATCTTGGCAGTTTATGTGAAACACTGTGTATATATATATATATATATATGGGGCAGCACGGTGGCAGAGGGGTTAGTGCGTCTGCCTCACCATACGAAGGTCCTGAGTAGTTGCATGTTCTCCCCGTGACTGCGTGGGTTCCCTCCGGGTACTCCGGCTTCCTCACACCTCCAAAGACATGCACCTGGGGATAGGTTGATTGGCAACACTAAATTGGCCCTAGTGTGTGAATGTGAATGTTGTCTGTCTGTCTGTGTTGGCCCTGCGATGAGGTGGCGACTTGTCCAGGGTGTACCCCGCCTTCCGCCCGATTGTAGCTGAGATAGGCTCCAGCGCCCCCCGCGACCCCGAAGGGAATAAGCGGTAGAAAATGGATGGATGGATGGATATATATATATATATATAAAAATATATATATATATACATACACACACAAACATCTCACATGTAGTAATCAGTTGTTGACAAAGCACCAGCAGTGCAGCTTCAGCACGCGGCGGGAATCAATTTTTGGCAGGTGCCACCCTGCAAAAATTTAATGCCCCCCCCTCCAAAATGTTTTTCTGCAGCCGGGTCTGCGTGACTGTATTGCCAAAATGGCCACCAGACACAAATAGCCATATTTCTCCCCTGCCAGTTTGATGACCAGTTGCATCAGATGTGAGAGATGACATCACATGTGCAAGCAGGACAGTATTGACAGTAGGATTGTACGTCATACCGGTATTAGTATAGTACCGCAATACTAATGAATCATATTCGTACTATACCGCCTCTGAAAAGTACCGGGCCTCCACCCCCTACGCACCCCTGTAGTCGTGTTATTGCTGGTTTAGGAGCAGAGGAGCACGTTCGGCAGCGTACAATCACAGAGTACTTACAAGCAGACACAGTGTGTAGACAGAAAAGGGAGAACGGACACATTTTGGCTTAAAAAGTAAAGATAAAGGTGAAGTTATAACACTGAAACACCCTCAGGAAGAGGTGCTTTAAAACATGGCTAGCTAGCTAGCGGCTAAAGTCCATCGGCAGTGTTTTAGCTACTTCTAAATCATTAATCCTCGTCTCCATGGCGACAAATAAAGTAGGTTTCTTACAAGTATCATTATCACTGCAGGACGAGGAATAGCTAAATATGCTTCACTACACACCGTAGCTCACCCCCGTCAGAATGTAAACAAATGCCATTGGTGGATCTATACCTGACATCCACTGTAATGATACCAAGTACAGGGGCATATGTAGTCGATACTACTATGATTACGTCAATATTTTTTGGCATCACAACATTTTTCGTTTAAAAAAAAATATATATTATGTTTATAAACTCAGGAAATACGTCCCTGGACTAGAGATGTCCGATAATGGCTTTGTTGCCGATATCCGATATTGTCCAACCCTTAATTACAGATTCCGATATCAAGCGATACCGATATATACAGTCATGGAATTAACACATTATGATGCCTAATTTTGTTGTGATGCCCCGCTGGATGCATTAAACAATGTAACAAGGTTTTCCAAAATAAATCAACTCAAGTTATGGAAAAAAATGCCAACATGGCACTGCCATATTTATTATTTTAGACACAAAGTGCATTTTTTTATTTAACATGCCTCAAAACAGCAGCTTGGAATTTGGGACATGCTCTCCCTGAGAGAGCATGAGGAGGTTGAGGTGGGCGGGGTTGGGGCAAGGCGGGTTCTTGGGTAGCGGGGGGTGTGTATTGTAGCGTCCCGGAAGAGTTAGTGCTGCAAGGGGTTCTGGGTATTTGTTCTGTTGTGTTTATGTTGTGTTACGGTGCGGATGTTCTCCCGAAATGTGTTTGTCATTCTTGTTTGGTGTGGGTTCACAGTGTGGCGCATATTTGTAACAGTGTTAAAGTTGTTTATACGGTCACCCTCAGTGTGACCTGTATGGCTGTTGAC